>NC_083389.1:1790000-2106250 GCF_031755915.1 Ziziphus jujuba | reverse complement strand
GCTGTATTCCTTGCTGGCTTTACTGTATTTTACTATATTAGCCTTTTCTCATACTTCCAAGCAAGGGCAACGTGAGGAACTTCACAATAAGCTTATTTGGCACTCCACAAAGATTATTGAAGCTGATTTGGAGTCCAATTGGATCAAAGAAGGGTCATTACCAACATAGCCGAAAATTACCATTTTTAGTTTCCTAATTTGTTTTTACTTTTTGTTTCAGGAAACTACCATTACTTTTTGGCTTTTATTTATTTATTTTTTGGAAAAATAACTTTAGGAAGGTTTTTATTTTATTCTTTCCATTGTAAATTAATTAATTCCTAATTTAATATAAAGGAATTAATTAATCAAACTTAGATTATGAAAGGAAGTACAGTTTCGGCCAACTAGGTTTCTTTATGTGTGTGGCCGGTTTTTCCTAGGGTTTTTAGGGTTTATTTTGTTTCTTTCAAAGCCTATTTAAAGGCTTAGTTATCAACAAGAATACAACTTTGATTTGATTGAGAAAATACTTGTGAGATTAATTATCTCTTTGTTTTTTGAGAACACCTAAGACACCATTAGAGAATTGGTTGTTTTAGCTTGAATTATCAATAGGTTTTCCATCCCCTATTGTGGCGTCTACATTATACCAAGGTTTCTAAACACAGGTTGGTTAGGGGTTAAGGTCCATTCCATTAGAATTTGAACTTAATTTAGATACGGGCTAATATAATACGGGTTTAGGAACAGGTCGTCCTAGGTTCGTATCATTTGCTATCAGAGCTAAATTTTGTTCAGGTTTGATTTATCTTTATTTGCTTTATTTGTTTTTGTTTTATTCTAGAATTTTAGCATTAGGTTAAGGTTGCTTCTATCACCATACACGTTCTGCATCTTAAAAAAAAAAAATAAAAATTTCATTCCTAGTTGAATTAGGATTTCCTAGTTTTGTCTATTTTTATTTCTTAATGTATTGGTTGTTTTTTATCATTGTTCTTGTTAATTTTGGTTTTTGTTGATTTTTATTTACTGTTTTAGCCTTAAATTTTTGCATTCATATATTCAAAAAAAAAAAAAAAATGAGTTTGTGGCAACATTTAAAAAAAAAAAAAAACTGCACATTTGTGATTAATTGGAGGTCACTGGTATGGTGTTTGTTTTGGAGTTAGAATTGCAATTTTGGTAATTATTCTTGCTAGTGCTGTTGTTTATGTTCTGTGAGTGAAAGAAAAAAAAAAGAAGGAGAGATAAAGCCGAATAAAAAAAAATAGAAAAAATATTTCGGTTTGTTGGAGTTTGATTTGTTTGCTGGAGATTTGTTGGAGTTGCTGATTTTTTTGATTATTTATTCAATATTTGAGTTGCTGGGGAATTATCTTTACTGCTGGATATTTGGATTTTGGGTGCTTAAATTATTTGGATTAAAATTAATTAAAGGATTTGATACAAAAATTGAATTATAAGAATAACAACCAACACTATTCTATATTTTTGTTCAATTTGATTCTTGTTCGTATTTGAATTTATTTTTCTGGAATTTTATTCTTGAACTCATAATCTACTACCACATCTGGTGCAGTTTTCAAAAATTCCAATGTTTTCCCATTATTTTGTGTTTTCTTGTCTAGAAAGCTGAAAAATTAGGATTTGTTGGATTCTTTCGGTATTGCCTACTTTTTGCTACTGTTTTGTTGATAAGTTTAATTAAAACATACTAGTGATCTAATTGCTGTTTTGTGGGTGTTTTAATTACAACTTTGAGATAATTCATTGAGTGGAAAAAGGCAAGAGTGTGTGTGCTTAAAAGAGGGTAAAAGGCCGAAACAAGTGTGCAAACACGAGTGTCGAGTCCTCATTTGAGTGAAACATGTAAGGGAGTGAAATTGTAAGGTCCTATTTTATTTCTATTGCATTATTATACTAACATGATAGAATTAAGAATGAGAAGAGGATATGCACCCTTGAGGATCAATGAGGAGGAGTCCGTAGCATTCCATGGCGATGCCCGAGCTACCGAGAGTGGAGACCAAGTGGACATGAAAGCTGTTTTGGAGTCAATACAGTGGGTTAGTGCTCAAGTTCAGCATGTGAATCAAAGAGTGGGAAGACTAGAAGCCTCACAAGGAATGTCGAATACAAGAAATAGGCAAGAATTCCATGGAGGGCGAGGTCGAGGACGAGGAGGTCGCGAGAGACCGAGAGAGGAATTTGATGAGGAGCCATTCGGTGGAGACTTTGAGGAAGGTATGGACGAAAATTTTGCTGTCCAACATCGAGCTGGCCGTGGAAGATATAGGAGGGAAGATACAGATGATGATTTGGTTAATATCAAGGTTAACATCCCACCTTTTATGGGAAAAAGTGATCCCGAAGCTTATTTGGAGTGGGAAGAAAAAAAAATAGAGATGATTTTTTACTGCCACAACTATTCGGAAGGTAAGAAGATGAAGTTGGCAGCAATGGAGTTTGGACATTATGCTCTCCAATGGTGGACCAATGAGCAAAATACCCGAAGGAGAGTTGGTGATGATTTAATCTCGACATGGCATCAAATGAAAGGAGCCATGAGGAAATGGTTTGTGCCATCCCATTACCATAGGTTACTGCATCAAAGGCTTCAATCTTTGTCTCAAGGAAGTAGGTCCGTGGAGGATTATTACAAAGAGATGGAGATGTTAATGATGAGGCTGAATATGAATAAGGATAGGGAGGCAACAATGGCAAGATTTATTGGAAGGTTAAATCGTGACATTGCCAACTAGCTTGAATTACAACAATACTTGGAATTAGAGGAGATGTTGCATGTACCAATGAAGCTTGAGAAGCAATTCAAGAGGAGCGGTGTTAGCACACGGTTTGGAGGAGTTTCTAGCAGTGGAAGGACAAGTTCAAGTGGCTGGAAAAACAATTCTACTTATGAAAGCAAGCTGAAGCCGAAGCTTGGTGAAGAAGCTACTAACCGGCCAAAAAGAGAACTTAAAGCCGAATCTGTCCAAGCCATTAAAGGTGAGGTAAAATCTGAACCTAAACCTCAAAAGTCAAGAGAAATTATTTGTTTCAAGTGCCAAGGAAGAGGACATATAGCCAGCCAATGCCCAAATAGAAGGATAATGGTAATTAGGGATAATGGAGAGGTGGAATTCGAAAGTGAGGCTAGTGAGGTTGAAATTGAACAAGAAGATGAAGGACTTGATGATGAGGCTGAACCATTAAACACATCAAATGTTGAGCTAAATTTGGTCTCAAGGAGGGTACTTGCTGTTTACAAGGATGAAGAACAAATTCAGCATGAGAACATCTTCCACACTCATTGTGAAATACAAGGTAAAATTTATAGCATGATTATAGATAAGGGGAGTTGCACTAATGTGATAAGTAACCTTGTAGTTGATAAATTGGGCTTAAAAACAATAAAACATCCTGAACCATATAGACTACAATGGCTTAGTGATAGTAGTGAGATGAAAGTAAACAAACAAGCCAAAGTAAAATTTAATATAGGTAGATATGAGGATGTAGTTTTATGTGATATTGTACCTATGATTACTGTGTTAAAATGTGGTGATCTTGCCACAATATGCAAGGTAGTTCATTTACACTTGCACTCTTTATTTTGCAACATCAAAGACCAAATATTATTTATGTTTATGCATTTTATTTTATCTTGTAATGTTTAAGAACAATATCCCTTTTTGTAATGCCCTAAGCTCAATTAACTAAAGCTTAGGGCCTTTTTGTCTAGTTGCTGGAATTGTATTTCCAGCAACTTAAGTCCACTTCCTTGGATGCCGTTTGAAGAAGGTTTGAGATTTGGATCTGAATTTTGGTATAATAAACTAGAAACGCAGAGGAAGCAGCAGCAGAAAGAATGGCCCAATTTGGAGCTGGGAAGACTGAGTTAAGCCCTAAAAAATCTGACCCTTGTGCAGTTTTGTTTTATCTGATTTTTGGCTAGAACACAGTTTAATATTCAAAAAGGCTTCCTCCAATTTTCAAGTCAAATGGAGTTGGTTTTCAAATTCAAATGCCTCATACAAGTTGAACTGCCATTAAAGAAGGTTTCTTGCATGCCCAGCACATTGATTAGAGTTAGTTGAGGTAGTTTGGCTTGGTTGGTTACTTTTAATGCTTTTGTATTTATTGCTCAATATGGCAGCATGTCTTATTATCTTTTTTATGTATTTAAAAGTATGAAAATTGTAATGAAAACGTTGAGGAAGTAATATTAAAAAATTTTGAAAAACAACAATTTTGGCTCTCTCTCTCTCTCAACTACTACATTTGTTTTCTTTTTCATCCCAAAAGCAAACAACCTTCTCAAGAACCCCAAACCTCCATTAAAACCAAAAACAAAACCTTGACAAACCCAAAAAAAAAAAAACAAAATCAAGAACCAAGAACCAACAACAATCATTCTTGACTAACACCTTGAATGATTGTGCTCTAGGGTACAACAACATAAACCTACACCAAATTCCATCATGCTGGACATATACTATTAGGTAGGCCATCGCAATTTGATAAAGATGCTACTCATTTTGGTTGAGGAAATAGTACTGTTTTCAGGTTCAAGGGGAAAAAGGTCAAGCTGGAACCATTATCTCCTAAAGAGGTTTACAAAGACAAATTACAAATGCAACTAAGGAGAGAAGCCGAAAAGCTCAAGGAAAAAGCAAGTATGGCACCAACGGCTTCACCATCCTTTCAAGAAGGTAAGAATGAGGTTGCTGACCAAGGTAAGGTTTCTAAGACTCATATTGACTGGAAAGATCAAGGAAAAACCGAAAGAGAGGGGAAAGAAAGTGGCAAACCCGAGAGATTGGAGAAGGAAGAGAAATCCGAAGGTTTGTGCCAATCCAAGGGAAAAAAAGAAAAGGAAAGAAAAGAAAGGTTAAGTAGCAATTTTTATTTGAGTTTAGGGGATATTAATAAGGTTATTGAGTGTAAGAAACCTTTGCTGGTCATGATTTATAAAGAAAATTATTTTAATGATCAAACTAACTTTGAGGAACTTGAATTGCCAAGTTCGATGATTTCTCTTTTGATGGAATTTGGAGATGTCTTCCCAAATGAAATTCCAAGTGGACTACCACCTATTCGAGGGATAGAACATCAAATTGACTTTGGTCCAGGAGCTACCGTACCAAATAGACCAACTTATAGGAGCAATCCCGAAGAAACAAAGGAGCTACAAAAACAGGTAAGTGATTTGCTTGATAAAGGATACATTCGTGAGAGTTTAAGTCCATGTGCTGTTCCTGTTTTGTTGGTACCTAAAAAGGATGGTTCTTAGAGAATGTGTGTTGATTGTAGGGCTATAAATAACATTACCATCAAATATAGGCAACCCATTCCTAGATTAGATGATATGCTTGATGAGTTGCATGGTGCTTGCATGTTTACAAAAATTGATCTTAGGAGTGGTTATCACCAAATTAGGATGAAAAAAGGTGATGAATGGAAAACCGCATTCAAAACTAAATATGGGCTGTATGAATGGTTAGTTATGCCTTTTGGATTATCCAATGCACCTAGTACTTTCATGAGGCTTATGAATCATGTAATGCATCCATTTATTGGTAAATTTGTGGTTGTTTATTTTGATGACATTCTAATATATAGCCAAAATTTGGATGACCATGTTGATCAACTGAGGCAAGTTTTGCAAGTTCTTAGAAAGGAAAGATTGTTTGCTAACATTAAAAAATGTGAATTTTGCAAAGATAAGCTTGTGTTTCCAGGATTTGTAGTAAGTGCTGCAGGAATCAAAGTTGACCAAGCTAAGGTGAAAGCAATTCAAGAGTGGCCGGTTCCTACTTCTATCACCCAAGTGAGGAGCTTTCATGGCTTGGCAATCTTTTATAGAATATTTGTCAAGGATTTTAGTACCATAGCAGCACCATTGAATAAAGTTGTCAAGAAGAATGTTGGCTTTAAATGGGGGGCAGTGCAAGAAAAATCTTTTAAATTGTTGAAAGAAAAATTGTGTAATTGATGCGAACCCGCCCGAGCTCACACCACTGACAACTCGCTGGGGTACTGATCCGATACGGATGAAGTCTGGACTGATCACTAGGGCTCAAGCTAAGAGGTTTAAGGATAACCTTGCTTCCTTTATTCATAAGTAATTCATTCTCAAAAGCGCTTGTCCATACCTGAAGATAAAAGACCTATTTTAAGTATCCAAGTAGTGGAAGCTGATACATCGGATACCCATACATCGGACATTTTATATCAGACACCCTTGCCTCGGACATCGGAGCCTTGCGTCGAACTTCGGACATCGGAAGTAACTTAGCTCGGACAGACATAAGTTAGCTCGGTTGAAGACATAATTCAGCATAGATGTCAAAGTCAACTCGTTACCTAATTTACAATTGACTTTATTTCTTCTTGGGTTTTTATTTATTTATTTTCTAGACAAATAACTTTCGGAAGGTTTTTATTTTATTGTAAATTAATTAATTCCTAATTTAATATAAAGGAATTAATTAATCAAACTTAGATTAGGAAAGGAAGTATAGTTGCAGCCAACTAGGTTTCTTTATGTGTGTGCCCGGTTTTTCCTAGGGTTTTTAGGGTTTGTTTTGTTTCTTTCAAAGCCCATTTAAAGACTTATTTTTTAATAAGAATACAACTTTGATTTGATTAAGAAAATACTAGTGAGATTAATTATCTCTTTGTTCTCTGAGAATACCTAAAACACCATTAGAGAATTGGTTGTTTTAGCTTGACTTATCAATAGGTTTTCCATCCCCTATTGTGGCTTCTACATTATACCAAGGTTTCTAACCACAGGTTTGCTAGGGGTTGAGGTCCATTCCATTAGAACTTTAACTTAATTGAGATCCGGGCTAATATAATACGGGTTTAGGAGTAGGTCGTCCGAGGTTCGTATCATGTGGGATCAGAGCTAAATTTTGTTCAGGTTTGATCTATCTTTACTTGTTTTATTTGTTTTTGTGTTATTCTGCAATTTTAGCATTAGGTTAAGGTTGCATCCACCCCATACATGTTCTGCATCTTAAAAAAAAAAAAAAAAATTCATTCCTACTTGAATTAGGATTTCTTAGTTTTATCGTATTTTTGTTTCTTAGTTTGTTGGTTGTTTTTCATCATTGTTCTTGTTAATTTTGGTTTTTGTTGATTTTTTTTTTTGCTGTTTTGGTCTTAAATATTTGCATTCATATATTCAAAAAAAAAGAAAAAAAGGAAAAAAAAAGAGTTTGCGGCAACATTTAAAAAAAAAACCGCATTCAAAACTAAATATGGGTTGTATGAATGGTTAGTTATGCCTTTTGGATTATCCTATGCTTCTAGTATTGTGATGATGCTTATGAATCATGTAATGCATCCATTTATTGGTAAATTTGTGGTTGTTTATTTTGAGGACATTCTAATATATAGCCAAAATTTGGATGACTATGTGGATCAACTTAGGCAAGTTTTGCAAGTTCTTAGAAAGGAAAGATTGTTTGCTGCAAGAACATTTTTATTGGCCTAACATGAGGAGAGATGTTGAGAGAATTTGTGAAAGATGTTTGAAGTGCCATAAAACAAAATTAACATTGAAGTCGCATGGATTCTACAAGCCTTTGCCGATTCCTACCTATCCTTGGGTAGATTTGTCTATGGATTTTACTCTTGGGTTGCCTAAGTCAAGGACAGGTAAGGATTCAATATTTATTGTAGTAGATATGTTTTATAAGATGGCACATTTTATTGCATGTAACAAAACTGATGATGCATCCAATATTGCTAATTCATTTTTCAAGGAAATTGTGAGATTGCATGGAATGCCAAGAACTATTGTTTCGAATAGGGATGCCAAGTTCTTAAGCTATTTTTGGAAAACTTTATGGGCTAAGTTAGGTACTAAGCTTTTATTTTCAACTACTTGTCATCCACAAACTGATGGACAAACCGAAGTAGTAAATAGAACCTTGTCTGCATTGTTGAGAGCATTAATTAGTAGAAATTTAAGAACTTGGGAAGAATGTTTGCCACATGTTGAATTTGCATATAATAGGTCTTTACATTCAGCAACTAAATTTACTCCATTCGAAATTGTTTATCGTTTTAATCTTCGACTCCATTAGATTTAACACCTTTACCTTTAAGTGAGCGTGCTAATCTAGATGGAAAATAAAAAGCTGATTTTGTAAAGCATATTCATGAGAAGACATGAGCAAACATTGAGAGGAGGACCGAGCAATATGCAAAGGTGGCTAATCAAGGCAGAAAATCAATGGTGTTTGAACCTGGAGATTGGGTGTGGCTGCATTTAAGGAAAGAAAGGTTTCATGAACAAAGGAAACCCAAACTCATGCCGAGGGGCGATGGACCTTTTCAAGTTTTGGAGAGGATAAATGACAATGCCTACAAACTTGATTTACCGAGTGAGTATAGTGTTAGTGCCACCTTTAATGTTGCTGATTTATCTCCTTTTGCTGCAGGTGATGACTTCGATTTGAAGACAAATCCTTTTCAAGAGGAAGGGAATTATGCGAATCTACCCGAGACTGTTCAACCGTCAACCTGCTGGGGTGCTGACCCAATACAAATGAAGGTGGGACCGATCACTAAGGCCCAAGCCAAGAAGTTCAAGGAAAATCTTGCTGTCTTCATACAAGGATAAGTCATAGTCAAGAGGGGTTGGCCATATCTAAAGAACCAAGGCCTGTTTTACTCATACAAGCAATAGAAGCCAAAAAGGGCCCAGGTGACGTTTTTGGTGACAATACGGAGGACGGCTTGTATGAATTGGAGACCCATCCTTATGGGTTCAATTCATATGGAGGATGAGTCATAGAAACCAGCCAAAGCATCTTCAAATCCGACCAATAAGGTGGTTTGCGCACAAGGGGAAGAAAAGGCCGGATTTGCTGTATTCCTTGTTAGCTTTACTGTATTTTATTGTATTAGCCTTTTCTCATACTTCCAAGCAAGGGCAACGTGAGGAACTTCACAATAAGCTTATTTGGCATTCCACAAAGATTATTGAAGGTGATTTGGAGTCCAATTGGATCAAAGAAGGGTCATTACCAACATAGCTGAAAATTACCATTTTTAGTTTCCTAATTTGTTTTTACTTTTTGTTTTAGGAAACTACCATTACTTTTTGGCTTTTATTTATTTATTTTCTGGAAAAATAACTTAAGGAAGGTTTTTATTTTATTCTTTCCATTGTAAATTAATTAATTCCTAATTTAATATAAAGGAATTAATTAATCAAACTTAGATTAGGAAATGAAGTATAGTTTCGGTCAACTAGGTTTCTTTATGTGTGTGGTCGATTTTTCCTAGGGTTTTTAGGATTTATTTTTTTTCTTTCAAAGCCTATTTAAAGGCTTAGTTATCAATAAGAATACAACTTTGATTTGATTGAGAAAATACTTATGAGATTAATTATCTATTTGTTCTTTGAGAACAACTAAAACACCATTAGAGAATTGGTTGTTTTAGCTTGACTTATCAATAGGTTTTCCATCCCCTATTGTGGCGTCTACATTATACCAAGGTTTCTAACCACAGGTTGGTTAGGGGTTGAGGTCCATTATATTAGAACTTCAACTTAATTGAGATCCGGGCTAATATAATACGGGTTTAGGAGCAGGTCGTCCTAGGTTCGTATCATGGATAGCAAGCAAATGATCGGGATCTTTCAATACGATGGTATGAACATGATACCAAAGCAAACCCATGGAAATACCCCTTTATCTATGAAAAATAAACACTATGTAACTTTATTGCACTGGAAAAATATTATACTAAAGACCTTCCATTTTAAGTGGGTTATCAAGGGGAAAGGATTAATATTTGTTCTATTCTTTTAGTAATAATCGAACAATTTTGTTTGTAGGAATAAAAGGAAGTAGATCTATTCTACACTTGGTAAGTACCTTTTATATGAGTGACTTTTTTTTTTTTCATCATTCAAAGGACCTATTTGAAAGAAATTTCCTTTAGTATCTCTCTCTTCCTTTTTTTATGAACTTATTCAATCTATGGATAAAATACAATAAATAACAATATTATCAAGACAATAAATACAGTTTTACGCTTTCACATCCAAGCGAGCCATAGTAATTAATTTTTATTTCATTTAATGCCTATGGTGTTCCAAAAGTTCGTTTTCGAAACCTTGGAGAGGAAGATCCATCATGGATTGACGTATAGTGCAAATTGTCAGATATATTTGGTCATATGGTATTTCCCTGTTCTTTTACCCGATCAAGGTATCCTCTCTTTCGCTCAAGAAAGGTTGATTGAATCATCAAAAATTTGGAATGTGAAATACAATGAAGTGCAATTCCATCTATTTTTTAGGGGGGTATACAGATTAATATTCTTAATTATAATAATTTATAATTTATGGTTGGCTTGGTTAGACCAAAAAAATGAAATGTAATACTAATATACAGGCTTCGTTTTGAAAAAAAATTAAAAAAAAAACCAGTTGGTAATATATCTATGATTACCACTTATATCATATTCTATTTATAAAGATTTTCCACTTATAATATATATAATGATATATAATAAGGATCTCAAACTGTTAATCAATCGAGTAATGTGATGAATGCATTGAATATTTACTATTTCGCAGGAGACATGGAATAAAAAAAAAAAAAAAGTCATAGCAAAAAGACGTGGTATTGGGGTACTTGTCCTATATGTGCAAATCCAAATCGGGTAAATCTTTACTCGGAGTAGAGCCTAAACCTAAAAAAAGTTGAAGAAGACCGTTCAGGAACAAGAAAATTACATCGTGATTTGGATTGGATCCCGATGGAACAATATATCAATGAGAAGTTAGTCCGATAAGTGTAGTGAATTTTTTTTTATTTATAGGTTTTTAATTTATATATAAATTAAAACAGACCAAAACTCATCTTTCTTGAAACATGAAAGAAAAAGCCCCCCTTTGTTACAAGTTAAAAAGAGTGTGCTATGAATATAAAAAAAAGAAACAAAGCTAGGATCTACAGATTGATTCTTTTTTTTTTTCTCAATTTGTGTTGAACCGTATGCATTAAAAGGCGCATGTGCGGTTCCCAAGGGATACAAATTTATCCTAATCAACCGACTTTATTGAGAAAGATTACTTTTTTTAGGCCAACCGATTGATAACGAGATCTCAAATCACCTTATTGGTCTTATGGTATATCTCAATATAGAGGACGATACCAAAGATCTGTCTTTGTTTCTAAACTCTCCTGGCAGGTGGCTAATACCTAGAGTAGCTATTTATGATACTATGCAATTTATGAGACCAAATACACAGATAGTATGCATGGGATTAGCCACTTCAATGACATCTTTTATTATGGTCAGAGGAGAAATTACCAAACGTCTAGCATTCCCTCATGCTTGGTGCCAATGAGTTTGTTATTGGATTTGAGAGAAATAACGAAGACTATGCCTTCGCACTATAGAAAATATGAATATTAAGTAATAATAGCTTGGCACTTCGAATTCCATATAAAAAGAAAAAAATTTCAAAATACTTACATTATGTATCGAAAGAGTAGTATGAGATAAAGAAAAGGTATTTCCAATTTTATCTGATCTATTGGGAAACCTATTTCAGCATCACAAACCCTTTTTATTTTCACACCGAAGATAACAATATTTATTTTATGAAAGAATACAAAAAAAAAAAACAATAAAATCAATAAGTAAAAAAAAATCTTATTTATTTGTATTGAAAAAAAAAAAAGAACTTTGGGATTGCTAAATAACAGACGAAATAATAAAGCAACGAAGCCATCATACTATTTTTTAACTACTCCAAAAGGAAGGGTGGTTAGTGGATCATTTACCTATGTGAATCTGACAGACTCTATATATATGTATATTTTCTATTTTTTTTTCTATTTCCTCGATGTAAGGTAAAAAAAGGTAAAAGTGAATTCCATTGTAGAGCCGTATGCAATGAGCAAAAGATGCCTCTATGGTTGTTCAATTCTAACTTTTTTTTTTCGTACTATTTATTTTAGTATTCTTTATCTCTTCGACTTTCATCATGCAAGATAGAGGAACTAGCTATTATGTTATATTATTAGGGTAATGATGCATCAACCTGCTAGTGCTTTTTATGAGGCACAGACGGAAGAATTTGTCCTGGAAGTGGAAGAACTACTGAAGCTGCATGAAACCATCACAAGGGTTTATGTACAAAGAACAGGAAAACCTTTATCGGTTGTTTCCGAAGACATGGAAAGAGATATTTTTATCTCAACAATAGAAGCCCAAGCCCATGGAATTGTTGATCATGTACCGGTTAAAAAAATAACAAAAACTAAAACTAACAGAACAGAGGCTTCACGTACATTCGCGATTTGCAATTTTATCGTCTTATAGGGTTTAATATTCTATTAATATATATAAATTAATCCATTAATATGTAAATGATTCATAATCATCCGTTTAGGATAAAACTAAACCAGCTCATTATGTATATGATTCAACATGCCAACTATTAAACAACTTATTAGAAACGCAATTGATCCAGCGACGAGGAACATGTACTAGGGTGTATGTGTGACTTGTTTAGATAATGTGCTAGACCAAAAGAAAGAAAACAATTGATCCAGTATTAGCGATCAGGACCAATGAATAGGATAGAATGAAAGAAGCCCATTTACTATCTAAAACTAAAAAAGGTAAATCTAAAAATAAAAAAAGATCTATCATATCTTTCTATTGTGTTATCAAATTTATGGTTTTCATTGGTACCAAACCCAATCATTTCAATTTTTAATTTATGACGAAAAAGAATTCCCCATTGTAGAAAATGGTATCCATTAAGCAGGGAAATCCGATTTGAATGGCGAAGAGGTTATGCCCTTATTCTTGACTCTTGCAAGAACGGACTAACTAGGTCAACTACTTAGCTAATCTTCATAATTAAATACCATTGCTGTATCGGTGGGTTTCATTGTGAAAGACCTATTACTAGATAATTATGGGTAGAGGCATAGAGTGTGAACTATACAAGTTAACAATAACATTAGTTAAATTAAAGAAGGGGCTCCAATGTATAGAGAGGACCTCATTGTTTACGAAGAAACCATAGAAATGATGGAACCCATTATACCCATTTATATTTAGTACTTTTTGATTTACTATTTTTTTTTAATACTAGGTATAAAAAAAATTTATTATTTCGAGGTGAAAGCCTATAAAAAAAAATATCATGGTCGGGAAGGTTATAGTAGCAAAAGCCATTGGAATTTTGTTTTATACATTGGAAGAATCTGTTTTGTTATTAATAGACTAGGAAAGGGGAAGAAAACAACTAAAAGAAAAGAAATCAATTAGCTATTCATCAAAGCTTCATTTATTCAATGCCTCAAGCTTTCAAGGGGCTCATTCAAGACTTAGTCGGACTATTACTCAACAAAAAATAAGAGCTTTAGTTTCAGCTCATTGGGATAGAGATAGGCAAAAGAGAGATTTTTCGACGTTAGTAGATCACATGGATAAATGCAGTAAGTCGAGACAATAATGTATACTATAGTTATAGTAGACTAATACACAATATGTACAAGGGGTAGTTGCTTCTTAATCATAAAATACTTACACAAATAGCTATATTAGATGGGAATTGTTTTTATATGATTTCTAATAAGATCATAAATTAAGGAGATTGGAAGGAATCGAGTAGAATGTTTTAAATGGAGTTCCCTGGAGAATGAACTCCGGGAAGGTAGAGTAGAAATTAGTATGATAAAATATCATCCTATGAGAAACTTGTCAAAATGAACAAACACAGTCAATTAAAAAAGATTTATTCTTCTTTCCCAATTATTTTTTTCTTATGACACGATAATCAAACCTGGATTCTCAAAGCTTTCGAACAAAACGAAATTCACGTTTGAGTTCACATTGGAATTTTGTTTTGATTCAATTGGAGAGTTATTTATTTTTAGTCCTCAGACCAGCAGTTCGAGTGGTTGACTTGCTTCTTTCAAATTGTTTCTCATTATTAAGAAAAGGTAACGAAGATAAAATACGAGCTTGTTTTATAGCAATGGTAATTAATCGTTGTTGTTTTAAAGTCAACTTATTCACTCGTATAGATAATATTTTTCCTTGTTCACTAATAAATCGACTTATTAAACCCGTGTTTTGATAATCAATTCGATCCCCCGATTGGATCCAGGACAAATGCCAATGAAATGATCGCATGGATTTAAGAAAGAATCGCTTGGATTTACCCATGGTTTGTTTATTCCTTATCCCGAAAATCCTACTCCTATTTCAATCGAATCAAAACAAAAACGATTAAAAATGATTTAGAATTAATTAATAAATAGGATTTGTTTATATTTAATATATGTTATAGAAATGGTTATGTTATATATAATATGTCATTTTTCACCTTCCTTGGATTGGAAGGCTGGCACGGAGGCAATCAGTTCAATCTATTTATTTATTTCACTGTGAATCTTGTGTTTGTAACAAAAGGTATAGAATTTTCTCAATTCCAATCGACCAGGCATATTATGTCGATTCTTTTGAGTAATATATCTGGAAATGGCCATTGATTTTTTATTAACATGATTTCGAACACAAACGGTACATTCCAAAATAACCATTACTCATACATCTTTACCCTTGGCCATGAACCTCCTTTGGGTTTTTGACTGACTTCATTTTTCTATTTTCCAATCTCAAGGGAAGAAGAAAGGAACAAAAAAAAAATTGAAATAGAAGTTGCTAACTCGTAATAAAATGATGAAAGATTTCCTTTCAATTTCAATCAATCAATAATTACTATAATAATCATAAGAAATATAATGATTTCTAACAATATTTAATTTACACTTTATAATAAATACAAATCGCTGTAAAGTATTTCATTTAAGTATCTTGTATGATATTGTTGCTATAGCCATCACATTTCTTTTTATTTAAAAAAAAAAAGAAGAGAAGGAGAGGGATTAGTCACATATATTTGATTGTATCTCTAATCCTCTTTACACCCCCCCCCCCCCCAACACCCCAATCTCACTGACTAGAATGGAAAAAAAAAAAAAAAAGGAAATATCAACACATCCAAAAATAAATGATTGATCTTTATCAATAAACCCGCTAAAGACCTGAACCATAGAGTACTTGCTATCGGTGCCACAGAGAGGTATGTTTTTAGATCTCGCACTGAAAATCCTTCTTCTTTATTTGCTAATGTAATTTTATTCTAAAATGTATTACATAATGGTAATACATATATGACCCAGTGTATATATTTAGTTAACGATTGGCCACTTAGATTTGTACGTAGAATCCCTAATTCAAATTGAAATGTACAACTTGACTTGAAATGTACAAGGATTCAGTACAGTAGCCAGTACAATAGATAGTCAATATTCCTTTTCTTAAAACGAAAAAAAAAAAAAAAGCCTTTTTACATCTACCTGAGAATTCCCAAAAAATATTCATTTCATTTTTTTTTACTTTATGCCGGATTTTATCGTTATTTAATACGTATATAATATAAGTCTTTTATTATTATATGATATATGATATATGAGACAAAAAAGAAGAAATAGCAAGATAGTTTATGTATATTAATGGAAGAAATAAAGATGTAGAAAACAAGACACAGATTCTCTACAATGACACTATAGGCCAATTGAAAGGAATGTAGCACAGCTTGATAGTGCGTTTATTTTGGGTACAAAATGTCATGGGTTCAAATCATGTCATCCCTACCTATTACTTATGGGCAGTAATGAGGGATCAATTGAAACTGATTAATATTGGATATACAAAATCAATCTTTAATTTTATTATATTTTTTATGATAGTATATACATGCAAGATAAATTGGGTCACAAAATTATTTTTGTGATAATAAAGCACTCTTAGTTCAATTTGGTAGAATGTGGGTCTCCAGAACCCGATGTTGTAGGTTCAAATCCTACAGAGCGTGATTCCATTCTTGTTATTTGTTCAGTTGAAAATTATACTAAAATATTTGAACAACAATCTTAATTTGACCTCCTGTAGATTAAAGAAAAGGAAAGTAGGAGGTCAATAAAAAAAAAGAGATGCTAATTAATCAAAGGTCCAATCGATCACCAGGTTTGTATTGTAAATATGCAATTATGAATAATCCAGCCATGTCAATTTCATTATGAAGAAAATTCCAAATAGAAAAACTTCAATCATTTCAATTTCTTTGAATGGAGAAAAGGAGAGGTAATATATCTATTTTATCCTTAAATATTAATTCGTATTACCCATGAATCCCAACGACCAAGAATTGGAAATTGACCGGGTAAGGAACTATAAAATATATGAACTACCATAGAAGGGTTTTTTTAGGAATGGTTCATGCAATTAATTTCATATAATTCGTATCTTGTTTAGACCGATAAATAGAGCTGAGGTTATAGTCAAAGCTGCTAGTAGAAAATCGAAACAACTAGTTATAGTAAGCATGAAAAGGATAAATTTAAATACAATATATATTTTTTTTAATACATATGTTTATAAAGCACTTCCCTAAGTTTCCATTTTTGAAAGATACGAGGATAAGCAAAAAATACCAATCAAAAGGATAAGCTCAATTGCAAGTTTTTTATTCAGCAATTATTATAATTATAGACA
This sequence comes from Ziziphus jujuba, assembly GCF_031755915.1. Taxonomy (NCBI): domain Eukaryota; kingdom Viridiplantae; phylum Streptophyta; class Magnoliopsida; order Rosales; family Rhamnaceae; genus Ziziphus; species Ziziphus jujuba. Next base: position 2,089,645 of record NC_083389.1, on the reverse strand, counting down.
GTACTGACGAAAATAGAGTAACATAGGTAAGAAATCAATTCATCATCTGGGACATCTACCCTCCCTGAAAGTTGGAATCAATAGATTCCTTGAGCAACTCTTGAGTAAAGTAAACTAGTAACTAATAGAATAGTAATTAGAATACTAATAACCATTATATGTCTATAGTATATAGATATAGAATATTAATTATTATTATATATATTATTAATATTATTAATATTATTAATATTAAACTAATAAACTTTGTTTTAGAACTTCATTCAAAAAATGAAACTTTCTTTGAATGACTATGGAAATAAAATGAGAAAATAATTTCTAGTTTGATCTTTTTTTATTGTATCGATGAATCCATTTTTTTTAGAATGATAAGTGACCTTATCTTACAACGAAAATGCTTTTTATTTATATATATTTTAAATTGAAATTGAACTTATTAGATTTAGTAGTAGGCTCATTCACATAACCTCTCAAATGAAAAAAAAAAAATAGCCTGGTATGATTAGATCACTCAAAATGGGGTTTGACATTTTGTCTTTCCATATTACATAGCCCCATCCTTGTAATTAGATCAAGAACGACCCCTTCTTTGGGGTTTAATACAACACCAATGTGTATATCACGAGCATTTGTTTTTATTTTTTCTTTGTTCTTTCATTGAATATCTTTACTTTTGTTACTTGTTACTGGACGACTGACCAATTCCTTAAAATGAAAAAAAAATTCCTACAAAAAAAAAATTTCTCCAACCAAAAAAGTATTTTTTTTAAATGGAACATTTAATTGAATCTTGAGAATATAATAATCTCCTTCATAAATTATTGGAAACCAATAAACCATCAGGTTCACATTTTACCTGATCCTCAGTTTTGAGCCTAAAGCCAATAATAGAGAAAACCCTTATATTACAAGTACTACTACGAGTACTACAGGAATTTGAGGTATTTTCTATTGAATAGTACATAATTCTACATGGACAAGCAACAAGAAAAGAGGAAAGAAATTATCTAACACTTCATTTCCATACGGATTGTGAAATTTTGTTGCTGTTTCGGAAGAAAGATAGCTATACTGATTCAATATACTCTAAAGACACCTTTGGTACAATATTGACAATCTCACAAAGAAAAGATTCAACTTTAGTTAATGGAAATTTACTGATTTCAACTTTTAGGGAATCGATCCCCCTTTGACTGTACAATAATATGAGGAGCTTAACATTTCTGAAAGCATAAGAGAATATTCTTTTGCTAATATTATTACTAGTATTTGATATTGGATCATTCATAGCATTACTATATGTTTCCTATTCATTGCAGGTTGGCTATTCGTCAACACTGGTTTAGTTTACGAGGTATTTGGAAGCCCTCATCCAAACGAGTATTTCACAAAGCGACGACAAGGAATTCCATTAATAATTGGCGTTTCGATCCTTTGGAACAACTTGATGAATTTAGTAAATCTTTTTAAGAGGCCCCAATGACTATAGTTAGAACCTATCCAATTTTACAGTGCGATGGTTAGCTATTAATGGACTAGCTATACCTACCATTCCTTTTTGAGGGTCAATATCAATAATGCATTTCATCCAATGATAAATATAATCTGAATCATAGAGCTACGAAGCAATCAAACCTGAATGAACAAAATGTTAAATTGAATCGTACTAGTCTCTATTGGGGTTATTACTCATTTTTGTACTTGCTGTTTTATTTTCCAATTATTTCTTCAATTAAAAGAAGAAAAGAGAATAGTAAAAATATAGTAGGAATTCTGTTATCTCGTCCGGAAGGATATAATGTTATAATTATCTATGGCTGTTTATGTCTCTAGCATGCCCCCTGAATGTGAAGAAAAGTAGAAAAAATGGCTGATACTACTGGAAGGATTCCTCTTTGCTTAATAGGTACTGTAACTGGTATTCTTGTGATCGGTTTAATCGGCATTTTCTTTTATGGTTCATATTTTGGATTAGGTTCATCCCTTTAGTAATCGAATGAACTGAGTTATAGACATGACATGAAAGCGTAAGAACTCAACGGTGCCCCCTCGAATCAAACAAAGAAAGAGGGGGTAGGCTCGTTGAGTTATGAATAATTATAATAGTTTATTCGTCTAAATGGTAAAAAAAAAAAATGGATCACTTTTTCTGATGTTTCAAAAAACTCCGTTTCATTTTTTTTTATGATGTTTTTGGAAAACTCACTTCATTACTTGATTGAAAACATCTGTTCACCAATAGTATCCGGTGATACTTTTAAAAGTCATAAAGGAATCACTCTATTTCCTCTTTTTGGACGACACGACCACAATTACATCTATTTTTTTTTAATAGGCTTTCTAAGTTCATTGAAGAAGTTCTATTTGCTCAATAAAGTTTCCTATATTTTTTGTTTGTCCACTATCACTACTTATGTTTCTCTCATTTTTTTTGTACTTTGCTTTCCATTCCATGCTTATTTATCTTTTAATTTTTGGTATCCAATTGAATAGAAAACTATAAATTCATTCTATGACATTGAAATCTGACAATATTGACATAATCATACTGCTTCAATTTAGATTCAAAAAACAAAGAAATAAAAAACAAAGAAATAAGGAAGAGGGGAGTAACCTTAATTAGTCTTCTTCACAGTATACATACTAGGGGTGTGGTCCAAGTAATTCAATTCCCAAACTCCAGTAGAAAAAATATAAAAAAAAGAAGGTTTTCAAAACTTTTTTGATCATATTTAATTACATAACATAATTAGCGACAAAAGATGGATTCCTTTTAGAGCTTGGTGTGGATAAATCTTCAGATCTAGAAATTCATTTCGGACAATTGAATTTTCTCAAACTGTTTTTTCTTAAGAACCAAAAATATTTGTGCCAAAATAATGTTGAAAATGTGGTAATCTTGCCAACTTGTGCAAACCCAAATCCACCAAGGTTTACACTTTCTTTCTTTCTTTAAAAAAAATATTTTATTGAATGACCTAATATAATATTTATGTCCATATTTTATGTTCCTTTTAATGTCTTTTAAATGCCTAAGTTTTAGTTTGTATCTAGCCACATAGATCCATTTTTGGGGCTAGTATTCTCTGAGCTTTTAGAATGAGGTTATGATTGTTGGATATGTTGTAATAGACATATAAATTAAAACATAGAAAAAATAATGATGTAGAAAGGCCTTCGGAAGTGATACGAACCTAGGATGACCTGCTCTTAAACATGTATTATATTAGCCCGGATCTAATTATGTTCACGTTCTAATGGTCACCTTAACCCCTAACCAACCTATGATTAGAAACCTTGGTATATAATGAAGACGCCACAATAGGTGATGGATGTCCTATTGATAAGCCAAACTAAAACACTCATTTACTAATGGTGTTTTAGGTGTTCAAAGAGAACAAAGAGAATTCACTCTCACAATTAATTTTCCGTATAAAATGCAAGTTTGATATCTCATTGAAAATAAGCCTTTAAATAGGCTAAGATTACAAAGAAAAAACCCTAAAAAATAATAATTCAAAACCGGACTCAAAGTGTGGAGAAAAGAAAAGTAGAGAAAAGGAAAGTGCCTAATTTTTCCTAGTTTCCTAAACTAATTTGGATTAATTAATTTCTTTATTTTTAATTAGGAATTAATTAATTTACAATTGAAATACTAAAATAATAACTTTCCTAAACTTATTTTTCCAACAAATAAATAAATAAAAGTCAAAATAAAAGACTAATTTGCTAAAATAAAAAGTCAAAATCAAATTAGGAAACTAAAATACTAGCCTTTTGACTAAGTTGACTTTGACCAATTTGAGCTTCAAATCAACCTCAATATGCTTTTTAGGATGCCAAATAAGCTGACCATGAAGTCCCACACGTTGCCTTTGCTTGGAAGAAAGAGAAAAAGCTAACTCAGTAAAATACAGTAAAGTCAGCACAAAATATAGTAAAAAATAGGCCAAATTTGAAGCTGTCCTTACAACCCCTTTTTGAATGTCTTTGAAGCCTCATTGACTTGATTCCATATCCTATTAGACATATGTATTGAATCCATCAATATTTGTAACCATTTCATGCTGCCCGGTGTCCATCTTTGCACTAAAACCGCTACCCGGGTCTGTATCGGCTTCCACCACTTAGATGCTTAGGATAGGTCTTGGCTCTCCGGATATGGACAATCCCTTTTGAGTATGAATTATTCCCTAGATAAAAGCAGCAATATTTTCCTTAAACTTCTTAGTTTGAGCCTTGATCGGCATGTGATATGAACCTAGTATGACCTGCTCCTAAACCCGTATTATATTAGCCCGGATCTTAATTAAGTTCAAGTTCTAATGGAATTGACCTCAACCCCTAACCAACCTGTGATTAGAAACCTTGGTATAATGTAGACGCCACAATAGGGGATGGAAAACCTATTGATAAGTCAAGCTAAAACGACCAATTCTCTAAGGGTGTTTTAGGTGTTCTAAAAAAACAAGAGATAATTAATCTCACAAGTATTTTCTTAATCAAATCAAAGTTTTTTTCTAACTGAAAATAAGCCGTTAAATAGGCTTTGAAAGAAACAAAATAAACCCTAAAAATCCTAGGAAAAATCGGCCACACACATAAGGAAACCTAGTTGGCCGCAACTATACTTCCTTTCATAATCTAAGTTTGATTAAGTAATTCCTTTATATTAAATTATGAATTAATTAATTTACAATAAAATAAAAACCTTCCTAAAGTTATTTGTCCAGAAAATAAATAAATAAAAATCCAAAAAGAAATAAAGTCAATCGTAAATTAGGTAACGAGTTGACTTTGACATCTAGGCTGAATTATGCCTTCAACCGAGCTAACTTATGACTGCCTGATGTCCGAGCTAACTTATGGCCTACCCGAGCTAACTGATGTCTGTCCGAGCTAACTTGTGTTTGGCCGAGCTAACTGATGTCTGTCCGAACTAAGTTGTGTCTGGCCGAGCTAACGGATGTCTGTCCGAGCTAAGTTATGTCTGGCCGAGCTAAGTTACATCCGATGTCCGAAGTCTGAGATCAGATGTCCGAGGTAAGACTCGCCAGAGATCAGATGTCCGAGGCAAGACTCGTTCGATATCAGATGTCCGAGACATGAGTGTCCGATATAAAATATCCGATGTATGGGTGTCCGATGTATCAGCCTCCACCACTTGAATACTTAAAACAGGTCTTTTATCTTCAAGTATGGACAAGCCCTTTTGAGAATGAAATACTTTCTGGATAAAGGCAGCAAGGTTGTCCCTAAACCTCTTAGCTTGAGCCCTAGTGATCGGTCCAGTCTTCATCTGTATCAGATCAGTACCCCAGCGAGTTGTCGGTGGTGTAAGCTCGAGCGGGTTCGCATAAGCCTGGTCTTCCTCCGTATCGGGTCAGCAACCCAGCGGTTGTCGGTTGTGCAGGTTCACGCAGAATCACATCATTCCCTTCCTCTTGAAAATGATTTGTCCTCAAAAATAGATCATCACCTGCAACAACAAGAGATAAAACGGCAACATTAAATGTGGCACTAACACTATAATCACCTAATAAATTAAGTTTGTAGGTATTCTCATTAGTCCGCTCCAAAACTTGAAAAAGTCCATCCATAGGCGGCATGAGCTTTGACTTTCTTTATTTAGGAAACCTTTCCTTTCGTAAGTGCAACCAAACCAATTCTCTTGGGTCAAACACTTTTTAAAGTTAGCAAACAATATTTCCCAAATTTTATAATTTCCACTAAGTAAAGCTCTCAACAATGCACTCCACAATGCAGAGAAAGTTCTATGCAACAAAAACATCTTTATATAAGTATCTTTAAAATTCATGACCAGCAATGATTTATTATTCATAATTACTTTATTAACATCACCAAAGCTAAGATAAAAAAATTTATTTTTCTTCTCTTTCCTTTCTTTTTCTTTCCCACTCATGGTTTGCATTTGTTTTCTCTCACACCCGGTTTTTTCTCTCACTTTCTCTTTCTCGGGTTTGTTAAAATATTTCCACTCAACCTGGGTTTTAGAGGACTTATCTTGGACAGCAAACTCATCTTTCTCCTCTTGAATGGATGGTGGAACTGTTGGTGCCATACTAGCCTTCTCCTTGAGCCTCTCGGCTTCCCTCATTTGTTGCATTTGAAGTTGATCGCTAAATACTTCCTTTGGAGTTAATGGCTCCAGCTTAAACTTTTTCCCTTCAAATTTAAATACAATGCTATTCTCTCTACCATAATGGATAGCATCTCTATCAAATTTCCATGGCCTACCCAACAAAATATGACCCACATGCATAGGAACAACATCACACAATACAACATCCACATATGTATCAATGCTGAATTTTACTTTGGCTTGTTTATTTACTTTTATCTCACCACTATCATTTAGCCATTGTAATGTATATCGTTCTGGATTTTGAATAGTTGTTAAGCCTAATTTATCAACTACCATGCTACTAATTACATTTGCACAGCTTCCACTATCTATAATCATACTACATATGTTACCTTGAATTTCGCATCGGGTTTGGAAGATATTTTCTCTTTGAATTTGTTCCTCATCTTTGTGTACGGTAAGGAACCTCCTTGCAACCAAGCTCAAGTCATCCCTTGAATGTTGGAGTGTTTCGGGTTCCTCATGCTCATCGTCTTTGACTTTTTAATCTTCAATTTCAGTTTCAGCATCACTCTCTTCAGTTTTGGATTCTAGTTCACCATTACCTTTCAACACCATAATCCTCCTATTCGTGCATTGGCTAGTGATGTGTCATTGTCGCTGGCACTTAAAACGCACAATTTCATGAGTTTTAGAAGGCTTAGGATCATATTTACCTTCACTTTTGTGTGCTTGGACAGATTCGGTTCTAGTCTCTCTCCTTGGCCGATTTGAACTTTCTTCTCCCACTTTTGGCGTTGGGTTGTTTTCAAAGGTAGGATTGTTTCTCCAGCCACTTGGAATTGATCTTCCACTATTGGAAACTCCTCCTATGATACGAACCTAGGACGACCTGCTCCTAAACCCGTATTATATTAGCCCGGATCTTTAATTAAGTTCAAGTTCTAATGGAATGGACCTCAACCCCTAACCAACCTGTGGTTAGAAACCTTGGTATAATGTAGACGCCACAATAGGGGATGGAAAACCTATTGATAAGTCAAGCTAAAACAACCAATTCTCTAATGGTGTTTTAGGTGTTCTCAAAGAACAAAGAGATAATTAATCTCACAAGTATTTTCTTAATCAAATCCAAGTTATAAAGTTGTATTATTAATGAAAAATAAGCCTTTAAATAGGCTTTGAAAGAAACAAAATAAACCCTAAAAACCCTAGGAAAAACCGGCCACACAATGAAGAAGTCTACCTTGGCCAAAACGTTCCTTTTCCTAATCTAATTTGGATTAATTAATTCCTTTATTTTGAATTAGGAATTAATTAATTTACAATGAAAATAATAAAATAATAACTTTCCTAATCTTATTTGTCCAGAAAATAAATAAATAGAAACTAAAAATAATGGTAGTTTCCTAAAACAAAAAGTAGAATAAAATTAGGAAACTAAAATACTAGCTTTTTGACTAAATTGACTTTGACCAATCTTTGACCAAAGTGAGCTCCAAATCAGCTTCAATATGCTTTTTAGGATGCCAAATAAGCTTATTGTGAAGTTCCTCACGTTGCCCTTGCTTGGAAGTATGAGAAAAGGCTAATACAGTAAAATACAGTAAAGCCAGCAAGGAATACAGCAAATCCGGCCTTTCCTTCTCCTTGTGCGCAAACCACCTTGTTGGTCGGCTTTGAAGCTGCTTTGGCTGGTTTCTATGACTCATCCTCCATATGAATTGAACCCATAAAGATGGGGTTCCAATTCATACAACCCAGCCTCCTTATTATCACCAAAAACGTCACCCGACCCTGTTTTGGCTTCTACTGCTTGTATGAGTAAAACATGCCTTTGTTCTTTAGATGTGGCTAACCCCTCTTGACTATGACTTATTCCTTGTATGAATACAGCAAGATTGTCCTTGAACTTCTTGGCTTGGGCCCTAGTGATCGGTCCCACGTTCATTTGTAATGGGTCAGCACCCCAGCGGGTTGTTGGTCGAGCAGTCTCGGGTGGATTTGCATCATTCCCCTCCTCTTGAAAAGGATTTGTCCTCAAATCGAAGTCATCACCTGCAGAAAAAGGAGACAAATCAGCAACATTTAAGGTAGTGTTGAAGTGTGGCAATTTTGCCACTTGATGGTGCATGTCACCGGCTAGCATGCACACCTTGGTATCAAATCCTTTCCTTTTATGAGTTTATATTTTTTTGTATGTTTTAATTTATGCAAGGTATATTTTGATAATGTTTTATTCCTAAGTTATGTATGCAAAAGTATAGGCAAAATGATGCACAAAAGAGTAGGAATGTTATGCTTGAAATGCCTATGGTGCTGGATTCATAATTTCCAGCAACATAGTTCTACTATTTATCTTATATCTCAGGTTGCAAATGGAGCTTTGGGCTGAAATTTTGAGGGATGTCTACAGACATATATAGAAGACTATGGTTCAAATGTCAGGTCCAAATGACATGGGAAAGTCTATTTTCGATTCCAAACAGGTTGCTGTATCTGATGGGCCCAGTATGCAGAGTATGGGTCAGTTTTGGAGCTGTTTGGCCCATGATCCGGTTCCAGAACATTCCTAGCTCTTGGAACAATATTTATTGATGACCAAGGATGTTTCAAACCAAGTTTCATAGGCAGATACAAAGGGAAACTAAGTAAGTGAAGCTAGTTTGGTTGTTTACCCAAACTAGTTAAACAATAGGAACTTAGTTCAAACCATGTGCCACTTTTTACTATATTTGGAATAGACATGTTGCAGCTGGTTTTTGACTCTTTTGTGTATAAATATTTAGGTGTTGACCATTTTACTTTTTAAATTTCAAATATTTTACTCATTTTGTAAGCTCACATGCTTGGCATGTGTGAACTAGTTGTAATTTCAAGCTTATATAGTAAAATGAATGAAATGGCTATACATCTAAGCCTTATTTTCAAAAGCCAACGTGTTCCTCTTCTCCTTATCTCTTCTTCAACACCTTAGAACACTCTAGGAACCCTAAAAACCAGAAAACACCATAACCAAAACCTAAAAACACAACTCACACACAACCATTCCCAAGAGCATCACCAAAAGCTTGCTTGTTGCTAACACTTCAAGCTAGCTTGCTCTTGGTCATAACCTTCTTACCCCAACAGGTAGCACTAACATTATACTCACCTGGTAGATCAAGTTTGTAGGCATTGTCGTTTATCCTCTCCAAAACTTGGAAAGGTCCATCACCCCTCAGCATGAGTTTTGATTTCCTTTGTTCGGGAAATCTTTCCTTTCGTAAGTGCAACCAAATCAATTCTCCTGGGTCAAACACTATTACAAAAAAATCTAGAAATACATGCTCATCTTTGCAAAAATCACATTTTTCAATGTTAGCAAACAATCTTTCCTTTCTAAGAACTTGCAAAACTTGCCTAAGTTGATCCACATGGTCATCCAAATTTCGTCTATATATTAGAATGTCATCAAAATAAACAACCACAAATTTACCAATAAATGGATGCATTACATGATTCATAAGCCTCATGAAAGTACTCGGTGCCTTGGATAATCCAAAAGGCATAACTAACCATTCATAGAGCCCATATTTAGTTTTAAATGTGGTTTTCCATTCATCACCTTCTTTCATTCTAATTTGATGATAACCACTCCTAAGATCAATTTTAGTAAACATGCAAGCACCATGCAACTCATCAAGCATATCATCTAACCTAGGAATGGGATGTTTATATTTAATGGTGATGTTATTTATAGCCCTACAATCATCCAACGAAACAGGTACAGCACATAGACCTAAACTCTCACGAATATAACCTTTGTCATGTAAATCACTTACCTGTTTTTGCACCTCCTTTATTTCTTCGGGATTGCTCCTATAAGCTGGTCTATTTGGTATGGCAGCCCCTAGAACAAAGTCAATTTGATGTTCTATCCCTCGAATAGGTGGTAGTCCACTTGGAATCTCACTTGGGAAGACATCTCCAAACTCCTTCAAAAGAGAAATCATTGAACTTGGCAATTCAAGTTCTTCAAAGTTAGTTTGATCATTAAAATAATTTTCTTTGTAAAGCATGACCAGCAAAGGTTTCTTACACTCAATAACCTTATTAATATCCCCTAAACTCAAATAAAAATTCTGGTTTTTCCTCTCTTTTCTTTCTTTTCTTTTTCTTTCCTCGGTTTGGCTCTCATTGGCGGAAATTTCCAGTTTTTGTGTGCTCTCGGGTTTGCTCTCTTTTCTCACCCCTCTCTCGGCTTTTTCTTGGTCTTTCCACTCAATATGAACCTTAGAAACCTTACCTTGGTCAGCAACCTCAATCTTACCTTCTTGGAAGGATGGTGAAGCCGTTGGTGCCATACTTGCTTTTTCCTTGAGCTTTTCGGCTTCTCTCCTTTGTTGCATTTGTAATTGGTCTTTGTAAACCTCTTTAGGAGATAATGGTTCCAGCTTGACCTTCTTCCCTTTAAACCTGAAAATAATACTATTTTCGCGACCAAAATGAGTAGCATCCTTATCAAATTGCCATGGTCTACCTAATAGTATATGTCCAGCAATCATAGGCACAATATCACATAAAACTACATCCTCATATCTACCTATATTAAATTTTACTTTGGCTTGTTTGTTTACTTTCATCTCACCACTATCATTAAGCCATTGTAATCTATAAGGTTCTGGATGTTTAATTGTTTTCAAGCCTAATTTATCAACTACAAGATTACTTATCACATTAGTACAACTCCCACTATCTATAATCATGCTACAAATTTTACCTTGTATTTCGCAGCGAGTGTGGAAGATGTTTTCTCTTTGTATCTGCTCTTCATCTTTGTAGACAGTAAGTACTCTCCTTGAAACCAAGCTCAACTCGGCATTAGATGTATCTACAGGTTCGGTTTCATCTTCATTACAATCCTCCTCTTCCTCGGTTTCAGCCCCACTTTCTTCACTTGCGGATTCCAGCTCACCATCACCCTTTAATACCATGATTCTTCTATTTGGGCATTGGCTGGATATGTGTCCTCTTCCTTGGCACCTAAAACAAATTATTTCTCTAGATTTTTGAGGTTTAGGATCAGATTTTATCTCACCTCTAAGTGCTTGGACAGATTCAGTCTTGACCTCCCTTCTTGGCCGGTTGGTAGATTCTTCTCCTAATTTCGGCCTCAACTTGTTTTCATAAGTGGAATTGTTTTTCCAGCCACATGAACTTGTCCTTCCACTGCTAGAAACTCCTCCAAACCGTGTGCTAACACCCCTTCTCTTGAATTGGTTCTCAAGCTTAATGGCTACATGCAACATCTCCTCCAATTCCAAGTATTGTTGTAATTCAAGTTGGTTGGCAATGTCACGGTTTAACCCTCCAAGAAATCTTGCCATTGTTGCCTCCCTATCCTCCCTCATGTTTAACCTCATCATTAACATCTCCATCTCTTTGTAATAATCCTCCACGGACCTACTTCCTTGAGACAAAGATTGAAGCTTTTGATGTAGCAACCTTTGGTAATGGGATGGCACAAACCGCTTCCTCATGGCTCCTTTCATTTGTCGCCATGTTGTAATTAAGTCATCACCAACCCTCCTTCGGGTGCTTTGCTCATTTATCCACCATTGGAGTGCATAATGGCCAAACTCCATTGCTGCCAACTTCACCTTCTTACCTTCCGAATAGTTGTGGCAGTCAAAAATCATCTCCATTTTCTCTTCCCACTCCAAATAAGCTTCGGGATCACTTTTACCCATAAAAGGTGGGATATTAACCTTGATATTTCCCAAATCTTCATCTATATCTTCCCTCCTATATCTCCCATGGCCAGCTCTATCTTGGACAGCAAAGGTTTAGTCCATACCTTCCTCAAAATCACCGTCGAATGGCTCCTCATCAAATTCCTCTCTCGGCCTCTCGCGACCTCCTCGTCCTCCATGGAATTCTTGCCTATTTCTTGTATTCGGCCTTCCTTGTGAGGCTTCTAGTCTTCCCACTCTTTGATTTACATGCTCAAATTGAGCACTAACCCGCTGTATTGACTCCAAAACAGCTCTCATGTCCACTTGGTCTCCACTCCCGGTAGCTCGGTCATCGCCATGAAATGCTACGGACTCTTCCTCATTGATCCTCAAGGGTGGATCCTCTCTTCTTATTCTAGAATCTGCCATGTTAGTAAAATACTGCAAAAATAAAATAAATCCTCACAATATCACTCCCTCACGTGTTTCACTCAAACAAGGTCTTGACACTCGTGTTTACACACTAGTTTCGGCTTTTACCCTCTTTTAAGCTCACACACTCTTGCCTTTTTCCACTCAATGAATTATCTCAAAGTTCTAATTAAAACCCCCACAAAACAGCAATTAGATCACTAGTATGTTTTAATTAAACTTATCAACAAAACAGTAGCAAAAAGTAGGCAATACCGAAAGAATCCAACAAATCCTAATTTTTCGGCTTTCTAGTCAAGAAAACACAAAATAATGGGAAAACGTTGGAATTTTTGAAAACTGCACCAGATGGTTGTAGATTATGAGTTCAAGAATAAAATTCCAGAAAAAGAAATTCAAATACGAACAAGAATCAAAGAGAACAAAAATATAGAAAAGTTGTTGGTTGTTGTTCTTTGTAATTCAAGTTTCTATATCAATTCCTTTAACTAATTGTAATCCAAATAATTTAGCACTCAAACTCAAATATCCAGCAGCAAAAATAACTCCCCAAAACTCCAAAGATTGAATAAATAATCAAAAAAACCAGCAGCTCCAACAAATTTCCAGCAAACAAATCAAACTCCAGCAAACCGAAATATTTTTCTTTTTTTTCTTTTTTTTTTTTTCACTCACAGAACATAAACAACTGCAGTAACAAGAATAATTACCAAAATTGCAATTCCAACTCCAAAACAAACACCAAACCCGTGACCTCCAAATAAACAAAATGCGCAGTTTTTTTTTTTTTTTTAAATGTTGCCGCAAACTTTTTTTTTTTTCCTGTTTTCTTTTTTTTTTCTGAATATATGAATGCAAATATTTAAGACTAAAACAGCAAAGAAAAATCAACAAAAACCAAATTAACAAGAACAATGATAAAAGAGAACCAACAAACTAGGAAACAAAAATACGATAAAACAAGGAAATCCTAATTCAACTAGGAATGAATTTTTATTTTTTTTTCAAAGATGTAGAACGTGTATAGGATGGATGCTACCTTAACCTAATGCTAAAATTGCAGAATGACACAAAAAAAAATTAAAGCAAATAAAGATAGATTCAAACCTGAACAAAATTTAGCTCTGATACCAAATGATACGAACCTAGGACGACCTGCTCCTAAACCCGTATTATATTAGCCCGGATCTTTAATTAAGTTCAAGTTCTAATGGAATGGACCTCAACCCCTAACCAACCTGTGGTTAGAAACCTTGGTATAATGTAGACGCCACAATAGGGGATGGAAAACCTATTGATAAGTCAAGCTAAAACAACCAATTCTCTAATGGTGTTTTAGGTGTTCTCAAAGAACAAAGAGATAATTAATCTCACAAGTATTTTCTTAATCAAATCCAAGTTATAAAGTTGTATTATTAATGAAAAATAAGCCTTTAAATAGGCTTTGAAAGAAACAAAATAAACCCTAAAAACCCTAGGAAAAACCAGCCACACAATGAAGAAGTCTACCTTGGCCGAAACTTTCCTTTTCGTAATCTAATTTGGATTAATTAATTCCTTTATTTTGAATTAGGAATTAATTAATTTACAATGAAAATAATAAAATAATAACTTTCCTAATCTTATTTGTCCAGAAAATAAATAAATAGAAACTAAAAATAATGGTAGTTTCCTAAAACAAAAAGTAGAATAAAATTAGGAAACTAAAATACTAGCTTTTTGACTAAATTGACTTTGACCAATCTTTGACCAAAGTGAGCTCCAAATCAGCTTCAATATGCTTTGTAGGATGCCAAATAAGCTTATTGTGAAGTTCCTCACGTTGCCCTTGCTTGGAAGTATGAGAAAAGGCTAATACAGTAAAATACAGTAAAGCCAGCAAGGAATACAGCAAATCCGGCCTTTCCTTCTCCTTGTGCGCAAACCACCTTGTTGGTCGGCTTTGAAGCTGCTTTGGCTGGTTTCTATGACTCATCCTCCATATGAATTGAACCCATAAAGATGGGGTTCCAATTCATACAACCCGGCCTCCTTATTATCACCAAAAACGTCACCCGACCCTGTTTTGGCTTCTATTGCTTGTATGAGTAAAACAGGCCTTTGTTCTTTAGATGTGGCCAACCCCTCTTGACTATGACTTATTCCTTGTATGAAGACAGCAAGATTGTGCTTGAACTTCTTGGCTTGGGCCCTAGTGATCGGTCCCACCTTCATTTGTAATGGGTCAGCACCCCAGCGGGTTGTTGGTCGAGCAGTCTCGGGTGGATTCGCATCATCCTAACCATGAGCCTACACCCCTCCTTTTGAACTGATGCTCCAATTTAATAGCCACATGCAACATCTTGTCCAATTCCACATATTGTTGCAATTCTAGTTGGTTGGCTATCTCACGATTCAAGCCACCAAGAAATCTTGCCATGGTTGCGTCTCTATCCTCATTCATGTTTAACCTCATCATAAGCATCTCCATCTCCTTGTAATAATCCTCCACGGACATACTCCCTTGAGATAGGGATTGAAGCCTTTGATGCAGTAACCTATGATAATGTGATGGTACAAATCGCTTCCTCATGGCTCCTTTCATTTGGTGCCATGTAGTGATCAAGTCATCAGCAACTCTCCTACGGGTATTTTGCTCATTGGTCCACCATGGGAGTGCATAATTGCCAAACTCCATTGCTGCCCATTTCACCTTCTTAGCCTCCGAATAATTATGACAATCAAAGATCATCTCCATTTTTTCTTTCCATTCCAAATATGCTTCCGGATCACTTTTATCCATGAATGGTGGGATGTTTACCTTTATGTTGCCAAGATCATCATCTTCATTCCTCGCTGGTCTCCCATGGATTAGCCTTTCTTGAAGCTCAAAATTTTCATCAAACCCCTCATCCAAGTCATCTCCATAGTTACTTCCCCTGAATTCCTCTCATGGTCGCCCTCGGCCTCCTCGACCTCAACCTCCATGAGCATCTAACCTTATATTGGGCACTCCTTGGGATGTTTCTAACCTGTCCATATTTTGATTTAAATGGTCAAATCGGGCATTCTGCTGTAATTGCTCCAACATAGCCCTCATGTCTGTTTGCTCACCACTCCTTGTAGCTCGGAAATCACTTTTAAATCCTACGGACTCCTCTTCATTAATTCTCAAAGGTGGATCTCCTCTTCTCACCCTTGAATCTACCATGTTAGTATGAATAATTCTCACCAGGTTCACTCCCTCATGTGTTTCACTCGATATAAGAACTCGACACTCGTGTTTGCACACTAATTTTGGCTTTTAACCTTCTTTTGTGCGCACACTCTCTTGCCTTTTTCCTGTCAATGAATTATCTCAAAGTTCTAATTAAAACACCCAAAAAACAGCAATTAGATTACAAGTATGTTTTAATTAAACTTATCAACAAAACAGTAGCAAAAAGTAGGCAATACCGAAGAATTCAACAAAACCTAGTTTTCGGCTTTTCTAGGTGAAATAAAGGAAATTAATGAGAAAACTTTGGAATTTTGAAGATCTGGACCAGATGATATTAGACTATGAGTTCAAGAATAAAATTCTAGAAAAATAAATTCAAATACGAACAAGAATCAAACAGAACAAAAATATAGAAAAGTGTTGGTTGTTGTTCTTCTAATTCAAGTTTTGTATCAAATCCTTTAACTAATTTTAATCCAAATAATTTAAGCACCAAAAATTCCAATGTCCTACAAAATAATTCTCCAGAAAATCAAAATATCACACATCAAATCTCCAAATCAAACAAGTTCCCAAACTCAAATTTCAACACCAAATGCAACAAACCCGAAATGTTTTTTTTTATTCGGCTTTATCTCTTCTTCTTTTTTTTTTTTTCTTTTTCACTCACAGAACATAAACAACCGAAGTAGCAAGAAAAATCACCAAAATTGCAATTCCAACTCCAAAACAAACACCAAACCCATGACCTCCCAATAAAAAATTCAAATTGTGCGATTTGTTTTTTTTTTTTTTTTTCAATGTTGCCGTGAACTCTTTTTTTTTTTTTTTTAATAGATGAATGAAAATATTCAAGACTAAAACAGCAAAGAAAAATCAACAATAACCAAATTAAAAGAACAATGATGAAAGACAGCCAACAAACTAGGAAACAAAAAATACGTTAAAACTAGGAGATCCTAATTCAACTAGGAATGAAATTTTTTTATTTTTTTTTAAAGATGCAGAACGTGTATGGGATGGATGCAACCTTAACCTAAAGCTAAAATTGCAGAATAACATAAAAATAAATAAAGCAAATAAAGATAGATCAAACCTGAACAAAATTTGGCTCTGATACCAAATGATACGAACCTAGGACGACCCGCTCCTAAACCCGTACTATATTAGTCCGGATCTAATTATGTTCACGTTCTAATGGTCACCTCAACCCCTAACCAGCCTATGATTAGAAATCTTTGTATATAATGAAGATGCCACAATAGGTCATGGATGTCCTATTTATAAGTCAAACTAAAACACTCATTCACTAATGGTGTTTAGGTGTTCAAAGAGAACAAAGAGAATTCACTCTCACAATTAATTCTCTGTATAAAATTCAAGCTTGATTTCTCTTTGAAAATAAGCCTTTAAATAGACTAAGATTACAAAGCAAAAACCCTAAAAAAATTTAATTCAAAACCAGACTCAAAGTGTGGAGAAAAGAAAAGTAGAGAAAAGGAAAGTGCCTAATTTTTCCTAGTTTCCTAAACTAGTTTGGATTAATTAATTCCTTTATTTTGAATTAGGAATTAATTCATTTATAATTGAAATACTAAAATGATAACTTTCCTAAACTTATTTTTTCAACTAATAAATAAATCAAAATCCAATTAAAAGACTAATTTCCTTAAACAAAAAGTCAAAATCAAATTAGGAAACTAAAATACTAGCTTTTTGACTAAGTTTACTTGACCATTCTTTGACCAATTTGAGCTTCAAATCAACTTCAATATGCTTTTTAGGATGCCAAGTAAGCTGACCATGAAGTCCCACACGTTGCCTATGCTTGGAAGAAACAGAAAAAGCCAACTCAGCAAAATACAATAAAGCCTGCACAAAATACAGTAAAAAACTGGCCAAATTTGAAGCTGTCCGTAGAACCCCTTTCTGAATGCCTTTGAAGCTACATTGACTTGACTCCATATCCTAAAAGACATATGTATTGAATCCATAAAGATTTGGAACCATTTCATGCTGCCCGGTGTCCATATTTGCACCAAAATCGCTACCCAGGTCCGTATTGGCTTTCACCACTTGGATGCTTAGGATAGGTCTTGGCTCTTCATATATGGACAAACCCTTTTGAGTATGAATTATTCCCTGGATAAAAGCAGCAATATTTTCCTTAAACTTCTTAGTTTGAGCTTTAGTGATCGGCCTGTTCCTAAACCCATATTATATTAGCCCGGATCTAATTATGTCCAAGTTCTAATGGTCACCTTAACCCCTAACCAACATGTGATTAGAAACGTTGGTATATAATGAAGACCCGACAATAGGTGATGGAAATTCTATTGATAAGTCAAAATCAAAACACTCATTCACAAATGGTGTTTTAGGTGTTCAAAAGAAAAAAGAGAATTCAAGCTTTTATTGAAGAATAAGCCTTTAAATAGGCTACAAAGCCATGAAATAAAACCCTAAAAACAAAGGGAAAATCGGCTATACAAAGTAGTTTCTTATGGTGGCCGAAATTCTAACTCTTTTACTAATTTAATTTGGATTAATTAATTCCTTTATTTTGAATTAGGAATTAATTAATTTACAATGAAAATAATAAAATATTAACTTTCCTAAACTTATTGTTTTGGAAAATAAATAAATAAAAACTAAAAAGTAATGGTAATTTCCTAAAACAAAATGTAGAATCAAATTAGGAAACTATAATACTAGCTTTTTGACTATGTTGACTTTGACAAAGCTTTGACAAAATTGAGCTCCAAATCAGCTTCAATATGCTTTGTAGGATGCAAAATAAGCTGAATATGAAGTCCCACACGTTGCCCATGCTTGGAAGAGGAAGAAAAAGCAATACAGTAAAGCCAGCACAAAATACAGTAAAAAACAGGCCAAATTTGAAGCTGTCCATACAATCCCTTTTTGAATGCCTTTGAAGCTGGATTGACCTGATTCCATATCCTCTTAGACATATGTATTGAATCCATAAAGAGTTGGAACCATTCCATGCTGCCCGTTGTCCATATTTGCACCAAAACTGCTACCCGGGTCCGTATCGGCTTCCACCACTTGGATGCTTAGAATAGGCTTTGTATCTTCAAGTATGGAAAAGATCCATTGAGATTGATTACCTCCTGTCTAAATGCTCCCAGGTTGTCCTTAAATCTCTTAATTTGAGCTCTTGTGATTGGCCTAGTCTTCATCTGTGTTGGGTCAACACCCCAGCGGGTTATCGGTTGAGCGGACTCAGGCAGAATCACATCATTGCCCTCCTCTTGAAAAGGATTTGTCCTCAAATCAATATCATCACCTGCAGCAAAAGGAGTGAAATCAGCAAGATGAAATGCAGCACTAACACTATACTCACCTATTAAATTAAGTTTGTAGGTATTCTCGTTAATCCGCTCCAAAACTTGAAAAAGTCCATCCATAGGCGGCATGAGCTTTGACTTTCTTTGTTTAGGAAACCTTTCCTTTCGTAAGTGCAACCAAACCAATTCTCCTGGGTCAAACACTATTATAACAAAATCTAGAAATACATGCTCATTAGGGTAAAAATTACACTTTTTAAAGTTAGCAAACAATATTTCCCAAATTTTCAAATTTCCACTAAGTAAAGCTCTCAACAATGCAGAGAAAGTTCTATGCAACAAAAACATCTTTATATAAGTATCTTTAAAATTCATGACCAGCAATGATTTATTTTTCATAATCATTTTATTAACATCACCAAAGCTAACATAAAAATTTCTATTTTTCCTCTTTTTTATTTCTTTTCCTTTCTCACTCATGGATTCATTGAATTTTGCATCGCTTTCAGCTTTTGCTCCAATTTTTTTACTCTCAGATTTGTTTAATTTTCTCAACTCCACCCGGGTTTTATAGGACTTACCTTGGACAGCAAGCTCACCTTTCTCCTTTTGAATGGATGGTGGAACCGTTGGTGCCATACTAGCCTTCTCCTTGAGCCTCTCGGCTTCCCTCATTTGTTGCATTTGAAGTTGATCGCTAAATACTTCCTTTAAAGTTAATGGCTCCAGCTTAAACTTTTTCCCTTCAAATTTAAATGCAATGCTATTCTCTCTACCATAATGGATAGCATCTCTATCAAATTTCCATAGCCTACCCAGCAAAATATGACCCACATGCATAGGAACAACATCACACAATACAACCTCCACATATGTATCAATGCTGAATTTTACTTTATCTCACCATTATCATTTAGCCATTGTAATCTATATGGTTCTGGATGTTTAATAGTTGTTAATCCTAATTTATCAACTACCATGCTACTAATTACATTTGCACAACTTCCACTATCCTTGTAAAAATGGAATCACTCATGGAGGAGTGCAAGGCAGTGAGGGCCTTGAACCCCTTGGCAACTTCAGCCTCATATGCATTTCTTTGAGCTTGGGTTGCATTAGCTCACAACTCTTCCACTACATAACCTTCTTCTATGACTTCCCATAAACCAAAGGCTTGAAAGTAGGCTTTCATGTTTATACTCCAAATGGAATAGTTTTGGCCTTCAAACTTAGGTGGTGTTGGGGTTACAAAGGATTGTGAGGCCATTTGAAAAAATGGTTTTTGAAAAGTTTTAAAAAATGGACACAAGAACAAGCTCTCGAGTGGTGGTGTTTTGGTGAGTTTCAACTAGTCTTTTTGGGAGGTTTTGGTTTTGGTTGGAAGGCTTTAGGTGGGGGATCCTCTCACAAATAAAATGGTCTAGGTTGAAAGCTCACAAGGTCCTAAGAAATTACACTATGCTCTGATACCATGATGGAATTTGGTGTAGGTTTATGTTGTTGTACCCTAGAGCACATTCATTCAAGGTGTTAGTCAAGAATGATTGTTGTTGGTTCTTGGTTCTTGATTTTATTTTTTTGGGTTTGTTAAGGTTTTTTTTCTAGTTTTAATGGAGGTTTAGGGTTCTTGAGAAGGTTGTTAGCTTTTGGGAAGAAAAAGAAAACAAAATGTAGTAGTTGAGAGAGAGAGAGCCAAAAATGTTGTTTTTCAAAATCTGTTTTTTTAATATTTTATTTCTCAACGTTTTTCATTACAATTTTCATACTTTTAAATACGTCAAAAAAACAATAAGGCATGCTGCCATGCAATAAATACAAAAGCATTAAAAGTAACCAACCAAGCCAAACTACCTCAACTAACTCTAATCAATGTGCTGGGCATGCAAGAAACCTTCTTTAATGGGCAGTTCAGCTTGTCTAAGGCATTTGAATTTTGAAAACGAGCTCCATTTGACTTGAAAATTGGAGGGAAGCCTTTTTGAATATTAAACTATGTTATAGCCAAAAACCAGATAAAACAAAGTCCATTTACCTATTCAAAAGTAATCAAACCCGAGGCAGTTTTGCCTAGTTTTCTGGCCAACAACACTGCACAAGGGTCAGATTGTTTTGGGCTTAACTCAGCCTTCCCAGCTCCAAATAGGGCCATTCTTTTTGCTGCTTCTTCCTCTACATATCCAAAATTCAGATCCAAATCCCAAACCTTCTTCAAATGGCATCCAAGGAAGTGGACTTATGTTGCTGGAAATACAATTCCAGCAACTAGACAAAAAAGGCCTTAAGCTAGATAATGAGCTTAGGGCATTACAAAAAGGATATTGTTCTTAAACATTACAAGATAAAATAAAATGCATAAACATAAATAATGTTTGGTCTTTGATGTTGCAAAATAAAGAGTGCAAGTGTAACCAAACTACCTTGCACATTGTGGCAAGATCACCACATTTCAACAATTTGCACCAAAACTGCTACCCGGGTCCGTATCGGCTTCCACCACTTGGATGCTTAGAATAGGATTTGTATCTTCAAGTATGAACAAGCTCTGTTAAGATTGATTACCCCTTGTATAAATGCTCCCAGGTTGTCCTTAAATCTCTTAATTTGAGCTTTTGTGATTGGCCTAGTCTTCATCCGTGTCGGGTCAGTACCTCAGCAGGTTATCGGTTGAGCGGGCTCAGGCGTAATCACATCATTCCCCTCCTCTTGAAAAGGATTTGTCCTCAAATCAGCACCATCACCTGCAGAGAAAGAGAACAAATTAGAAACATTAAATGCAGCACTCATGTTATACTCACCTGGTAAATCAAGCTTGTAGGCATTCTTGTTATTCCGCTCCAAAACTTGAAAAAGTCCATCTATAGGCAGCATGAGCTTTGACTTTCTTTGTTTGCGAAACCTTGCCTTTCGTAAGTGCAACCAAACCAATTCTCCTGGGTCAAACACTATTACAAAAAAATCTAGAAATACATGCTCATTATGGTGAAAATTACACTTTTTAAAGTTAGCAAACAATATTTCCCAAATTTTCAAATTTCCACTAAGTAAAGCTCTCAACAATACAGAGAAAGTTCTAAGCAACAAAAAAAACTTTATATAAGTATTTTTAAAATTCATAACCAGCAATGGTTTCTTACCCAAGATAGCTTTATTAACATCCCCAAAACTCAAATAAATTTTTTTACTTTTTCTTTCTTTTCCTTTCTCTCTCTCGGTTTTCTCATCATTTCTCTCGGGTTTGCCACTTTCATTCCCCTCTCTTTCAGTTTTTCCTTGATCTTTCCACTCAATATGAGTCTTAGAAACCTTACCTTGATCAGCAACCTCATTCTTACGCTTACGCTTGAGCTTTTCGTCTTCTCTCCTTTGTTGCATTTTTAATTGGTCGTTGTAAACCTCTTTAGGAGATAATGGTTCCAGCTTGACCTTCTTCCCATTAAACCGGAAAACAATACTATTATCTCGATCAAATTGCCATGGCCTACCTAATAGTATATGTCCAGTAATCATGGGTACAATATCACATAAAACTATATCCTCATATCTTCCTATATTAAATTTTATTTTGGCTTGTTTGTTTACTTTCATCTCACCACTATCATTAAGCCATTGTAATCTACATGGTTCAGGATGTTTTATTGTTTTTAAGCCCAATTTATCAACTACAAGGTTACTTATTACATTAGTACAACTCCCACTATCTACAATCATGCTACAAATTTGACCTTGTATTTCCCAACGAGTGTGGAAGATGGTCTCTCGTTGAATTTGTTCTTCATCCTTGTAAACAGCAAGTACCCTCCTTTAGACCAAATTTAGCTCAACATTTGATGTTTTTAATGGTTTGGCCTCATCATCAAGTCCTTCATCTGCTTGTTCGATTTCAGCCTCACTTTCGGATTTAACCTCTCCATTACACCTAATTACCATTATCCTTCTATCTGGGCATTGGCTGGCTATGTGTCCTCTTCCTTGGCACTTGAAACAAATAATTTCTCTTGACTTTTGAGGTTTAGGTTCAGATTTTACCTCACCTTTAATGGCTTGGGCAGATTCAGTTTTAAATTCTCTTCTCGGCCGGTTGGTAGCTTCTTCACCAAGCTTCGGCTTCAGCTTGCTTTCATAAGTGGAATTGTTTTTCCAGCCACATGAACTTGTCCTTCCACTGCTAGAAACTCCTCCAAACCATGTGCTAACACCCCTCCTCTTGAATTGGTTCTCAAGCTTAATTGCTACATGCAACATCTCCTCTAATTCCAAGTATTGTTGTAATTCAACCTGGTTGGCAATGTCACGATTTAACCCTTCAAGAAATCTTGCCATTGTTGCCTCCCTATCCTCATTCATATTCAGCCTCATCATGAGCATCTCCATCTCTTTGTAATAATCCTCCACGGACCTAGTTCCTTGAGATAAAGATTGAAGCCTTTGATGCAACAACCTATGGTAATGGGATGGCACAAACCGTTTCCTCATGGCTCCTTTCATTAAATCATCACCAACTCTCCTTTGAGTATTTTGCTCATTAGTCAACCATTGGAGTGTGTAGTGACCAAAATCCATTGCTGCCATCTTCACCTTCTTGGCCTTTGAATAATGATGACAATCGAAAATCATCTCCATTCTTTCTTCCCATTCCAAATATGCTTCCGGATCATTTTTACCCATGAATGGTGGGATGTTTACCTTGATGTTGCCAAGATCATCATCTTCATTCCTTGCTGGTCTCCCATGGATTAGCCTTTCTTGAGGTTCAAAAATGTCATCAAACCCTTCATCCAAGTCATTTCCATAGTTACTTCCCCCGAATTCCTCTCTTAGTCGCCCTCGGCCTCCTAGACCTTGACCTCCATGAGCATCTAACCTTATGTTGGGCACTCCTTGGGATGTTTCTAACCTGTCCATCTTTTGATTTAAATGCTCAAATTGGGCATTTATCCACTGTAATTGCTCCAATATAGCCCTCATGTCCGTTTCCTCACCACTCCCGGTAGCTCGTGGATCACCATGAAATCCTATGGACTCTTCTTCATTAATTCTCAGTGGTGTGTCTCCTCTTCTTATTCTAGAATCTGCCATGTTAGTAAAATACTGCAAAAATAAAATAAATCCACACAATATTCACTCCCTCACGTGTTTCACTCAAATAAAGTCTCAATACTCGTGTTTGCACACTAGTTTCGGCTTTTACCCTCTTTTAAGCTCACACTCTCTTGTCTTTTTCCTCTCAATGAATTATCTCAAAGTTCTAATTAAAAGACCCAAAAAACAGCAATTAGATCACAAGTATGTCTTAATTTAACTTATCAACAAAACAGTAGCAAAAAGCAGGCAATACCGAAAGAACTCAACAAAACCTAGTTTTCATCTTTTCTAGGCAAAATAAAGCAAATTAATGGGAAAATTTTGAAATTTTGAAGAACTGGACCAGATGGTAATAGATTATGAGTTCAAGAATAAAATTCTAGAAAAATAAATTCAAATACGAACAAGAATCAAATTGAATAAAAATATAGAAAAGTTGTTGGTTGTTGTTCTTTGTAATTCAAGTTTTTGTATCAAATCCTTTAACTAATTTTAATCCAAGTAATTTAGCACTCAAACTCAAATATCCAGCAGCAAAAATAACTCTCCAGAAACTCCAAATACGGAATAAATAACCAACAAAGCAGCAGTTAAAAGAAATTTCCAGCAACAAACTTCAACACCAATTTTCAACAAACCAATATATATGTATATATATTTTTTATATTCAGCCTTCTTCTTTTCTTTTTTTTTTCTTTTTTTTTTCCTTTTTTTCACTCACAGACCATAAAACAACTGCAGTAGCAAAGATCAATACCAACAATTGCAATTCCTCACAAAAAATCCACCAACCCCGTGGCCTCCAACAAAAACAAAAATGCAGTTTTTTTTTTTTTTTAAATATCTGTTCGAATTTTCTTTTCTTTTTATTTTTTTTGAATATATGAATGCATATATTGAAGACTAAAACAGCAAAGAAAAATCAGCAAAAACCAAAATTAACAAGAACAATGATGAAAAAAAAAAAAACAACCAATAAACTAGGAAACAAAAATACGATAAAACTAGGAAATCCTAATTCAACTAGGAATCAATTTTTTTTTTTTAAATGAAGAATGTATATGATGATAGAAGCAACCTTAACCTAATGCTAAAATTGCAGAATAACACAAAACAAATAAAGCAAAAAAAGATAGATCACACCTGGACAAAACTAGGCTCTGATACCAAATGATACGAACCTAGGACGACCTACTCCTAAACCCGTATTATATTAGCCCGGATCTTAGTTAAGTTCAAGTTCTAATGGAATTGACCTCCACCCCTAGCCAACCTATGGTTAGAAACCTTGGTATAATGTAGACGCCACAGTAGGGGATGGAAAACCTATTGATAAGTCAAGCTAAAACAACCAATTCTCTAATGGTGTTTTAGGTGTTCTCAAATAACAAAGAGATAATTAATCTCACAAGTATTTTCTCAATCAAATCAAAGTTGTATTCTTATTGAAAAATAAGTATTTAAATAGGCTACAAAGCCACGAAATAAATCTTACCTTGATCAGCAACCTCATTCTTACCTTCTTGGAAAAATGGTGAAGCCGTTGGTGCCATACTTGCTTTTTCCTTGAGCTTTTCGGCTTCTCTCCTTTATTGCATTTGTAATTGGTCTTTGTAAACCTCTTTAGGAGATAATGGTTCCAGCTTGACCTTCTTCCCTTTAAACCTGAAAACAATACTATTTTCTCGACCAAAATGAGTAGCATCTTTATCAAATTGCCATGGCCTATCTAATAGTATATGTCCAGCAATCATGGGTACAATATCACATAAGACGACATCCTCATATCTACCTATACTGAATTTTACTTTGACTTGTTTGTTTAATTTCATCTCACCACTATTATTAAGCCATTGTAATCTATATGGCTCAAAATGTTTTATTGTTTTCTAGCCTAATTTATCGACTATAAGGTTACTTATTACATTAGTACAACTTCTGCTATCAATAATCATACTACAAATCTTACCTTGAATTTCACATCGGGTGTGGAAGACGTTCTCTCTTTGAATTTCATTCTCATCTTTGTATGCAGCAAGTACTCTCCTAGAAAGCAAGTTTAATTCAGCATTGGATGCTTGCAAGGTTTCAGGTTCATCTTCCAAGTCCTCCTCCTTTTTCTTGGCTTCATCCTCACTTTCTTCACTTTCCGATTCTAGCTCGTCATTGCCCTTTAACACCATGATTCTTCTATTCGGGCATTGGCTAGCAATGTGTCCTCCTCCCTGGCACTTAAAACCCACAACATCATGAGTTCTAGAAGGTTTAGGATCTAATTTTACATCATTCTTTGGTGCTTGGACAGATTTGGTTCTAGTCTCCTTCCTTGGCCAGTTTGAACTTTCTTCTTTGACTTTCGGCTTTAGCTTCCTTTCATAGATGGGATTGTTCCTCCAGCCACTTGAACTCGTCCTTCCACTGCTAGAAACTCCTCCAGCCGTATGCTAACACCCCTCCTCTTGAATTGGTTCTCAAGCTTAATTGCTACATGAAGCATCTCCTCCAATTCCAAGTATTGTTGTAACTCAAGTTGGTTGGCAATGTCACGGTTTAACCCTCCAAGAAATCTTACCATTGTTGCCTCCCTATCCTCATTCATATTTAGCCTCATCATTAACATCTCCATCTCTTTGTAATAATCCTCCACGGACCTACTTCCTTGAGACAAAGATTGAAGACTTTGATGCAGCAACCTATGGTAATGGGATGGCACAAACCGCTTTCTCATGGCTCCTTTCATTTGTCGCCATGTTGTAATCAAGTCATCACCAACTCTCCTTCGGGTGCTTTGCTCATTTGTCCACCATTGGAGTGCATAATGGCCAAACTCCATTGCTACCAACTTCACATTCTTACCTTCCGAATAGTTGTGGCAGTTAAAAATCATCTCCATTTTTTCTTCCCACTCCAAATAAGCTTCGGGATCACTTTTACCCATAAAGGTGGGATGTTAAGCTTGATATTTCCCAAATCATCATCTGTATCTTCCCTCCTATATCTTCCATGGCCAGCTCTAACTTGGACAGCAAAAGTTTCATCCATACTTTCCTCAAAGACTCCACCGAATGGTTCCTCATCAAATTCCTCTCTCGGTCTCTCGTAACCTCCTCGTCCTCGGCCTCGTCCTCCATGGAATTCTTGCCTATTTCTTGTGTTCGGCATTCCTGGTGACGCTTCTAGTCTTCCCACTCTTTGATTTACATGCTCAACTTGAGCACTAACCCGCTGTATTGACTCCAAAACAGCTCTCATGTCCACTTGGTCTCCACTCCCGGTAGCTCAGGCATCGCCATGGAATGCTACGGACTCCTCCTCATTGATCCTCAAGGGTGGCTCTCCTCTCCTCATTCTTGATTCTGTCATGTTAGTGTAATAATGCAATAAAAATAAAATAGGACCTTACACTTTCACTCCCTTACGTGTTTCACTCAAATGAGGACTCGACACTCGTGTTTGCATACTTGTTTCGGTTTTTTACCTTCATTTAAGCTCACACACTCTTGCCTTTTTCCACTCAATGAATTATCTCAAAGTTCTAATTAAAACACCCACAAACAGAAATTAGATCACTAGTATGTTTTAATTAAACTTATCAACAAAACAGAAGCAAAAAGTAGGCAATACCGAAAGAATCCAACAAATCCTAATTTTTTTCGGCTTTCTAGACAAGAAAACACAAAATAATGAGAAAACGTTGGAATTTTTGAGAACTGTACCAGATGGTAGTAGATTATGAGTTTAAGAATAAAATTCCAGAAAAAGAAATTCAAATACGAACAAGAATCAAATTGAACAAAAATATAGAATAGTTGTTGGTTGCTGTCTTGTAATTCAAGTTTTGTATCAAATCCTTTAACTAATTTTAATCCAAATAATTTAAGCACCCAAAATCCAAATATCCAGCAGAAAAGTTAATTCCCCAGCAACTCAAATATTGAATAAATAATAAAAAAAAACCAGCAGCTCCAACAAATTTCCAGCAAACAAATCAAACTCCAACAAACCGAAATATTTTTTTTTTTTTTCGTCTTTACCTATTCTCTTTTTTTTTTTTTTTACTCATAGAACATAAACAACTGCAGTAGCAAGAATAATTACCAAAATTGCAATTCCAACTCCAAAACAAACACCAAACCCGTGACCTCCAAAAAAACACAGATATGCAGTTTTTTTTTTATTTTTTAAATGTTGCCGTAAACCCTTTTTTTTTTTTTAATAGATGAATGCAAATATTTAGGACTAAAGCAGCAAATAAAAATAAAAAAAAAAACCAAAATCACCAAGAACAATGGTGAAAAACAACCAACAAACTAGGAAACAAAAAAATACGGTAAAACTAGGAAATCCTAATTCAACTAGGAATGAATTTTTTTTTTTTTTAAAGATATTATGAACGTGTATGGCACAGATGCAACATTAACCTAATGCTAAAATTGTAGAATAACACAAAAATAAAAACAAATAAAGCAAATAAAGATAGATCGAACCTGAACAAAATTTTGCTCTAATACCAAATGATACGAACCTAGGACGACCTGCTCCTAAACCCGTATTATATTAGCCCGGATCTTAATTAAGTTCAAGTTCTAATGGAATGGACCTCAACCCCTAATCAACCTATGGTTAGAAACCTTGGTATAATGTAGATGCCACAATAAGGGATGGAAAACCTATTGATAAGTGATACGAACCTAGGACGACCTGCTCCTAAACCCGTATTATATTAGCCCGGATCTTTAATTAAGTTCAAGTTCTAATGGGATGGACCTTAACCCCTAACCAACCTGTGGTTAGAAACCTTGGTATAATGTAGACACCACAATAGGGGATGGAAAACCTATTGATAAGTCAAACTAAAACAACCAATTCTCTAATGGTGTTTTAGGTGTTCTCAAAGAACAAAGAGATAATTAATCTCACAAGTATTTTTTTAATCAAATCAAAGTTTTAAAGTTATCTTATTAATGAAAAATAAGCCTTTAAATAGGCTTTGAAAGAAACAAAATAAACCCTAAAAACCCTAGGAAAAACCGGCCACTCAATGGAGAATTCTACCTTGGCCAAAACTTTCCTTTTCCTAATCTAATTTGGATTAATTAATTCCTTTATTTTGAATTAGGAATTAATTAATTTACAAAGAAAATAATAAAATAATAACTTTCCTAATCTTATTTGTCCAGAAAATAAATAAATAGAAACTAAAAATAATGGTAGTTTCCTAAAACAAAAAGTAGAATAAAATTAGGAAACTAAAATACTAGCTTTTTGACTACATTGACTTTGGCCAATTCTTTGATCCAAGTGAGCTCCAAATCAGCTTCAATATGCTTTGTAGGATGCCAAATAAGCTTATTGTGAAGTTCCTCACGTTGCCCATGCTTGGAAGTAAGAGAAAAGGCTAATACAGTAAAATACAGTAAAGCCCGCGAAGAATACAGCAAATCCGGCCTTTCCTTCTCCTTGTGCGCAAACCTCCTTGTTGGTCGGTTTTGAAGCTGCTTTGGCTGGTTTCTATGACTCATCCTCCATATAAATTAAACCCATAAAGATGGGGTTCCAATTCATACAACCCGGCCTCTTTATTGTTACCAAAAACGTCACCCGACCCCGTTTTGGCTTCTATTGCTTGTATGAGTAAAACAAGCCTTTGTTCTTTAGATATGGCCAACCCTACTCTTGACTATGACTTATTCCTTGTATGACTTTTTTGTAGCGGATCACATATGGAAATGTTTCAATAAACTCAATCCACTTAGCATGCCTTCGGTTGAGCTTTCCTTGTCCCTTGATATGCTTCAAAGACTCATGATCCGTATGAATCACAAACTCCTTTGGCATAAGATAGTGCTGCCACGTCTCCAAAGCCCTCACCAAAGCATACATCTCCTTGTCATAAGCCGGGTAGTTTAGGGCAGCTCCATTCAATTTTTCACTAAAGTAGGCTATGGGCCTTCCTTCTTGCATCAAAACAGCTCCAATACCTACACCCGAAGCATCACACTCAATTTCAAAAGTCTTAGAAAAATTTGGCAAAACTAACAAAGGTGCATTACACAATTTTTCTTTCAACAAATTAAAAGATTTTTCTTGTACTTCCCCCTATTTGAAGCCAACATTCTTCTTGAGAACTTCATTCAATGGTGCTGCTATGGTACTAAAATCCTTGACAAATCTTCGGTAAAAGCTTGCCAAGCCATGAAAGCTCCTCACTTGGGTAATGGAAGTAGGAACCGGCCACTCTTGGATTGCCTTCACCTTAGCTTGATCAACTTTGATTCCTGCAGCACTTACTACAAAACCTAGAAACACAAGCTCTTCTTTGCAAAAGTCACATTTTTTAATGTTAGCAAATAATCTTTCCTTTCTAAGAACTTGCAAAACTTGCCTAAGTTGATCCACATGGTCATCTAAATTTCGGCTATATATTAAAATGTCATCAAAATAAACAACCACAAATTTACCAATAAATGGACGCATTACATGATTCATAAGCCTCATGAAAGTACTAGGTGCATTGGATAATCCAAAAGGCATAACTAACCATTCATACAGTCCATATTTAGTTTTGAATGCGGTTTTCCATTCATCACCTTCTTTCATCCTAATTTGGTGATAACCACTCCTAAGATCAATTTTTGTAAACATGCAAGCACCATGCAATTCATCAAGCATATCATCTAATCTAGGAATGGGATGTCTATATTTGATGGTAATATTATTTATAGCTCTACAATCAACACACATTCTCCAAGAACTATCCTTTTTAGGTACCAACAAAACAGGAACAGCACATGGACTTAAACTGTCACGAATATATCCTTTATCAAGCAAATCACTTACCTGTTTTTGCAGCTCCTTTGTTTCTTCGGGATTGCTCCTATAAGCTGGTCTATTTGGTATGGCAGCCCCTGGAACAAAGTCAATTTGATGTTCTATCCCTCGAATAGGTGGTAGTCCACTTGGAATCTCACTTGGAAAGACATCTCCAAACTCCTTCAAAAGAGAAATCATCGAACTTGGCAATTCAAGTTCTTCAAAGTTAGTTTGATCATTAAAATAATTTTCTTTGTAAAGCATGACCAGCAAAGGATTCTTACACTCAATAACCTTATTAATATCCCCTAAACTCAAATAAAAATTCTGGTTTTTCCTCTCTTTTCTTTCTTTTCTTTTTCTTCCCTCGGTTTGGCTCTCATTGGTGGAAATTTCCGGATTTTGTATGCCCTCGGGTTTGTTCTCTTTTCTCACCTCTCTCTCGGCTTTTTCTTGGTCTTTCCACTCAATATGAACCTTAGAAACCTTACCTTGGTCAGCAACCTCAACCTTACCTTCTTGAATGGATGGTGAAGCCGTTGGTGCCATGCTTGCTTTTTCCTTGAGCTTTTCGGCTTCTCTCCTTTGTTGCATTTGTAATTGGTCCTTGTAAACCTCTTTAGGAGATAATGGTTCTAGCTTGATCTTCTTCCCTTTAAACCTGAAAACAATACTATTTTCTCGACCAAAATGAGTAGCATCTTTATCAAATTGCCATGGTCTACCTAATAGTATATGTCCAGCAATCATAGGCACAATATCACATAAAACTACATCCTCATATCTACCTATATTAAATTTTACTTTGGCTTGTTTGTTTACTTTCATCTCACCACTATCATTAAGCCATTGTAATCTATAAGGTTCTGGATGTTTAATTGTTTTCAAGCCTAATTTATCAACTACAAGATTACTTATCACATTAGTACAACTCCCACTATCTATAATCATGCTACAAATTTTACCTTGTATTTCGCAGCGAGTGTGGAAGATGTTTTCTCTTTGTATCTGCTCTTCATCTTTGTAGACAGCAAGTACTCTCCTTGAAACCAAGCTCAACTCGGCATTAGCTGTATCTACAGGTTCGGTTTCATCTTCATTCCAACCCTCCTCTTGCTCAGTTTCAGCTCCACTTTCTTCACTTGCGGATTCCAGCTCACCATCACCCTTTAATACCATGATTCTTCTATTTGGGCATTGGTTGGATATGTGTCCTCTTCCTTGGCACTTAAAACAAATTATTTCTCTAGATTTTTGAGGTTTAGGATCAGATTTTATCTCACCTCTAAGTGCTTGGATAGATTCGATCTTGACCTCCCTTCTTGGCCGGTTGGTAGATTCTTCTCCTAATTTCGGCCTCAACTTGTTTTCATAAGTGGAATTGTTTTTCCAGCCACTTGAACTTGTCCTTCCACTGCTAGAAACTCCTCCAAACCGTGTACTGACACCCCTTCTCTTGAATTGGTTCTCAAGCTTAATGGCTACATGCAACATCTCCTCCAATTCCAAGTATTGTTGTAATTCAAGTTGGTTGGCAATGTCACGGTTTAACCCTCCAAGAAATCTTGCCATTGTTGCCTCTCTATCCTCCCTCATGTTTAACCTCATCATTAACATCTCCATCTCTTTGTAATAATCCTCCACGGACCTACTTCCTTGAGACAAAGATTGAAGGCTTTGATGCAGCAACCTTTGGTAATGGGATGGCACAAACCGCTTCCTCATGACTCCTTTCATTTGTCGCCATGTTGTAATTAAGTCTTCACCAACCCTCCTTCGGGTGCTTTGCTCATTTATCCACCATTGGAGTGCATAATGGCCAAACTCCATTGCTGCCATCTTCACCTTCTTACCTTCCGAATAGTTGTGGCAGTCAAAAATCATCTCCATTTTCTCTTCCCACTCCAAATAAGCTTCAGGATCACTTTTACCCATAAAAGGTGGGATATTAACCTTGATATTTCCCAAATCTTCATCTGTATCCTCCCTCCTATATCTCCCATGGCCAGCTCTATCTTGGACAGCAAAGGTTTCGTCCATACCTTCCTCAAAGTCACCGTCCAATGGCTCCTCATCAAATTCCTCTCTCGGCCTCTCGCGACCTCCTCGTCCTCGGCCTCGTCCTCCATGGAATTCTTGCCTATTTCTTGTATTCGGCCTTCCTTGTGAGGCTTCTAATCTTCCCACTCTTTGATTTACATGCTCAAATTGAGCACTCATCCACTGTATTGATTCCAAAATAGTTCTCAAGTCCACTTGGTCTCCACTTCCGGTAGCTCGGTCATCGCCATGGAATGCTACGGACTCTTCCTCATTGATCCTCAAGGGTGGATCCCCTCTTCTTATTCTAGAATCTGCCATGTTAGTAAAATACTGCAAAAATAAAATAAATCCTCACAATATTCACTCTCTCACGTGTTTCACTCAAACAAGGTCTCGACACTCGTGTTTGCACACTAGTTTCGGCTTTTACCCTCTTTTAAGCTCACACACTCTTGCCTTTTTCCACTTAATGAATTATCTCAAAGTTCTAATTAAAACACCCACAAAACAGCAATTAGATCACTAGTATGTTTTAATTAAACTTATCAACAAGACAGTAGCAAAAAGTAGGCAATACCGAAAGAATCCAACAAATCCTAATTTTTTGGCTTTCTAGACAAGAAAACACAAAATAATGGGAAAACGTTGGAATTTTTGAAAACTGCACCAGATGGTAATAGTTTATGAGCTCAAGAATAAAATTCCAGGAAAAGAAATTCAAATACGAACAAGAATCAAAGAGAACAAAAATATAGAAAAGTGTTGGTTGTTGTTCTTGTAATTCAAGTTTTGTATCAATTCCTTTAACTAATTTTAATCCAAAAAATTTAATCACCCAAAATCCAAATATCCAGCAGCAAGAATAATTTCCCAGCAACTCAAATATTGAATAAATAATCAAAAACCAGCAGCTCCAACAAATTTCCAGCAAACAAATCAAACTCCAACAAACTGAATTTATTTATTTTTTATTCGACTTTACCTCTTCTTTCTTTTTTTTTTTTTTTTTTTTTCACTCACAGAACACAAACAACTGCAGTAGCAAGAATAATTACCAAAACTGCAATTCCAACTCCAAAACAAACACCAAACCGTGACCTCCAAATAAACACAATGTGCAGTTTTTTTTTTTTTCTTTTTTTTTTTAAATGATGCCGCAAACTTCTTCTCTTTTTTTTTTATTTAATATATGAATGCAAATATTTAAGACTAAAACAGCAAAGAAAAATCAACAAAAACCAAATTAACAAGAACAATGATAAAAGAGAACCAACAAACTAGGAAACAAAAATACGATAAAACTAGGAAATCCTAATTCAACTAGGAATGAATATTTATTTAATTTTTTTTTTTAAGATGCTGAACGTGTATAGGATGGATGCAACCTTAACCTAATGCTAAAATTGCAGAATAAAACAAAAACAAATAAAGCAAATAAAGATAGATCAAACCTGAACAAAACTTAGCTCTGATACCAAATGATACGAACCTAGGACGACCTGCTCCTAAACCCGTATTATATTAGCCCGGATCTTTAATTAAGTTCAAGTTCTAATGGGATGGACCTCAACCCCTATCCAACCTGTGGTTAGAAACCTTGGTATAATGTAGACGCCACAATAGGGGATGGAAAACCTATTGATAAGTCAAACTAAAACAACCAATTCTCTAATGGTGTTTTAGGTGTTCTCAAAGAACAAAGAGATAATTAATCTCACAAGTATTCTTTTAATCAAATCAAAGTTTTAAAGTTATCTTATTAATGAAAAATAAGCCTTTAAAAGAAACAAAATAAACCCTAAAAACCCTAGGAAAAACCGGCCACTCAATGGAGAATTCTACCTTGGCTGAAACTTTCCTTTTCCTAATCTAATTTGGATTAATTAATTCCTTTATTTTGAATAAGGAATTAATTAATTTACAAAGAAAATAATAAAATAATAACTTTCCTAATCTTATTTGTCCAGAAAATAAATAAATAGAAACTAAAAATAATGGTAGTTTCCTAAAACAAAAAGTAGAATAAAATTAGGAAACTAAAATACTAGCTTTTTTGACTACATTGACTTTGACCAATTCTTTGATCCAAGTGAGCTCCAAATCAGCTTCAATATGCTTTGTAGGATGCCAAATAAGCTTATTGTGAAGTTCCTCACGTTGCCCTTGCTTGGAAGTAAGAGAAAAGGCTAATACAGTAAAATACAGTAAAGCCCGCGAAGAATACAGCAAATCCGGCCTTTCCTTCTCCTTGTGCGCAAACCTCCTTGTTGGTCGGCTTTGAAGCTGCTTTGGCTGGTTTCTATGACTCATCCTCCATATAAATTAAACCCATAAAGATGGGGTTCCAATTCATACAACCCGGCCTCTTTATTGTTACCAAAAACGTCACCCGACCCCGTTTTGGCTTCTATTGCTTGTATGAGTAAAACAGGCCTTTGTTCTTTAGATATGGCCAACCCCTCTTGACTATGACTTATTCCTTGTATGAAGACAGCAAGATTGTCCTTGAACTTCTTGGCTTGGGCCCTAGTGATCGGCCCCACCTTCATTTGTAATGGGTCAGCACCCCAGCGGGTTGTTGGTCGAGCTATCTCGGGTGGATTCGCATCAATAAGTCAAGCTAAAACAATTTTGGCCGAAACTATACTTCCTTTCCTAATCTAATTTTGATTAATTAATTCCTTTATATTAAATTAGGAATTAATTAATTTAAAATGGAAAGAATAAAATAAAAACCTTCCTAAAGTTATTTGTCCAGAAAACAAATAAAGAAAAGCCAAAAAATAATGATAGTTTCCTAAAACAAAAAGTAAAAACAAATTAGGAAACTAAAAATGCTAGCCTTTTGATCAAGTTGACTTTGATCAATCGTTGACCTCTTTGAGCTTCAAATCAGCTTCGAGATTCTTCTTAGGATGTGAAATAAGCTGAATATGAAGTCCCCATGCTTGGAAAAATAAGAAAAGGCTAATACAGTATATTACAGTAAAGCCAGCAAGCAATACAGCAAATTAATCCAAATTGTTGATGCTGTCCGTACAAGACCTGTTTGATTGCATTTGAGGCTGCTTTAACTTGATTCCATTACCTATTAGGCACATGTATTGAACCCATAAAGCATTGGAACCATGTCATGCTTCCCGGACTCCAAAAATGTACCAAAACCATCACCCGGGTCCGTATTGGCTTCCACCACTTGGATGCTTAGAATAGGCTTTGTATCTTCAAGTATGGACAAGCTCTGTTGAGATTGATTACCCCCTATATAAATACTCCCAGGTTGTCCTTAAATCTCTTAATTGGAGCTCTTGTGATTGGCCTAGTCTTCATCTGTGTCAAGTCAGCACCCCAGCGGGTTATCGGTGGATCGAGCTCGGGCGGAATCACATCACAATGCTTGCTAGTTCCGTCAATTGCTCTCTTGTATTGTTCGAAGCAATGAGTGGGAATAGCTTCTTAGGTCAATTTAAAATCAATAGCAAGGGTTCAGGATTCATGAGCATTATGGGACTACAGCTTAGTTAGGACATAGTATCTTACTCATGAGTAGAGATAGCCATAGCATAGACATTTGAAGGGGAAAACACGTTAAGCTTCTTTCTCTCACATTGATGAGATTGCTTCCTTGACTTCGACTGCACATTTAACTATAAGAAGAGGATTGATGTAATTGTGCTCCTTTTTCTATAGGGTCCGAGGTATGAAGTAGCTCTAAAATATAGAACCAGGGGATGGAAAAGCTGGATAAAGATAAGGGGAGGTGCTTTCACTAAGATACATGGTGAGATAAGATTCCTTCATCTCTTTTCAAGTGATTTACACCTCGAAGTGTGTAAATACTGGATGCATAAGCTGAGTCATTTTTTAAAAAACTATTTTGTTGGGTGATCAACCAGGTACTCCTACCCTAATGAATGCCAACTGGAAGAACTCACTTTCCTATCGTTCAGTAGGAGATTCCTTTTTATGGCTTGAAATTTATTACCTGTTCCTAACGGGAATAGATCTTTCATTAGAGTTTGATGCTCCTTAATGGAGATCCCTAGAAAAATAGCTTGCTTATGGAACTTGGTACTTTAATGGGGGTATTCTTTTACAGCTAGGCCCTTTCCCCAATGCACTTCCATCGAATCTACTAGTCCTCCTCAAACCCAATCGGATAAAATTCCTTGCAAATTACTATTCTATGGGCTTAGGAAACATTATTCTATAAAATAGCCCATGCTAGGGATATGATTTTTTAAGAATTTCCTATGCTAAACATATGGGCCCAGCTGTATTTGATTTGAACTAATTCGAATCTCGTGACCCATGATCCTTAGGAAGGGCTCGATCCCAAACCAGGCTTTGCTCAAGGTGATAGATGACTATCCTTATTTCTTTTCCTTATGTTAATCAATCAAAAGTAAGTGGACTTGAATTGAATCATGACTATATAAGCTATTCTGGTATTAAGATTCGATATAGATGGAATCGTGGAAGTGGACCTTTGATATCCTTGGACCACGTAAGAATTCATTGTCCAATTGAATCTTCTTGTTCCTGGATGCTCCATAGAAACCCATCGTTATTCTTTTCCTCCATCGAGAAAGGTTCATTCCGAATCACAACTCTTGTGATTCATTAAGGTAGGCATTTTGATGAAAAGGGGGCATTACACCCGATCAAGACACCAATCTACCCTCCATAGGGGGCTAGCTTGCTTCCATCGGTGGCAGCTAGGCAAAGGGTCCAAAGGACATGTATCCGGGGGCAAGTAAAAAAAAAATCCAATAGTTCCATTTTCCTTCTTGTTCACAAATCGAAAATCAAGACAAATCGGGCACTATGGTAAAGAAAAAAATCTAATTAAAAAAACTCCTGAAGGAGCAATGCCAAACTTGTTGCTAGAACAAGAAATTGATTATTGCTCCTTTATGTTCAATAACTCAGTATACACTAATACCAAAGTCTTATCCGTTTGTAGATGGAACTTTGACCGCAGCTCGATCTAGGGAGAAGTTATGAGCATTATGTTCATGCATAACTTCCGTACCTAAGTTAGCACGGTTGATAATATCAACCCAGATATTAATTACACGACCTTGACTATCAACTACAAATTGGTTGAAATTGAAACTATTTAAGTAAAAAGCTGTAGTGCTAATACCTAAAGTAATGAACCAAATACCTACTACAGGCCAAGTAGCTAGGAAGAAGTGTAAAGAGCGAGAGTTGTTGAAACTAGCATATTGGAAGATCAATCATCCAAAATAACCATGAGCAGCTTTGACATTGTAGGTTTCTTCCTTTTGACCAAATCTATATCCTTCATTAGCAGATTCATTTTCTGTGGTTTCCCTGATCAAACTAGAAGTTACCAAGGAACCATGCACAGCACTAAATAGGAAGCCGCCAAACACACTAGCTACTCTTAACATATGAAATGGGTGCATAAGGATGTTGTGCTCAGCTTGGAATACAATCATGAAGTTGAAAGTACTAGAGATTCCTAGAGGCATACCGTCAAAAAAGCTTCCTTGACCAATTGGATAGATCAAGAAAACAGCAGTAGCAGCTACAACAAGAGCTGAATATGCAATAGCAATCCAAGGGCACATACCCAGACGTAAACTAAGTTCCCACTCACGACCCATATAATAAGCTACACCAAGTAAAAAGTGTAGAACAATTAGCTCATAAGGACCACCATTGTATAACCATTCATCAACGGAAGCCGCTTCTTATATCAAGTAAAAATGCGATCCTATCACTGCAATAGTAGGAATAATGTCACCATAAATAATATTGTTTCCATAAAGTAGAGATCCAGAAACAGGTTCACAAATACCATCAATATCTACTGGAGGGGCAGCAATGAAAGCGATAATAAATACAGAAGTTATGGTTAATAAGGCAGGGATCATCAAAACACCAAACCATCCAATGTAAAAATGATTTTCAGTGCTAGTTATCCAGTTACAGAAGTGACTCCATAGGCTTTCGCTTTCGCATCTCTCTAAAATTACAGTCATGGTAAAATCTTGCTTTATTAAATTATTAATCATCATGGACTCCTAAGCACATGAATTTTCTATAAATAGATAATCGAGGGCTTGTTTTTCAACAATATAACATGACTTATATACCCATGTCAACCAATATTCAACATCCATAGATATATCGAGGTTTTTATCTATCTACATTCATCCTTTTTTTTTTTTTTGAATAAACTGAATAAATAAATTGAATAAAAATAAAATAAAAATAAATAAGGAACAAATTTTGGATTAAAATTCATATTTGATTAAAATACATATGATTTCGATAGAATAACTAGAATGGGTTGCCCAGGACTCGAACCCAGAACTAGCCGAATGGAGTAGATAATTTACTTTGTAGAATTAGAAAATAAAAAACTAGGTAAAAATCTCTCCCCAAACTGTGCTTGCATTTTTCATTGCACACATATTTCCCTATATATACATCTAAAATCTAGCTCCATCCATAGACAAGCCTCTAAGAAAGTTGAATATTCAGTTGATCAACCCTTACTCTTACTGCATAAACATTTCATAATAGATGACTAAATAAATTTTTTGTTATCTCTTCAACATTTAAGGACAATGTCATTTCCATGGTCGAACAGCCAATCATTCGTGATTGACTAGATCATTGATGCAAACAATATCCACATACAAAATGTACCCTCTATATAACCTTCAAAAAGTCGAATAAGTTCTTGGAAAAATCAAAGAAAGAACCCATTATTCCTACATAAAGAACTTTTCTAATAATTCCAAACCTAATATTTTTAAAAAAACCCATACAGTACTTTTGTGTCTACGAGCCTAAGTTTTAAGACAAGAAAGTCCAAGTATATATTTTATTCAATACAAACTCTTTTTTTTTTTTGAAGGATCCGCTGAAATAATGAGAAAGATGTCTGCATATACAGACAAATCGGTCGATAATCTCAAAATCTGATGAATCGACCTAGGTCGACTTACTATTAGGATGTCCTAATGCATTACAAAATTTTATTTTAGCAAATGATCCAATCATTGGGCTAATTGGAACTAATGTATCAACCTTCTTTATAGCATTATCCATTATAAATGAATTTTCTAGTATTTGACTCCGTACCACTGAAAGATTTAGTCGTACACTTAAAAGATAGCCTAAAAAGTCAAAAGAATGGTTGCCTAATTAGTTTATATAGATCCTTTCTGGTTGAGCCCACACATGAAAATGACATTGCCATAAAAGGACAAGAATATATTTCCATTTATTCATTAGAAGAGGCATATCTTTTGAGACTAAAATCAATTTTCCTTGATATCTAACGTAATGCATGAAAGGCTCCGTGAAGAACCATAAGACTGCTGGAAAATCATTTGAAAAGGCTTCTTGTACAGGATGTTATATTTTTCCATAGAAATAAATGCGCTCAAAAAATACCCCCGAAGATGTTAATCATAAATGAGAAGATCTGTTACGGAGAAAAGTAAGATGGATTCGCATTCATAAACATGAGAATTATATAGGAACAAGAAAAATCTTGAATTACTTTTCAAAAAAAGAAGAAATAGATCTTTTTGGAGTAATAAAACTATTCCAATTATAATTCTCGTGAAGAAAAAGCCATAATAAATGCAAAGAAGGGGCATCTTTCACCCAATAGCGAAGGGTTTGAATCAAGATTTCCAGAAGAATGAGGTAGGATATTCAGACATCTGATACATAATTTAAATGTGGGAATTTGTCCTCTAAAAATGGAAATATTGAATGAATTGATCGTAAATTAGAATATTTTATGATTTCTGACCTCGAAGATACTAATCATAGGAATCCTAAGGAAAATGGAATTTCCACAATGACAGCAAATCCCTCAAATATACAAATTCTTGTTGTACCCAAAACATTTATTTTGATCACAATCATTAGCAAAAAATACTCAAATGATTTTGGTGATACATTCAAGTATTAAACATTTTACAATTAGCAAGCTAGATTTATTGTCATAACCTACATTTTCCAGCAAACTCAATCCATTTAAACCATGATCATGAGCAAATGCATAAATATACTCCTGAAAGATAAGTGGGTATAGGAGATCGTGTTTCTGAGATCTATCTAGTTAGAAATGTCCTTGAAATTCTTCTATTTGAAATTTGATCTGAACTAGAGATAAGGGTTTTATTCGATTATCGAATGATACATAGTACAATACAATCAAAACAAGGTATCATAGTATGAAAAAAATAGATACCTCGGAAAAAGGTAAGACCATCGGCAGACTCTCTATCCTCTTTTTTTTCATCTAAGTGGTTTATGTTCAGTCTAAGATAACAAGATGGTTAGAAATCCTTTATTTTTACAGTCCAATCACTCTTTTGATTTTGAGGAAAAAAAAAAAAACTCTACATCAATATACTACCTTCTTCTACACATTTATCTCCACCTCATAATGGAAAATACCTAATAGGTAGGACTCATAAAAAATGGATAATCCCTCATGGAAAAGCCTTTCCCGCATCAAGAACTAATATATTTTTAACGTCTAATTAGTTTGGGTAATCGTTTGGATAATCATTCAAAAATGAAGACCAAAAGCTCGTTACTCTTTGTTTCCTTATAATTGGGGCCACAGTTAGGCTCTGTCCATTTATTCACTCTACCCGACTTGAAATTGATTTTCCAATTTCCTTTTTCTTGCCACACCAAGAATTCAAACAATTTAAACAAGGTTTTGGACATATCCAGAAAGAATGAAATATTCTCATAATTCTCCATTGACGACATGCTACTTGTTCCATTCATTCCTTTCAGGATCAATCGTGGTCTTACAAACTCTACCGATGGTATGGACGAATCCATTGCTTCATATAAATGTGAAAAAGATGCTAGCCACACTTAAAAGCCGAGTACTCTACCATTGAGTTAGCAACCCAAATAAAAAAATTAGAATGTGTAGGTACTATCAGAATCCCAATAAAATAAATAAAGAAGTTGAATTGCACAACGTAATCACAACATTGAAATGGCAAAACAAATTGTATCATACAAAAAAAAATATATATATTTCTTGTATTACAGAAAATCCAATAAGCCCATTCCTTGAATGAAATCAAATCTATGGCATGGAAAAAAATAGATCCATTTATCTATGACCGAATTATATTTATTTGATACGCTATTGTCAATATGAGTATTTGAGAAAAGAGTACAATAGAGAGTTAGAAAAAATTAAAATATTGTAAATTAAAAAAAAAAAAAAAAAAAAAAACAAGGACTTTTGTTGCATTGGCACTACATAGCTAATCGATATATAGACAAATAAGGGATGTAGATGTAAGAGAAAAGTAATAAAGAAAAAAAAAAACAAGAAGAAGTAGAAAAAGGCTCGAATTTAGTCAATCAATCAATATAAGCAAAAGAAAAAAGGTTAATCCCCCTTGTTATTTGTTCATAGAAATCCAACTAACCCCCATTACCATTGATGGTAATACCCAAAATCGAAAGTAAGAATAACAAATTAAAAGAGAATAGTAGAGAAAAGACTATACAAAACTCTCTACAAGTGATCTCCACCTTCTTTGTTTATATATTTCATTTTGATATATTTCATTAATTGACTGTTGCTTGGTGATTAAGGTTAAGTTCCATAAAAGCCCCCGCTTTCTTTGAAATATCATGAACAGTTCCTGTAGGCTAGGTGCCTTTTTCAAGGAAATATAGAATAGCATAAACATTAAATAGGTTTGATTCCTTATCGGGTCATAAAAACCCATTTTCTGAAGATCTTTTCCTTCTCTTCTGGATCGAACATCAATTACAATGATTCGATAAATGGCTCATTGGGATAGATGAACAATACCCCCCCCCCCCCCCCCAAAGAAATGTATAAGAAGTTTTCTCCTCGTACGGCCCAAGGAAATTGGAAATTATATATATGTATAGAATGATAAGGTCAAATATATCCATAAAATCATCAAATCAACTAGACTATGATTTAAATATTTATTCTTTCCCCCATGAAAAAAAGTTAATTATATTTACAATTTGCACCCTCATAACTCAAGTTGGATAACTCTTAAATAACTCAAGGAAACCTTTTAAGCATTTCATTTATTGAGTGGTCTCTAACCCCCCTTTTGTCTGTCTCTTTTGGAATCTTTTTGAACTCTGCACTCTAATCTAGTTGTTGAGACAATCAAAAACGGTATTTCCTTGTTCTAGAATCCTTTATCTTTGCCTTGAATCACTAGGTTTAGACATTACTTCGATGATTTTGAATTGTTTCAAAATGGCAGCAACATACCCTTTTTTTATGATTTTTTTCTATCAAAGAATCATAGCACTGAGTGATTCTTGTGTAATACACTTTTCATTTGAT
Source organism: Ziziphus jujuba (assembly GCF_031755915.1). Taxonomy (NCBI): domain Eukaryota; kingdom Viridiplantae; phylum Streptophyta; class Magnoliopsida; order Rosales; family Rhamnaceae; genus Ziziphus; species Ziziphus jujuba. The sequence continues at coordinate 2,046,564 of NC_083389.1, read as the reverse complement.
TGAAAAAGTTTTACCAATTCCAAAAAATTTGACTTTTGAATTTGAAACTTGCTTGAATCGGATCCTTTCGATTTATATATGGAAAATATATTTACAAATATATTTAGGAAGTTGTCCCAATTTATTGATTAATACTAACCCTAGATTCTTGCCTCTGAGAAATGAATCAATACTTTTTACTCGATGATGCGAATCCACCCGAGACTGCTCGACCAACAACCCGCTGGGGTGCTGACCCAATACAAATGAAGGTGGGACCGATCACTAGGGCCCAAGCCAAGAAGTTCAAGGACAATCTTGCTGTCTTCATACAAGGAATAAGTCATAGTCAAGAGGGGTTGGCCACATCTAAAGAACAAAGGCCTGTTTTACTCATACAAGCAATAGAAGCCAAAACAGGGTCGGGTGACGTTTTTGGTGATAATAAGGAGGCCGGGTTGTATGAATTGGAACCCCATCTTTATGGGTTCAATTCATATGGAGGATGAGTCATAGAAACCAGCCAAAGCAGCTTCAAAGCCGACCAACAAGGTGGTTTGCGCACAAGGAGAAGGAAAGGCCGGATTTGCTGTATTCCTTGCTGGCTTTACTGTATTTTACTGTATTAGCCTTTTCTCATACTTCCAAGCAAGGGCAACGTGAGGAACTTCACAATAAGCTTATTTGGAATCCTACAAAGCATATTGAAGCTGATTTGGAGCTCACTTTGGTCAAAGATTGGTCAAAGTCAATTTAGTCAAAAAGCTAGTATTAGCCTTTTATTCTACTTTTTGTTTTAGGAAACTACCATTATTTTTAGTTTCTATTTATTTATTTTCTGGACAAATAAGATTAGGAAAGTTATTATTTTATTATTTTCATTGTAAATTAATTAATTCCTAATTCAAAATAAAGGAATTAATTAATCTAAATTAGATTAGGAAAAGGAAAGTTTCGGCCAAGGTAGACTTCTTCATTGTGTGGCCGGTTTTTCCTAGGGTTTTTAGGGTTTATTTTGTTTCTTTCAAAGCCTATTTAAAGGCTTATTTTTCATTAATAATACAACTTTAAAACTTTGATTTGATTGAGAAAATACTTGTGAGATTAATTATCTCTTTGTTCTTTGAGAACACCTAAAACACCATTAGAGAATTGGTTGTTTTAGCTTGACTTATCAATAGGTTTTCCATCCCCTATTTTGGCGTCTACATTATACCAAGGTTTCTAACCACAGGTTGGTTAGGGGTTGAGGTCCATTCCATTAGAACTTGAACTTAATTAAAGATCCGGGCTAATATAATACGGGTTTAGGAGCAGGTCGTTCTAGGTTCGTATCATTTGGTATCAGAGCTAAATTTTGTTCAGGTTTGATCTATCTTTATTTACTTTACTTGTTTTTGTGTTATTCTGCAATTTTAGCATTAGGTTAAGCTTGCATCCATCCTATACACGTTCAGCATCTTAAAAAAAAACAAAAAAAAAATTCATTCCTAGTTGAATTAGGATTTCCTAGTTTTATCGTATTTTTGTTTCCTAGTTTGTTGGTTGTTTTTCATCATTTTTCTTGTTAGTTTTTGTTTTTGTTGATTTTCCTTTGCTGTTTTAGTCTTAAATATTTGCATTCATATATTGAAAAAAAAAAAAAAAAAAAAAGTTTGCGGCAACATTTAAAAAAAAAAAAAACTGCACATTTTGTTTATTTGGAGGTCACGGGTTTGGTGTTTGTTTTGGAGTTGGAATTGCAATTTTGGTAATTATTCTTGCTACTGCAGTTGTTTATGTTCTGTGAGTGAAAAACAAAAAAAAAAAAAAGAGGTAAAGCCGAATATAAAAAAAAAAGAAAAAAATATTTCGGTTTGTTGGAGTTTGATTTGTTTGCTGGAAATTTGTTGGAGCTGCTGGTTTTTTGATTATTTATTGAATATTTGAGTTGCTGGGAAATTATTTTTGCTGCTGGATGTTTGGATTTTGGGTGTTTAAATTTTTTGGATTAAAATTAGTTAAAGGAATTGATACAAAACTTGAATTACAAGAACAACAACCAACACTTTTCTATATTTTTGTTCTCTTTGATTCTTGTTCGTATTTGAATTTCTTTTTCTGGAATTTTATTCCTGAACTCATAATCTACTACCATCTGGTGCAGTTTTCAAAAATTCCAACGTTTTCCCATTATTTTGTGTTTTCTTGTCTAGAAAGCCGAAAAATTAGGATTTGTTGGATTCTTTCGGTATTGCCTACTTTTTGCTACTGTTTTGTTGATAAGTGTAATTAAAACATACTAGTGATCTAATTGCTGTTTTGTGGGTGTTTTAATTAGAACTTTAAGATAATTCATTGAGTGGAAAAAAGCAAGAGTGTGTGAGCTTAAAAGAGGGTAAAAGCCGAAACTAGTGTGCAAACACGAGTGTTGAGACCTTGTTTGAGTGAAACATGTGAGGGAGTGAATATTGTGAGGATTTATTTTATTTTTGCAGTATTTTACTAACATGGCAGATTCTAGAATAAGAAGAGGGGATCCACCCTTGAGGATCAACGAGGAAGAGTCCGTAGCATTCCATGGCGATGACCGAGCTACCGGGAGTGGAGACCAAGTGGACATGAGAGCTATTTTGGAATCAATACAGAGGGTTAGTGCTCAATTTGAGCATGTAAATCAAAGAGTGGGAAGATTAGAAGCCTCACAAGGAAGGCCGAATACAAGAAATAGGCAAGAATTCCATGGAGGACGAGGCCGAGGACGAGGAGGTCGCGAGAGGCCGAGAGAGGAATTTGATGAGGACCCATTCGACGGTGACTTTGAGGAAGGCATGGACGAAACCTTTGCTGTCCAAGATAGAGCTGGCCGTGGGAGATATAGGAGGGAAGATATAGATGAAGATTTGGGAAATATCAAGGTTAATATCCCACCTTTTATGGGAAAAAGTGATCCCGAAGCTTATTTGGAGTGGGAAGAAAAAATGGAGATGATTTTTGACTGCCACAACTATTCGGAAGGTAAGAAGGTGAAGTTGGCAGCAATGGAGTTTGGCCATTATGCACTCCAATGGTGGATAAATGAGCAAAGCACCCGAAGGAGGGTTGGTGATGACTTGATTACAACATGGCATCAAATGAAAGGAGCCATGAGAAAGCGGTTTGTGCCATCTCATTACCAAAGGTTGCTGCATCAAAGGCTTCAATCTTTGTCTCAAGGAAGTAGGTCCGTGGAGGATTATTACAAAGAGATGGAGATGTTAATGATGAGGCTAAACATGAGGGAGGATAGGGAGGCAACAATGGCAAGATTTCTTGGAGGGTTAAACCGTGACATTGCCAACCAACTTGAATTACAACAATACTTGGAATTTGAGGAGATGTTGCATGTAGCCATTAAGCTTGAGAACCAATTCAAGAGAAGGGGTGTTAGTACACGGTTTGGAGGAGTTTCTAGCAGTGGAAGGACAAGTTCAAGTGGCTGGAAAAACAATTCCACTTATGAAAACAAGTTGAGGCCGAAATTAGGAGAAGAATCTACCAACCGGCCAAGAAGGGAGGTCAAGACCGAATCTGTCCAAGCACTTAGAGGTGAGATAAAATCTGATCCTAAACCTCAAAAATCCAGAGAAATAATTTGTTTTAAGTGCCAAGGAAGAGGACACATAGCCAGCCAATGCCCAAATAGAAGAATCATGGTATTAAAGGGTGATGGTGAGCTGGAATCCGCAAGTGAAGAAAGTGGGGCTGAAACCGAGCAAGAGGAGGATTGCAATGAAGATGAAGCCGAACCTGTAGATACATCTAATGCCGAGTTGAGCTTGGTTTCAAGGAGAGTACTTGCTGTCTATAAAGATGAAGGGCCGATACAAAGAGAAAACATCTTCCATACTCGCTGTGAAATACAAGGTAAAATTTGTAGCATGATTATAGATAGTGGGAGTTGTACTAATGTGATAAGTAATCTTGTAGTTGATAAATTAGGCTTGAAAACAATTAAACATCGAGAACCTTATAGATTACAATGGCTTAATGATAGTGGTGAGATGAAAGTAAACAAACAAGCCAAAGTAAAATTTAACATAGGTAGATATGAGGATGTAGTTTTATGTGATATTGTACCTATGATTGCTGGACATATACTATTAGGTAGACCATGGCAATTTGATAAAGATGCTACTCATTTTGGTCGAGAAAATTGTATTGTTTTCAGGTTTAAAGGGAAGAAGGTCAAGCTGGAACCATTATCTCCTAAAGAGGTTTACAAAGACCAATTACAAATGCAACAAAGGAGAGAAGCCGAAAAGCTTTAAGAAAAAGCAAGTATGGCACCAACGGCTTCACCATCATTCCAAGAAGGTAAGATTGAGGTTGCTGACCAAGGTAAGGTTTCTAAGGTTCATATTGAGTGGAAAGACCAAGAAAAATCCGAGAGAGGGGTGAGAAAAGAGAGCAAACCCGAGAGCACAAAAAAACTAGAAATTTCCGCCGATGAGAGCCAAACCGAGGAAAGAAAAAGAAAAGAAAGAAAAGAGAGGAAAAACCAGAATTTTTATTTGAGTTTAGGGGATATTAATAAGGTTATTGAGTGTAAGAAACCTTTGCTGGTCATGCTTTACAAAGAAAATTATTTTAATGATCAAACTAACTTTGAAGAACTTGAATTGCCAAGTTCAATGATTTCTCTTTTGAAGGAATTTGGAGATGTCTTCCCAAGTGAGATTCCAAGTGGACTACCACCTATTCGAGGGATAGAACATCAAATTGACTTTGTTCCAGGGGCTGCCATACCAAATAGATCAGCTTATAGGAGCAATCCCGAAGAAACAATGGAGCTGCAAAAATAGGTAAGTGATTTGCTTGATAAAGGATATATTCGAGAGAGTTTAAGTCCATGTGCTGTTCCTGTTTTGTTGGTACCTAAAAAGGATGGTTCTTGGAGAATGTGTGTTGATTGTAGGGCTATAAATAATATTACCATCAAATATAGACATCCCATTCCTAGATTAGATGATATGCTTGATGAATTGCATGGTGCTTGCATGTTTACAAAAATTGATCTTAGGAGTGGTTATCACCAAATTAGGATGAAAGAAGGTGATGAATGGAAAACCGCATTCAAAACTAATTATGGATTGTATGAATGGTTAGTTATGCCTTTTGGATTATCTAATGCACCTAGTACTTTCATGAGGCTTATGAATCATGTAATGCGTCCATTTATTGGTAAATTTGTGGTTGTTTATTTTGATGACATTCTAATATATAGCCGAAATTTGGATGACCATGTGGATCAACTTAGGCAAGTTTTGCTAGTTCTTAGAAAGGAAAGATTATTTGCTAACATTAAAAAATGTGACTTTTGCAAAGAAGAGCTTGTGTTTCTAGGTTTTGTAGTAAGTGCTGCAGGAATCAAAGTTGACCAAGCTAAGGTGAAGGCAATTCAAGAGTGGCCGGTTCCTACTTCTATCACCCAAGTGAGGAGCTTTCATGGCTTGGCAAGCTTTTATCGAAGATTTGTCAAGGATTTTAGTACCATAGCAGCACCAATGAATGAAGTTGTCAAGAAGAATGTTGGTTTCAAATGGGGGGAAGTACAAGAAAAATCTTTTAATTTGTTGAAAGAAAAATTGTGTAATGCACCTTTGTTAGTTTTGCCAAATTTTTCTAAGACTTTTGAAATTGAGTGTGATGCTTCGGGTGTAGGTATTGGAGCTGTTTTAATGCAAGAAGGAAGGTCCATAGCCTACTTTAGTGAAAAATGGAATGGAGCTGCCCTAAACTACCCGACTTATGACAAGGAGATGTATGCTTTGGTGAAGGCTTTGGAGACGTGGCAGCATTATCTTATGCCAAAGGAGTTTGTGATTCATACGGATCATGAGTTTTTGAAGCATATCAAGGGACAAGGAAAGCTCAACCGAAGGCATGCTAAGTGGATTGAGTTTATTGAAACATTTCCATATGTGATCCGCTACAAAAAGGTAAGAAAAATGTGGTTGCCGATGCATTATCCCGAAGGTATGTGCTCTTTTCTACTTTAGATGCTAGATTGATTGGATTTGAACAATTGAAAGAACTTTATGAGCATGATAGTGACTTTGGAGAAATTTTTAGAACCTGTTTGAAACATGGATTTAATAAATTTTACATATTTGAGGGATATTTGTTTAAGGAAAACAAACTTTGTGTGCCTAATTGTAGTATTAGGGAATTATTGGTTCGGGAAGGACATGGGGGTGGTTTAATGGGTCATTTTGGTATTTTAAAGACTTTATCCTTGCTGCAAGAACATTTTTATTGGCCTAACATGAGGAGAGATGTTGAGAGAATTTGTGAAAGATGTTTGAAGTGCCGAAAAACAAAATCAACATTGAAACCGCATGGATTGTATAAGCCTTTGCCGATTCCTACCTATCCTTGGGTAGATTTGTCTATGGATTTTATTCTTGGGTTGCCTAGGTCAAGGACAGGTAAGGATTCAATATTTGTTGTAGTAGATAGGTTTTCTAAGATGGCACATTTTATTGCATGTAACAAAACTGATGATGCATCCAATATTGCTAACTTATTTTTCAAGGAAATTGTGAGATTGTATGGAATGCCAAGAACTATTATGTCGGATAGGGATGCTAAGTTCTTAAGTTGTTTTTGGAAAACAATGTGGGCTAAATTAGGTACTAAGCTTTTATTTTCAACTACTTGTCATCCACAAACTGATGGACAAACCGAAGTAGTAAATAGAACCTTGTCTGCATTGTTGAGAGCATTAATTAGTAGAAATTTAAGGACTTTAGAAGAATGTTTGCCATATGTTGAATTTGCATATAATAGGTCTTTACATTCAGCAACTAAATTTACTCCATTTGAAATTGTTTATGGTTTTAATCCTTTGACTCCATTAGATTTAACACCTTTGCCTTCAAGTGAACATGCTAATCTAGATGGAAAACAAAAAGTTGATTTTGTAAAGCAGATTCATGAGAAAACCCGAGCAAACATTGAGAGGAAGACCGAGCAATATGCAAGGGTGGCTAATCAAGGCCAAAAATCAATGGTGTTTGAACCTGGAGATTGGGTGTGGCTGCATTTAAGGAAAGAAAGATTCCCCGAACAAAGGAAATCAAAACTATGCCGAGGGGTGATGGACCTTTTCAAGTTTTGGAGAGGATAAACGACAATGCTTACAAGCTTGATCTACCGGGTGAGTATAATGTTAGTGCCTCCTTTAATGTTGCTGATTTATCTCATTTTGCTGCAGGTGATGATTTCGATTTGAGGACAAATCCTTTTCAAGAGGAGGGGAATTATGCGAATTCACCCGAGACTGCTCGACCAACAACCCGCTGGGGTGCTGACCCAATACAAATGAAGGTGGGACCGATCACTGGGGCCCAAGCCAAGCAGTTCAAGGACAATCTTGCTGTCTTCATACAAGGAATAAGTCATAGTCAAGAGGGGTTGGCCACAAACATGTCTTCTAAAGAACAAAGGCATGTTTTACTCATACAAGCAATAGAAGCCAAAACAGGGTCGGGTGACGTTTTTGGTGATAATAAGGAGGCTGGGTTGTATGAATTGGAACCCCATCTTTATGGGTTCAATTCATATGGAGGATGAGTCATAGAAACCAGCCAAAGCAGCTTCAAAGCCGACCAACAAAGTGGTTTGCGCACAAGGAGAAGGAAAGGCCGGATTTGCTGTATTCCTTGCTGGCTTTACTGTATTTTACTGTATTAGCCTTTTCTCATACTTCCAAGCAAGGGCAACGTGAGGAACTTCACAATAAGCTTATTTGGCATCCTACAAAGCATATTGAAGCTGATTTGGAGCTCACTTTGGTCAAAGATTGGTCAATGTCAATTTAGTCAAAAAGCTAGTATTTTAGTTTCCTAATTTTATTCTACTTTTTGTTTTAGGAAACTACCATTATTTTTAGTTTCTATTTATTTATTTTCTGGACAAATAAGATTAGGAAAGTTATTATTTTATTATTTTCATTGTAAATTAATTAATTCCTAATTCAAAATAAAGGAATTAATTAATCCAAATTAGATTAGGAAAAGGAAAGTTTTGGCCAAGGTAGACTTCTTCATTGTGTGGCCGGTTTTTCCTAGGGTTTATTTTGTTTCTTTCAAAGCCTATTTAAAGGCTTATTTTTCGTCAATAATACAACTTTAAAACTTTGATTTGATTGAGAAAATACTTGTGAGATTAATTATCTCTTTGTTCTTTGAGAACACCTAAAACACCATTAGAGAATTGGTTGTTTTAGCTTGACTTATCAATAGGTTTTCCATCCCCTATTGTGGCGTCTACATTATACCAAGGTTTCTAACCACAGGTTGGTTAGGGGTTGAGGTCCATTCCATTAGAACTTGAACTTAATTAAAGATCCGGGCTAATATAATACGGGTTTAGGAGCAGGTCGTCCTAGGTTCGTATCACTCGAGCTCCATCATGTACGATTTACATCACACCCAAAAAAAAATAATAATAATGAGAGTTCTATTGAAACAGAAGAAACAATGTCGAGTCAAGAGCACTTTCATTCCTCTATAATTCCTATATAATAAAAAATGGTGGATGTAAAAATCCACAATGGATTGTGTCCTTCAAGTCGCACGTTGGTTTCTACCACATCATTTTGAATGAAGTTTTACCATAACATTCCTTTAGCTTGGAGCCAGTATGCAATTGATTCAATTATGGAATCATTAATAGTCATTGGTTTGGTCGGTACATAGTAATCTATACTTTTTCGTTCTATATGAAATATGAATGGCTAGGTTCTAACGAAGTCTCAGAACGAATTCAATTTAATCCCCAACACCTAATACATATATTTATTTTAACATATATTTTATTTCATTATTTATTTATTTAATATAAACATGCATAAATAAAATATAAATACCATGAATAAAATAAAAAATTTCTTTTTGAATCTGCAGTTTCCAATAACATGATAGTGATAGGATAAACTGACCAATTTCACATTCCTTTGACTACTGCCAACTCATAAGAAATCATCAAAAAGATTTAAGTGATTGAAAAATTTCCTGACTCAAGATCATTATTTGAATAACATTTTAAAGTAAGGATCACATTTTAGCATCCTAAGAGAAATCCATATTTGTATTAAAACATCAATGATTAAAAAACTAGATAGCTAAAAAATCCAATTTTTTTTTTTTAGTGAACTAGTGGATAAAGATTGGTGTAAGGTAAGGTTGTTGTTTTTTCATACTGATTTCTAAAATTGGAATCAAAATAAGAATAATATGGAACCCCTATACAAATAGACTAAAAAATCTTTACTGAAAGGAATTATAGATATTTTATGTTAAATATTTAACATTTAGGGATCATAAATGGATCCAATTATATATGTTTGTTATTTGAACACGATTCAATTTGTGAAAAAGATATGATTCAAAGAAGAATTATCAAGAATACTAATAAAATTTTTCCAATCCAATATTATACTCTTAAATAGGAAGGTGATTTATCTTAAAAGGCAAGCTTTTTTATGATATATAGCATTATATATATTATAATGCTATAATGGGTTGGGCATGCTCTGGGACAGAAGGATTCGAACCTCCGAATAGTGGGACCGCCTTACCACTTGGACATGCCCCATTTCCATTCGATCCCAATAAACACTAATATTGGTATTGGTTATTCATCAACTTCAGTATAAATATCTATAAAATATATAGATTGTTGCTAGAATTTTAATATGTGTCGATATAGAATTAAATTGAATTTATTGATCAATACATAGAATTCAATTAAGATATTGTAAGAAAGTATGATTTATTCTGTTCTCTTTTGCTTTGAGAATTGAAGGATTTTTTATTGGGGGACTTCAAATCAAAGAAGGTTTTTGGGGTCTATCTTATTTAGTTTTATTCATTTTCCCTTCTACCAATAACTCAACTTATTAATAACTCAATCAAGATAATACAATTACCTTCAATAACAAATTACCAAAGGCCTACGCTTTTTTGAATCCAATTGTAGATGTTATGCCAGTAATACCTATGCTATTTTTTCTCTTAACTTTTGCTTGGTAGGCTGCTATAAGTTTTCGATGAGATCTTTAATAACGTCCTAGCCAAATTCATGATTGATTTGCCAAAAAAAAAAATAATTCTAACATAACGCTTGATAAGATTAGATAGGTTTTAAAGTATGAACTCTCGATTCCAATATTGAAATTTTTGTACAGCCGCGATAAATTTTGGATCAACCCATTTCCTTATTATGACCTTTTTTCCATTGCAAGGCCTTATTGGAGTACTCACAATGTCAAATTGTGGGTATGAAAGAAAATTTTTGGTAATGAAAAACTCAACTTATCCACTTATACCATAAATATTACAAATGCATTTTTCGAAAATTTCATTTTCTATTTCTCAAAAAACTTTATTTCTTGGTGTCAAAATACAAAATAAAAAGAGTAGGGTATACGGTCTAAAATAAAATAGTGAATCTATTCTCTTTTGTTTCCTAAAAAAGAATTTTGGAGATTATGTAATGCTTACTCTCAAATTATTTGTTTACATGGTAGTAATATTCTTTGTTCTCTTTTTATCTTCGGATTCCTGTCTAACGACCCAGGGTGTAATCCTGGACATGAAGAATAAAAAAAGAAAAAGAATAAGGTTTTTCTTCCTTTATTTTAAAATGTTCTTAGCTTAGTAGGATTTTGTCCATGATGGAATTTGGTGTAGGTTTATGTTGTTGTACCCTAGAGCACAATCATTCAAGGTGTTAGTCAAGAATGATTGTTGTTGGTTCTTGGTTCTTGACTTTGTTTTTTTTGGGTTTGTTAAGGTTTTGTTTTTGGTTTTAATGGAGGTTTAGATTTCTTGAGAAGGCTTTTAGCTTTTGGGAAGAAGAAGAAACCAAAATGTAGTAGTTGAGAGAGAGAGAGCCAAAAATGTTGTTTTTCAAAATCTGTTTTTGAATATTTTCTTTCTCAACGTTTTTCATTACAATTTTCATACTTTTAAATACATCAAAAAGACAATAAGGCATGCTTCCATATTGAGCAATAAATACAAAAGTATTAAAAGTAACCAACCAAGCCAAACTACCTCAACTAACTCTAATCAATGTGCTGGGCATGCAAGAAACCTTCTTTAATGGGTAGTTCAGCTTGTCTGAGGCATTTGAATTTGAAACCCAGCTCCATTTGACTGGAAAATTGGAGGGAAGCCTTTTTGAATATTAAAATACGTTCTAGCCAAAAATCAGATAAAAAAAAGTCCATTTACCCATTCAAAAGTAATCAAACCCGAGGCAGTTTTGCCTAGTTTTTTGGGCAACAAAACTGCACAAGGGTCAGATTGTTTTGGGCTTAACTCATCCTTCCCAGCTCCAAATTGGGACATTCTTTTTTCTGCTGCTTCCTCTGCCTATCTAGTTTATGATACCCAAAATTCAGATCCAAATCCCAAACCTACTTCAAACGGCATCCAAGGAAGTGGACTTATGTTGCTGGAAATGCAATTCCAGCAACTAGACAAAAAGGCCCTAAGCTAGATAATGAGCTTAGGGCATTACAAAAAGGATATTGTTCTTAAACATTACAAGATAAAATAAAATGCATAAACATAAATAATGTTTGGTTTTTGATGTTGCAAAACAAAGAGTGCAAGTGTAACCGAACTACCTTGCACATTGTGGCGAGATCACCACATTTCAACAGTCCATTGCATACTAAACTTGCAAGAAAAGAACAAGATATCGCTGAAAATGGAAAGAGAGGGATTCAAACCCTCGGTACAAAATACTCATACAATGGATTAGCAATCCGGCGCTTTCGTCCACTCAGCCATCTCTACCCCAGTTGAAAGGAGGTAATTACTATATTACGTCATAAAAATAAGGCTAGAAAAAAGCCTTTCTCTTTTTTTTTTTTTTCTTTTTTTAGTGTTTTTTATATTTTTTATTATTTTATTATATATAATATATATATACAATGGTTTATATAATAGATATGGAATGATAATGATATAGAATCAAATTGCATTTAGACCATTTAGATAAAATAAAAGCGTCTATATTATACAATTAGATTATATAAAATGTATATAAAATGTATACATATATGTTATATATAATTCTATAATCATATAACATATATGTATAAAGAAAAAACTTGGAAGAGATATCAATAATCCAATAAACTTGGAAGAGATATCAATAATCCAATTTATACAATCTACAAAAGTCCAATATATAAATCCAATACAAATCAAATCTAAAAATGGAATCTATATTTGTTAATATGTTTAACATAGATTTTTTTAGATTTTTGAATAGATTTATACAATTAATATATGTTTAATAGATATATTCTGTATTTCATATAGTATATAAATAGAAAAAATAAATGGAAGGAAGAAAAAAAAAAAAGAAATAAGGAGAAAAAAATAATATTTATTACTAATAATAAACAAAAAAAACCTCTTTGAGTTCGTCCGAAATGGTCCTTTATTTCCACAGCTTAGCTTGGTCAATACTTAGCCGGACTGTCAGGACCCGTCCAGAATTCCTTCCCCGGAACCCTAGACAAGCCCTGATCCCAGGGAAATCCTACCGGACCCTCCAACGGAAAATCCGGCAGAGCCTCCCCTAAGGGATGGACTTACCACAAATTACCTGCACTGAAAACACACTTCAAAAGTTCATCCCCTTATTCCTCCCGCAAACTACAAATTGTTCCACAAATTTCAGCACTTCTCAAAAACAACAACAGTCCAGTGCATAAATAAACATAAATATCCCAATAGTATACAGAGCTTTAAGAAGTGCTAAACAACAGAAATACAATAAGGATGAAAGAAATAATACATTGAAATGAAAGAGTACAGAAGTACTTCTCGAAACACAACAGCAGTGGAAAACTTGGTTCGCTCCGGAAGAACGGCAACCACCACTTGCACCTAAGGGAACGGAATTTAAGAGTGTGAGATGCTAATCATCTCAGTGAGTGACCCAATCTACTGTACACCTTTAATACTAATAATATAAAAATAAAGGAATTTAATTAACCAGTACCGAACAATTAAATAAATAAATAAACAATTGAAGTAATATTTTCTCTCAAAACCCTTACTATTCACTCCGTTTGAAATGTTCCCTTTTTTAAACCTTTTCGCAAAACCCAGTGTACATACCTCCCGAAAACCAAGGGACCAAATAATTTAATAAACCACAAATAAATAAATAAATAAACAAATACCCCAAATATAAATAAACTGCAATAAATTATAATAAATAATTTTAGAACACCTTTGGGGTTTAAAACATTATTTGCAATTTACACCGATGCACCACACCATATACTGGTGATGCCCTCCGATACCCAGCGTCCAGAGCACCGACTGGCGGGGGGATTAAAGAGAGAAACCTGCAACCGGCACTTCGGCATCCTGACAGTACCGCTGCTAAAACCATCAACCCGGCCAAGGAGGGGGGCGGCTGTGCACAACAAACTTGCCTGCCCACGGTCCAATGGCAACTCACGGGTGAAGTAATAACCGCGCGCTAAACCACATAATAACCACGCGCTACCACGTGTCCATACACCATACACCAGAACACCAATACTGTATGAGTGCGTCTAAAAATAAACATTAACAACCAACCGTACCGTTTTACAAAATTACCGTGGGAAATACATTAAATTATCACACTTACCATCCAACATATTTTTATTTAACCAAACCGGTACGAAACATTGATAACCAACAAACCACAATTTTCTCGAAGTACGAGATGCAACCATAAAAATACCGCGGGCATAATTTATAAAATTTAAACAAATATTTTCATAAAATATTTAACCCAATTATGCCCAAAAAATTAATACTGAAAACCACGTACAAATACTACCGAAATACACTTTGCTCATGCATAACAATTAAATTAAACCAAAATAAAACCATAAATAATCCACACCACATGAGCATAATTTAAATATCAATTTAAATACCAAATAAACATAATTAATTGCCCAAAATAATTTTTGAAGGTGGGTCACTCACCTAGAGCACGCAAATCAACTAAGATCCTCCTCGGGATCAACTCCACTACTCGCGCGTGCACCTAAACAACCACAGTGCACCAACCAAAAATATTAATATTTTATTCGGATAATTCCCAAATGGGTACCCGAGGAGCGAACACCAAACGATATCTAAGGGTTACGAGTTATATACCGAATCGAAGCTCGCGTGATGAGGATCACGAATTCGGTCTTACTTTCCGGTGATCAGACCCGACGGGGTCGGAATCTCGCCGGAAAGCTTTTCGAGTTTCGGCTCCGTAATTCTCCCAACCCATCGCGGATTGGTGGAAACGGATGTCGGATTCGGGTTCAGGAGGTCGAACACAGTGGACTGGAGCCGACCGGAAAACTGGGTACTCGCCGGAACAGTACTTTCCAGCAAGCCGCATCGGTCACCGGCAACCGTCACCGGCGGCGGCGCGTGCGGTGGCCGTTGGCCGTGATTTTTTGCAGACTTGTAGATCGTGAGGAGAGCAATCCAACGGGACCAGCGGTGAGAAAAACGGAGGCCGGACGGCAGAGAAATCACTGTTTGAAGATTTCCGACCCCTCACCGGAAAAAGCTCTGATCTCGGCGCGTCGGTGGTCCGATGGCCGTGAAACTTGGTGGTTCGGCCGGACTTGAGGAGAGGATCAAGGGTGACTGGCGCATGTGGCCGGAAAATGACCGGAAATGGGCCAATCGACGGTGGCCGGCGGTGGAGGGAAAAACTCGCCGCCGATCTTCGGACGTCCGATCCGGGCACGTCCGGCGGCCGATCGCCGTGAAACTTGGAGGTTTTGCCGGAAATGGGGAGGGGAAACTTTCTGGCCAGCGCATGTACTGTAGATTGGCAGAAAAAGTTGAAAAATTTCGGCAGCTGGCGGACTCTCTCTCTCTCTTTCTCTCTCCTCTCTCTCTTTCTCTCTCTTCCCCGAGATTTTTATCAAATAAAAACCCCTGTGTGACACTGTTCATGCCACGTGGACCAATCAGAAGCTGACACGTGGCATTTCACTCTTCACCGACTCAAAAACATTAAAATATTACGGTATCCGGTAAACTTCAAACGTCCATAATTTTTAACCGGATGTCCGTTTTGAGCGTGCCGCTAGTCTGTGAACTCGTATCAACGAGCACTTCACAACCATGCACGAGTCAAAGCTCATTTCCCCATAAATAAAAAGTCAACTCCGGCACCCCTTGGACAATTTGGGCCTCAACTTGTTTTGCCCATAACTTTCAAACCGTAGCTCCGTTTTCAACGTGCTACCAATCTACGAACTCGGGGCATCATGCACTTTGCCACGGTACCCTGGTCAACTCAAAATTCCAACTGGAGCAAAAAGTCAACTTTTGACCCGCTCGGTCAACGGTCAACGTGCACGGATTCCGGTGCGATTTGGGACGGGGTGTTACACGGACCGGGCATCTTTTGTTTTATTCCATCGTAATAAGATAAAATGATTTATTTAATTTGAAAACAATTAATTTGAAACCAAAATAAAAAGGCTTGTTATTGAAACAACAAAAGTCATAAAAAGACCTATTTTGATATAGAATCAAATGATATATAATCAAAGTGAGATTTCTTATCTTCTTTATTTTTCCCTTTGTTTTTTTTTTAATTTTTTTTACTGATTTGTGCACAATGCATTTTTTTTCTGATCTTATCTTTTGATTATGCCTGAGTTTCTTGTTCGAAAAAAAGTCCATTTATATACAATAATTGGATTGGAGTGGGTATAGTTTAGTGGTAAAAGTCCGATTCGTTCTACTAACCCCCGAATAGTTAAGGGGTCTCTTGGTTTGATTAATATTCCATTCTGAGCAAAAACTTTATTTCTTAAAAGGAAAGGATTAAATCCTTTACCTTTCAATGAAACATTCGAGGAAGACTATACATTCTCGAGATTTGTATCCAAGAGTCAATTAGAAATTGAAAATTTGGATTATGAAATTACGAAACATAATTTTATTTTTTTAATTGGATCAATCAATATTTCCAATTGAATGAGTATGAGTAAAGGATCCATGGATAAAGATGGAAAGTGTATTTCTAATCATAACTGCATCTTCAATTTTTATTTTTTTGTATAGGGAAAATTGAAACAAAATAGCTAATTAAACAATGACTTTGGTTTACTAGAGACATCAAAAAATTGTTTTAGCTCAGTGGAAACGAAATCCTTTCCCTAAGGGTTCTTTCAAATAGAAGTAGAGAATGAAGCAACTAGAAAGATTGTTATAATCCCCTCTTTTCTAGAAGGATCATCTAGAAAACGGGCCATTTTGAATGCATTCAGACCAAAAAGCTGACAGAGATGTTATGGGTCGAATTTTTTTTTAATTCCATTCATATCTGGAAATTTATTTATCTTCCATAAAGGAGTTAATGAAACGAAAGTTTCACATTCGGTTTTGAATTAGAGACGTTAACAATGATGAATCAACGTCGACTATAACCCCTAGCCTTCCAAGCTAACGATGCATGTTCGATTCCCTCTACCCGCTTGTGCTTACTTTCTCTTATCTCTATTCAATATTTTTCAATATTCTTTTTTATAGTCAAAACCTATAAATCTATATATCTAATAGATATTTATATCTAATATATATTTATATATTTTGATATTTATTAAGGTATCAAAATTGTAATAAATATGTTTTATAGAAATATAAACAAATTGAATATAATTAATGTAATGCATAGTTGAATACGCAATTCCTATAATTCTTTCACACATTCATTTCGTCGGAATAAATGTGAAAAGAAAATAATATAAAAAATTGGCCTCTTGCCAATTGATTCTGAGTAGCTTTACCAAGATCAGAAGCGAATTGTGCCAATTCCCATTTTGTTTTGCCAGCTACTTGTTTCATGGCTTTAATTTGAACTGCAGACTGTACTCTGGGTACATAAATACCCACATTAATAGCAGGTCTGATTCCGACATTGAATAGATCGGCAGATGAGAATATTTGTCCATCTGTAATGGAAATGACATTAGTAGGAATATAGGCCAAAACATCTCCCGGTTGAGTCTCAACTATCGGTAAAGCAGTCATACTTCCTTCACCTAAACGAGAGATTGATCTAGCAGCTTTTTCCAAAAGGCATGAATGCAAATAAAAAACATCTCCCGGATAAGCTTCTCAGCCCGGTGATCTACATAATACAAGAGACATTTGGCGATAAGCCTGTGCTTGTTTTGAGACATTGTCATAAATAATTAAAGTATGTTGTTCGCAGTACGTAAAATATTCAGCCATAGCAGCTCCTGTATAAGGAGCGAGGTATTGTAATGTAGCCAGAGAATCGGCCATTTCAACTACCATAATAGTGTAATGCATTGCTCCCCTTTCCTATAAAGTAGCCAGCACCTGAGCCACACAAGATGCTTTTTGACCAATAGCTACATAAACGAATATTACATTTTGCCCTTGTTGGTTGAGAATCGTATCTGTGGATACTGCTATTTTATCGGTTTATCTGTCCCCAATAATTAATTCTTGCTGACATTATTTCACCTCAAATTTCACCTCAAGCATCAATAGGTTTAGCCAGAGCATTTATAACACGGCCCAAAGAAGCCTCACTTAACAGGATCTAAGCAATTTTTCCTATTGCTTTTACAGAACTTCACTCTATATCATCAAATCGTCACCCATTAATACAACACTGACATTATTTGATTCCAAATTTAGAGCAATGCCTATCATACCTTCTTCAAATTCTAATAATTCCCCCATTATTACTTCATCAAGACCATAAATACGAGCAATGCCATCGCCTACTTAGAGTACATTACCGGTATTAAAAATCTTTACTTATCTATTATATTGCTTAATACATTCATGAATAATGTTACTAATTGCATCTGCTCGAATAGTTATCATCAGTATTTCTTAATTCTTTATTTTTATTTTTTAAAGAAAAATAATACCTACAGTAGAAAGACTAACCCTTTATTCTTTTCATCGTTCCAAACATGCCAATATTAGAATTGATGGTACGAAAATGTAACTCGGTGTTCAAACAAATATTAAGAGTTCCTAGAGCTTCGTGTAAGGCTTGTTGGAAAACCCGTTGTCAAACTTGATTAATAGCTTTTTGTTGTTAAAAATGAATTGTTTCATTTTTGTAATTTTCTAACTGTTCCAAGATTTTATAAGTTGAATTAATCAAATTCAATTATTCTCGTTCTATTTCAGATAATCCATTTGCTCGAAATTGATCCGCTTCCATTTCTACTTTCCGCAAGTAGGACTGGGTTTTTTCCAGCCATTCCACGACCCCCCCCCCCCCCCCCCCCCCCGAGTAGTTCTTTTGAATTTTGAATAGTCTTCAAGATCCGCTGTTTTCGATTATCTAATAAATCACTTAATGAAAGTACATTATCTTTCCATTCATTTCAAAGCTTCCAGATCCCTTGTCGAACCAAACATGAATCTTTCAATTCATTTGGCTCTCATGCCCAATTACTTATGTATGGGGGAAGCACCTTAGTTTTTTTTCATGTAATGAGCCTATCCTTTTTTCTCCATTCATGTTTGTGAAAGTATAGAAACTGATCACTAATCCAAGAACATAATATTCAGAGGACTCTTCTAACCAAACATATAATTGTCAGCAAAGTTGGTTTTTTTCTTCTTTTTTTTTCCAAATTAAAATAATTCTTTTTACTTTATACACAAGTCATCGATTCAGCATTGTATATAAAGATTAAAAAAAAAAAAGGGGTGAAATATCCATTTTTCTAATTTTTTAAAATCAAATACAAATAACGGGTTCAAATCATTTTTTTATCGACATGAATGTTTTATATCGGAAAAGAAATTCCAACACTTTGAAACCATTTATGGATTAACATATTCTATATTAACATAGCAGTAGAAAGAGTACCACGCTGCATTTGGACTTCAAATTATTTAGCTTTAACCCTGTTAACAATCCCACATTATTGGTTGATGGAGAATTAAAGCAGATTTACCAATGAATCACGAAATGCTATGGTTCTTAAATATGATTTCTTAATTTATTCATAAGTAATTTGTGGAATAGTGCATCTTTTTGAGTTATAATGAAAAAAATTGTAGTTGGTTGGATCCAGCCTATTCTTGAAACAAACAACTCACACACACTCCCTTTCTAAAAAAAATCAATACACCAAAGATTACACTTAGATTTATTGGATTTGTAGCTAAAATATCAGTATTAAACCCAAAACTCTCAGCGGATGGCCAATAACCCATGGAAGGAAAGAATTGGTTACATTTTTCAAATGATCTCCTCATTCTTATTCTTATATATAGACTAATTATCTATATTTTTTTATTCTATTATTTTTCTAAATTAAATAGGAATAGGGTATGATACGAACCTAGGACGACCTGCTCCTTAACCTGTATTATATTAGTCCGGATCTCAATTAAGTTCAAGTTCTAATGGAATGGACCTCAACCCCTAACCAACCTGTAGTTAGAAACCTTGGTATAATGTAGACGCCACAATAGGGGATGGAAAACCTATCGTTAAGTCAAGCTAAAACAACCAATCCTCTAATGGTGTTTTAGGTGTTCTCAAAGAACAAAAAGATAATTAATCTCATAAGTATTTTCTTAATCAAATCAAAGTTGTATTCTTATTGAAAAATAAGCCTTTAAATAGGCTTTGAAAGAAACAAAATAAACCCTTAAAACCCTAGGAAAAACCGGCCACACACATAAAGAAACCTAGTTGGCCGCAACTATACTTCCTTTCCTAATCTAAGTTTGATTAATTAATTCCTTTATATTAAATTAGGAATTAATTAATTTACAATAAAATAAAAACCTTCCTAAAGTTATATGTCCATAAAATAAATAAATAAAAACCCAAAAAGAAATAAAGTCAATCGCAAATTAGGTAACAAGTTGACTTTGACATCTAGGCTGAATTATGTCTTCAACCGAGCTAACTTATGTCTACCTGATGTCCAAGCTAACTTATGGCCTATCCGAGCTAACTGCCGTCTGTCCAAGCTAACTTGTGTCTGGCCGAGCTAACTGATGTCTGTTCGAGCTAAGTTATGTCTGGCCGAGCTAATTGATGTCTGTCCGAGCTAAGTTGCATCTGATGTCCGAAGTCCGAGATCAGATGTCCGAGGCAAGGCTTCGATGTCCGAGGCAAGGGTGTCCGATATAAAATGTTCAATGTATGGGTATCCGATGTATTAGCCTCCACCACTTGGATACTTAAAACAGGTCTTTTATCCTCAGGTATGGACAAGCCCTTTTGAGAATGAATTACTTTCTGGATAAAGGCAGCAAGGTTGTCCTTAAACCACTTAGCTTGAACCCTAGTGGTCGGTCCAGTCTTCATCTGTATCGGATCAGTACCCCAGCGAGTTGTCGGTGGTGTAAGCTCGGGCGGGTTCGCATCAACGACCTGCTCCTAAACCCGTATTATATTAGCCCGGATCTTAATTAAGTTCAAGTTCTAATGGAATTGACCTCAACCCCTAACCAACCTGTGGTTAGAAACCTTGGTATAATGTAGACACCACAATAGGGGATGGAAAACCTATTGACAAGTCAAGCTAAAACAACCCATTCTCTAATGGTGTTTTAGGTGTTCTCAAAGAACAAAGAGATAATTAATCTCACCAGTATTTTCTCAATCAAATCAAAGTTGTTTTCTTATTGAAAAATAAACCTTTAAATAGGCTTTGAAAGAAACAAAATAAACCCTTAAAACCCTAGGAAAAACCGGCCACACACATAAAGAAACCTAGTTGGCCGCAACTATTTTTCCTTTCCTAATCTAAGTTTGATTAATTAATTCCTTTATATTAAATTAGGAATTAATTAATTTACAATAAAATAAAAACCTTCCTAAAGTTATATGTCCAGAAAATAAATAAATAAATACCCAAAAAGAAATAAAGTCAATCGCAAATTAGATAACGAGTTGACTTTGACATCTAGGCAAAATTATGTCTTCAGCCGAGCTAACTTATGTCTGCCCGATGTCCGAGCTAACTTATGGCCTATCCGAGCTAACTGATGTCTGTCCAAGCTAACTTGTGTCTGGCCGAGCTAACTAATGACTATCCGAGCTAAGTTATGTCTGGCTGAGCTAATTGATGTCTGTCCGAGCTAAATTACTTCCGATGTCCAAAGTTGGAGATCAGATGTCCTAGGCAAGGCTCTGATGTCCGAGGCAAGGGTGCCCAATATAAAACGTCGGGTGTATAAGTATCCAATGTATCAGCCTCCACCACCTGGATACTTAAAATAGGTCTTTTATCTTCAAGTATGGACAAGCCCTTTTAAGAATGAATTACTTTCTAGATAAAGGCAGCAAGGTTGTCCTTAAACCTCTTAGCTTGAGCCCTAGTGATCGGTCCAGACTTCATCCGTATCGGATCAGTACCTCAGCGAGTTGTCAGTGGTGTGAGCTCGGGCGGGTTCGCATCATTCCCCTCCTCTTGAAAAGGATTTGTCCTTAAATCGAAGTCATCACCTGCAGCAAAAGGAGATAAATCAGCAACATTAAAGGTGGCACTAACACTAGACTCACCGGGTAAATCAAGTTTGTAGGCATTGTCATTTATCCTCTCTAAAACTTGAAAAGGTCCATCGCCCCTCGGGATGAGTTTGGATTTCCTTTGTTCAGGAAACCTTTCTTTCCTTAAATGCATCCACACCCAATCTCCAAGTTCAAACACGATTGATTTTCGGCCTTGATTAGCCACCTTTGCATATTGCTCGGTCCTCTTCTCAATATTTGCTCGTGTCTTCTCATGAATCTGCTTTACAAATTCAGCTTTTTGTTTTCCATCTAGATTAGCATGCTCACTTAAAGGTAAAGGTGTTAAATCTAATGGAGTCAGAGGATTAAAACCATAAATAATTTCAAATGGAGTAAATTTAGTTGCTGAATGTAAAGACCTATTATATGCAAATTCAACATGAGGCAAACATTCTTCCCATGTTCTTAAATTTCTACTAATTAATGCTCTTAACAATGCAGACAAGGTTCTATTTACTACTTCGGTTTGTCCATCAGTTTGTGGATGACAAGTAGTTGAAAATAAAAGCTTAGTACCTAATTTAGCCCACAACGTTTTCCAAAAATAACTTAAGAACTTAGCATCCCTATCCGAAAAAATAGTTTTTGGCATTCCATGCAATCTCACAATTTCCTTGAAAAATAAATTAGCAATATTGGATGCATCATCAGTTTTGTTACATGCAATAAAATGAGCCATAAATGCTGAACTGAGGCTCATCCACCTTGGCTTCAGGAAAAAAAAAACCATCACGGGTGACATGCATTGCTTTGCCCAACATTGTGCCATGGTATCACCTAACAAAGCCCAAGGTGGTGCCACCATGCCCCATGCCATGCCCATCGATGCTTTGTAAGCAAGGGAGGTGCCACCACCCTTGCCCAAGGTGATGTGATTCCGCCCGAGCCCACTCCATCGATAACCCGCTGGGATGCTGACTCGACACGGATGAAGACTAGGCCAATCACAAGAGCTCAAATTAAGAGATTTAAGGGAAACCTGGGAGTATTTATACAGAGGGTAATCAATCTCAACAGAGCTTGTCCATACTTGAAGATACAAAGCCTATTCAAAGCATCCAAGTGGTGGAAGCCGATACGGACCCGGGTAACGATTTTAGTACATTTTTGGAGTCCGAGAAGCATGAAATGGTTCCAATGCTTTATGGGTTCAATAAATATGCCTAAGAGGTCATGGAATCAAGTTAAATCAGCCTCAAATGCAATAAAAAAAAAGCTTGTACAGACAGCATCAACAATTTGGCCGAATTTGCTGTATTGCTTGCTGGCTTTACTGTATTTTACTGTATTAGCCTTTTCTTATTTTTCCAAGCATGGGCAACGTGTGGGACTTCATATTCAGCTTATTTGGCATCCTAAAAAGCATCTAGAAGGTGATTTGAAGCTCAAAGAGGTCAAAGATTGATCAAAGTCAACTTGATCTCAAGGTAAGATTTGTAGTATGATTATTGATAGTGAAAGTTGTACAAATGTAATTAGTAACATTGAAGTTGATAAATTAGGCTTAATAACTATTAAACATCTAGAACCATATAGATTACAATGGATTAATGATAGTGGTGAGATGAAAGTAAACAAACAAGCCAAAGTAAATTTTAGTATAGGTAGATATGAGGATGTAGTCTTATGTGATATTGTACCCATGATTGCTGGACATATACTATTAGGTAGGCCATGGCAATTCGATAAAGATGCTACTCATTTTAGTCGAGAAAATAGTATTGTTTTTAGGTTTAAAGGGAAGAAGATCAAGCTAGAACCATTATCTCCTAAAGAGGTTTACAAAGACCAATTACAAATGCAACAAAGGAGAGAAGCCGAAAAGCTCAAGGAAAAAGCAAGTATGGCACCAACGGCTTCACCATATTTTCAAGAAGGTAAGAATGAGGTTACTGATCAAGGTAAGCTTTCTAAAACCCAAATTAAGTCGAAGAACCAAGAAAAATCTGAGAGAGGGGTGAGAAAAGAGAGCAAACCCGAGAGCACAAAAAATCTAGAAATTTCCGCCAATGAGAGCCAAACCAAGGAAAGAAAAAGAAAAGAAAGAAAAGAGAGGAAAAACCAAAATTTTTATTTGAGTTTTAGGAATATTAATAAGGCTATTGAATGTACAAAACCCTTGTTGGTCATGATTTATAAAGAAAATTATTTTAATGATCAAACTAACTTTGAAGAACTTGAATTGCCAAGTTCAATAATTTCTCTTTTGAAGGAATTTGGATATGTTTTCCCAAATGAAAGTCCAAGTGGACTACCATCCAGTCAAGAGGGAAAAGGTGAGCTTACTGTCCAAGGTAAGTCTTCTAATACTTAGGTTGTGTGGAAAAATTTTAATAAAACCAAGAGTGAAAAATTTGGTGCAAAAGCCGAGAGTGAGGAAGGTTAGATGGCCGTGAGTGAGAAAGGAAAAGGAAGACAAGAAAGGAAAAATATAAATTTTTATCTTAGCTTTGGTGATGATAATAAAGTAATTATGAATAAGAAATCATTGCTGACCATGAATTTTAAGGATACTTATTTAAAGATGTCTTTATTGAATAGAACTTTATCTGCATTGTTCAGAGCTTTACTTAGTGACAATTTGAAAATTTGGGAAATATTGTTTGCTAACTTTAAAAAGTGTAATTTTTACCATAATGAGCATGTATTTCTAGATTTTACTGTAATAGTGTTTGACCCAGGAGAACTGGTTTTGTTGCACTTATGAAAGGAAAGGTTTCCTAATCAAAGAAAGTCAAAGCTCATGCCGGCTATGGATGGATTTACCGGGTGAGTATAACATGAGTGCTGCATTTAATGTTGCTGATTTAACTCCTTTTGCTGCAGGTGATGATCTAGATTTGAGGACAAATCCTTTTCAAGAGGAGGGGAATGATGTGATTCCGCCTGAGCCCACTCCACCGATAACCCGTTGGGGTGCTGACTCGACACGGATGAAGACTAGGCCAATCACAAGAGCTCAAATTAAGAGATTTAAGGGAAAACTGGGAGTATTTATACAGAGGGTAATCAATCTCAATAGAGCTTGTCCATACTTGAAGATACAAAGCCTCTTCGAAGCATCCAAGTGGTGGAAGCCGATACGGACCCGGGTGACGGTTTTGGTACATTTTTGGAGTCCCGAAAGCATGAAATGGTTCCAATGCTTTATGGGTTCAATACATATGCCTAAGAGGTCATGGAATCAAGTTAAAGCAGCCTCAAATGCAATCAAAAAGGGCTTGTACGGACAGCATCAACAATTTGGCCAAATTTGCTGTATTGCTTGCTGGCTTTACTCTATTTTACTGTATTAGCCTTTTCTTATTTTTCCAAGCATGGGCAACGTGTGGGACTTCATATTCAGCTTATTTGGCATCCTAAAAAGCATCTAGAAGCTGATTTGAAGCTCAAAGAGGTCAAAGATTTATCAAAGTCAACTTGATCAAAAGGCTAACATTTTTAGTTTCCTAAGTTGTTTTTACTTTTTGTTTTAGGAAACTGCCATTACTTTTTGGCTTTTATTTATTTATTTTCTGGACAAATAACTTTAGGAAGGTTTTTATTTTATTCTTTCCATTGTAAATTAATTAATTCCTAATTTAATATAAAGGAATTAATTAATCAAACTTAGATTAGGAAAGGAAGTATAGTTTCGGCCAACTAGGTTTCTTTATGTGTGGTGGCCGATTTTATTTTTGTTCTAGGGTTTTATTTCATGGCTTTGTAGCCTATTTAAAGGCTTAGTTTTCAATAAGAATAAAACTTTGATTTAATTAAGCAAATACTTGTGAGATTAATTATCTCTTTGTTCTTTGAGAACACCTAAAACACCATTAGAGAATTGGTTGTTTTAGCTTGACTTATCAATAGGTTTTCCATCCCCTATTGTGGCGTCTATATTATACCAAGGTTTCTAACCATAGGTTGGTTAGGGGTTGAGGTCTATTCCATTAGAACTTGAACTTAATTAAGATCCGGGCTAGTATAATACGGGTTTAGGAGTAGGTCGTCCTAGGTTCGTATCAGAAGGAGTGCCAAGCAGTGCCACCACTGCTAAACCGAGGCCCATCCACCTGCCTTACTTCTGGGAGAACACCATGATAAACTAAGGTGGTGCCACCCCTTTACCTAGGGAGGGCTACCGCCCTTGCCTAGCGTGTGCCAAGCAACGCCACCCATAGCGCCTTTGGCCCCCATACGGGCCAGGCTGCAACAAGGATGGCAATGAGGGTAGTCTCAATCCATTTACTTGCCCTAGGTTGACCCAAGGTGTGCCACCTTATATTACCCATCATTGGGGCATCCGTGTGCCATGTTGTGCCCAATGCGTGCCTTGTTGTACCCATCGCGTGCCTCGCTGCCAGCACAGGTATGCATTTCATAGCAAATCTGCATGTTTTATGTGCAACATAACATTTCTAAGAATCACTTTGGTCATTTAAAAGCATTCCCAACTAAAAGAACGAACCTCCATCGCATTCCCTATTTTTTTTTTCTTATTTTCTCACTAAAAAAATAATTAAAAACTTTCCGTTGCTGAAAAAATTATAAATCCAATTCCATGATGTGGTATCAATTTTTCTAAGCATCATTGTAAAAAATCTCATCAAAATTCAATGTCTACAGCAAGAAAGGGGCCATTATGACTCCTCACTGAAATTGATATCTGATCCTGCTAGAAAAAAAAAATGGCTAAATAAGCTCTTTAGAGGGGTGGTACTTGCCTACTTCACTAGCGAGCCCCCCCCCCCGACCTGCCAGTACTACCCACATCCTCCAGCAGGGGTGTGGGCACAATGGCAGGTCTCGTCGACAGGTGGGGGCCTCCATGCACCGGTAACGGTAAGGGGTGGGTCCCACCATCGGCGACCCAGTAGGGCGGTGGGGGGCTTATTGGTATGGGAAACTCGAAATGTGTGGGATTGTACGGCGCGATCCATTGCTTTGCATGGCTACTACCATGGTGTTACATGGTGCAACATTTGTGAGTGATGCTTCTTCATGGATGTTTGTTCGATGATTTCCGGGGGCACTCCTTGAAATGGGGGAGGAAGGACACCTGCACTCGTGCGGGAGTCTCCACTAACCTTGCTTGGGGGGCAATCTCGACGGGATCCGAATGGGTGTCTATGTAGGGTATGCTTCTTCATGGATGCTTGTTTGGTAATTTCCGAGGGCGCTTGATGTAGGACAGATAGCGAAAGAAAGAAAATAGAAAATAATAAATAGGAAGGATTCTAGTATCACACTATAATGATTTTAGGAATCACTCCAAAAACCTTAGGCATCACACCTAAGTTTGTTTTGCATCACACAAAACCAGAGAAAATAATCTCAAAAAATGCTTGTAATATTGATTAACTCCTCCAAGAATTACAAACAACCCTATTTATATTAAAATCATCTAATAACATTAGGAAACTAAAATAATAGGAAATCTCGTTAAATAAGGAAACTAATAACATTAAGAAACTGAAAATAATAGGAAACCTAATTAAATAAAGGTCTTGATTGAGTTTTTAAAATTCTTGGTCAGTGATCCATGTGCAATCTGAAAGTGGTCGGTTCTTCCACTTGACAAGATACCGTTGATATCCTCCACCTCTAGTTGATACTATTTAATGATCAACAACATCTTCAATTTCCTCTTTTAATCGAAATGTAGATGGTAGACTTGCTGCCTTGCTTCCACTTACTGTATCATTTTCATGTCCCTCATAAGAACTTAGATCCTCAATATTGAAGACATTACTTATACCCATATTCTTTGGTAGATCAAGGACATAGGCATCTGAGCTGATTTTCTTTAAAATCTTATATGGACCAACATTCCTTGGATGTAGCTTCTTATAAGTGCCCTTAGGAAAATGTTCAGGCCTTATCCGAACAATTACCATATCCCCTTCATTAAATTCAACAAATTTTCTCTTCAAATCAGCATGTGCCTTGTAGCTTTCATTACTTAGAGCAATTTTTCTGCGAATGTCATCATGAATTTCTTGAATGTGTCTTCCAAAAGTTTCAGCTTCAGCACTTGGCCTTGCTGTCAAAGGCAAAGGAACCAAGTCAATAGGCTTCCTAGGGAGCATCCCAGTTACAATTTCAAATGGGCTGCGACCTATGCTCCTATTTATGGAGCTATTATATGCAAATTCTGCAGTAGGAAGTATTTGATCCCAACTACTTATGTGATCTCCAACTAGACAGCGAAGTAAATCTCCCAAGCTTCGATTTACAATTTTTGTTTGACCATCTGATTGTTGATGAAAAGTAGAAGAGAACTTCAATTTGGTATTCATTGTCTTCCATAAGGTTCTCCAAAAATAACTCATAAACTTTACATCCCGATCTAAAACTATTGTCATAGGTAGTCCATGAAGACGAACTATTTCTTTGAAAAATAATTTAGCTACGTGAATGGCATCCATGGTCTTTGAATAGGCAATAAAGTGTGCCATTTTTGAAAATCTATCAACCACAACCATTATGCAATCATGCCCCCTTATTGTTTTAGGTAATCCTAAAACAAAATCCATGAAAGCTTCATACCTCTTGCAATGAACTAGGAATTGGCCACTCTAAGATAGCTTTAGTCTTAAAAGGATCCATTTCCAGTCCTCTTGACGAAACAACATAACCCAAGAATACTACTGATGACGTCATAAAACAACATTTCTTTAAATTTATGTAGAGCTTCTCTTGTCGAAGAACTCTCATAACTTGCTGCAAATGTGAAAGATGGTCTTCCCTGCTCTTGCTATATGTCAATATATCATCAAAATATACTACCAAAAATTTAACAAAGAATGGCTGTAGAATTTGATTCATAAACCTCATAAATGTACTTGGAGCATTTGAAAGACCAAATGGCATTATCAGCCATTCATAAAGACCATCCTTTATTTTGAAAGCTGTTTTCCACTTATCTCTGGGCCTTAGACGAATTTGGTGATATCCACTTTTTAGATCCAATTTTGAAAATATACACAAACCAGCCATCATGTCCAACATGTCATCAAATCGAGGGATAGGGAAGCGATATTGGATTGTAATCTTGTTAATCACATGACTATCAGCACACATTCGCCAACTCCCATCTTTCTTGGGTGTAAACAAAGCAAGAACAGCACAAGGACTTAAACTCTCATGGATGAATCCCTTGGACAGCAACTCCTCCACTTGCCTCTTAAGCTCTGCATGCTCGCTAGGATTCATACAATATCCTGGAAGATTAGGTAATTGAGCTCATGGTACAAGGTCTATGGCATGCTAAATGTTACGTAAACGAGGTAATTCACTTGGAAACTCTTCCGGAACCAAATCTTAAAAATCAGACAGCAACTTTTGAATCTCTACTGGAAACGTTTGCTTGTTGGTTGTTGTTTCCTTCTTTGTTTCCTTTGCTAGAATAGCATATATAACTCCATTTTTCTTACTTTCTCACTCAAAATTCTTGTTAGTAAGAATATGTAGAGACGTTTATGGATTGTTAGAAACCTTACTTGGTTTTTCCACCTTATATTTATCCATCTCAGCTACCGTCATAGGCTTCAACACAACCTTCCTATCTTTGAACATGAAAGAGTAGGTATTTTCTCTCCCACAGTGAAACACGTCTCTATCATAAAGCCAAGGACGACCAAGAAGAATATGTGTTACTTTCATCAGAATCACATCACACCAAATTGAGTCATTGTAAACCCCACATGAAAAAGAAACTAGATAGCGTTGGGTTACCGGAATTGAAGTGCTGTCAATCCATGCTACTTTATATGGATGTGGATGCGGTTCAATAGGAAGTTTTAATGGTCCTACCATAGATGGAGAAACAACATTCACTACCACCATTAATGATAAGTTTTTGTGCTTGATTTTCACAATGAACCAACATTTGAAACATATAGGTGCATTTCCAATCTTCCTTCTCATCTTTTGGAATTGAAAGGATACGTCTAAGAACAGCATTTAATGAAGTATCTACTTCATCTTCTTCCAAGTCATCAGGATTATAAACTCCAGAGTTGAAATTGTCTTCATCTTCCTCTCTTTGTTGATCAGGTTCTTCATGATGTTCTACATCAAGATGTAGGTTTCTTTTAGGACAATTATATACCATATGACCAGGCTGTCCACATTTGAAACATTGGTTGCCTTTTCCTCTAAGTTCAGAAGCATTAGGAAAAGGTACATTGGCCTTCATAGGTTGTTTTGAAGGCTGATTTGCTATAACTCTGTTGCTGCGATTTATATCAGGTCTTTTGAAACTTCCAAGATACTCCTCCAAATCCAAAGAAACTTGAAAAGCTTGCTCTAAGCCGTAGATAGGTTTTCTTAATAACTCCCTCCTAATGTCGGACCTCAAACAGATTTAAATCTTGCTAATGTTTGCCTTGGATCTTCAAGTAGTTGGCTTCGAGTCTTCAACTCATCAAACTTCTGCAGATACTCAGCAACTAACAAATTACTTTACTTCAAGTTGATTGCTTGCTCACATAATTTATCATAGTAATTGGTAGGCATGTATTTTTCCCTGAGCTTAGCTTTCGCGGCTAGGGTTGGAACCATCCACCAAATTTTGGCAAGACCTACTAGCTTCATCTTAGCGAACCTTACTCTCCGATCATCATCCATATCATACCAATCAAAATATTCTTCAATGGAAGAAAGCCAATCAGCAAACTCAATTGGATTTACTTTACCTTCGAAATCTGGTACTTCAATCTTTACCCTCTTTGTGATGTCATCAAAAGTATTGTGACGTCCTTATGTTGATTGCAATATATCTCCCACCCAATTAGGTGTCTGTTGGGCTATAGGGAAAGGCACTGGAGCAATTGTCTTTGATGGCAGCGTCTCTTGACTTTTATCATCATTGGCTTTAGGATTCTCATCTTGTTCATTGTTAGTTAAAGAACTGCTAGCTTGAGATATTTGGGCTTCAATATTACTAACCCGAACATTAAGAGACTCCGCTTGTTCGACCGTATGAATAAATAATTCTTCAAATTGATTGTCAGTTATTCTACCTCTAAAACTCTTTCCAGATCTCCTAGTCATGATTCCTTAATTTAAAGAAACAATCTGATCACCGGACACTGTTCACGCTATGGGTTACTATTCACACAGAAGAATTTACTGTTGACGAAACTGCTTACGCGGCTAGGGTTGGAACCAGGCTCTAATACCAAATTGATGCAGGACAGATTGGGAAAGAAAGAAAATAGAAAAGAAATAAATCGGATTCTAGTATCACACTAGAATGATTTTAGGAATCACTCCCAAAACCCTAGGCATCACACCTAGGGTTGTTTTGCATCACATAAAACCAGAGAAAATAATCTCATAAAATTCTTGTAATATTGATTAACTCCTCCAAGAATTACAAACAACCCTATTTATATTAAAATCATCTAATAACATTAGGAAACTAAAATAATAGGAAACCTCGTTAAATAAGGAAACTAATAACATTAAGAAACTGAAAATAATAGGAAACCTAATTAAATAATAAAATACTCTAATTAAAAATAGGAAACTAAATTAATCTACTAAAATCCTTGAAGATCCTAAATAAGCCCATCTTGTCTAGATCATGTCAAATTAATGTTTGGGCCTTAGAATATGTCAGAGGTTGTTTCCATCTTGCATCAGTGCTGCTTGAAATGGGGGAGGAAGGACACCTGCACTCGTGCGGGAGTCTCTCTGAACCTTGCTTAGAGGGCAATCTCGATAGGATCTGAGTGGGTGTCTGTGCAGGGTATGCTACGGTGCCTCAGGTGGCAGCACCATGTTGTAGCCCTGTTGGGCCATGGATTGGACCATCGGTTGCATTCTTCATGCTTAGCAGTGCTGGCTTGGCTCTAATTCGGCGGCAAGCATGCTTGGTTGGCCTTCATGCTGAATGGGCTGCGTGCATTCGGTTGGATGTGGGTTTTGCTGTACTTGATGCGTGTGAGTGGTGGTAGAGCTGCGCATATTGGCAGGCTCCATGCTTGGGCATCGAACTACTGACTCTAGCTCCATCAATATTTGCTGCAAGGGCACTGTGCTCCTTTAGCCGCTTGGTTCTTGTGTTACCTACCTAGAGAAACAGAACTGGTTGTCCCTGGATCTCTCTTTCCTCCTTGCGCCCTTCCACAGATGCCAGGTTTCAACACTTCGTGGATTCAATGAATATCAATAAGAGGTCATGGTATCAAGACAAAGCAGAAGCTAAAGCAACTAAATTAAGAAACTTACAAGCTTGGTCGGTTTTGTCCTAGTTTTTTAGGGTTTATTGTTTCATGACTTGAACCTATGTAAGGGTTATTTTTTCAATGAGAATACACCTTGAATATTTTATAGAAAATTAATTGTGAGATTCAATTTCTCTCTGTTCTCTTTGAACACCTAAAATACCATTAGAGAGTGAATGTTTTAGATTTGACTTATCAATAGAATATCCATAACCTATTGTGACGTCTTCATTATACCAAGGTAATCATAGGTTGGTTAGGGTTTGAAGTCATTACATTAAAATCTGAACTTAATTGAGATCTGGGCTAATATAATACGGGTTTAAGCACGAGTCGACCTAGGTTCATATAAGGAACTCCTAAGTAGAATAACTTTCATTAATATGATTTTTAATTAGTTTACCATATATCATTTTATCAATTGTTTGATGTATTAATTAGGTTCAAAATTAAAGTGAGAGTCATTGGCTGTACTGGTAGTGCTTCTTTTTTGTTATGGGATCGTGAGTATTAGCAGATACTTGGTAAGGCTGCTAATGATTTGAAAGATGAGTTGGTAAAGGTAACTCTCTTTGCCTATAGGAGTTATCTAACCATAAACTTTTTTGCACATGAATGTTAACAATTTTTTCAACTAATTTCAGATATCTATTGATGGATCATATCCTGCTGAGATTGACAATTTGGTGGGAAGGAAAATGTTCTTCAAAGTTCAAATCAAAACCCCAAATATTAGTGAGCATAGTGAAGTTCATAAAGTAATGAGTTTGATCGACAACAATGAACTTATAACAAAATATGTTTTAAATTCTTATGAAATAAATCATGTTAGTGTGAAGTAAACTAACAAAATAGGTGTATATATATATACATTCTTATAACATTGTCTTCAATGTTTATTATATTTTTTATTGTTTTAATAACGCAAAATCATATTATTAGGATTATGATGAGCTTTCTCGACTTGAAAACACTAATATTGTTAAGTTGAACGCAGTTTACGGTATTACCTACTACATTTTATTTACAAATAACTTTATTTAATTCACGACCCAACATATTTTGATTTTTGTATAGGGCTCTATGGCTGAAAATGACTTCAATTCTCCAAATAAAACTCTTGGAAAATGACCTAATCCAGTGATTGTTGAAGATGATGCTTACTATAAAGAAGTTGTTGATCGCAAACCAAATTCACAGATGTCAAGCAACAAGTTATCAAGCAGCAAATTAATAAAAATAATTAAGCAAGAAAAATTTTAATTTTTATTGAACAGTTTTAGAATATTAATTATTCATGCTTTTTCAATTTTTCTCACTTTTTTATTTTTTTAATAATTTTTGTTGAATAATACTCAATGGGTTTATAGATAATTTTTACACTTATACTTGATGGGTTTATTATTATTATTTTTAATTGTTATTTTTCACTTTTGGTTATATTTTAGATGAGTTTATTATTATTATTACTATTATTATTATTATTGTTGTTGTTACTAGAATTATGAACCTTTATATGTAAATTTAATACATTACGTAGTTCATGCGTTATTTCATTATTTGGTATTATTTAAAACAATAACACTAATCACATTACAAATTGATTTTAGATAAACAAAATTAAAATTAATCAAAGATTATCAAAGTGCTTCCAACTTATAATCCATAATCAAAATTATATTTTCCCTCATATTCTAACTCAAACATTTTGATCAACCAATAAAAAATATTCAAATCAATACAAAAATCCCCAACAATTGTCAGTAGAAGAGATATAAAATGTTTAGAACTTTTCACAAACACATACATATGTAAATAGATGCAATATATACATAGTTAAATATATATACAGACAAGCACACAAGCATGGTATTTCATGATGCATAATGTTTTAATATATACATATTATGGAAGAGTTTATATACATATGAGTATATATATCAGCAGGAACAAGTGTAACATTAATAACATTTTTTTATTGAATGATTTAACGTTATGTTTTGAATTAATGGAGAATTGATGGCATGTTTTAATTGGGTTGTAATGTCTTTTAATTTTTCTTCCATTTGGGTTTTTGGGAGGTGGTTTTATGAAGCTATATATAGCCATTTTGAGCTTTCATTTGCTAGTTAGAGAAGAATTGAGATAAGTGTTTAAGGTGGTTTGCATTGTGTGCATATTGTAAGTATGGTAAAGCTTAGGTACATAATATTTCGCAGTGGAAGATTTAAGTGGTGTTGCGTCTAAAATCAAAGGTAATCCATTGTATCCTGGGAGACGAATGTCATAGAGCCATTTGTATCGGTGGAATGAAATTCGTCTTAAGGAGATTGTGGCATCACACAAGCCTCAGATCAGTCATTCAATCTCATACATATAGGTTCTAAAATTTCTAATTTTATTACAATTGTAAGATGGATTTGCTCACTAATCATGTATGCATATATGTTCATTCTATTGTTGTGAGATTAAATTTCATCAAATTTTTGTTTTAATTAAATAAAAAATTTCATACTGTGTTGTTTTTTTTAAACTGAATTGGTATAATCTTTTCCTTATTTTTATCAAAAATTATACCCATAATCTAATTACCCATGATTTTATGTATATTCTGGAGATTTTCTAGCAATTTTTTGTTGTCGAACACAAAAATTGGTGAAAAATTTTCAACTAGGTCCGTCAACCCATTTACAAGTGAAATAGGCCAAGAATGATGCAAGTGGAGATTGAAGACGGGTAGCCTGTGGGTCCTTTGGTTGGGTTTAGGCATATGGGTTGTAGCCCAAAGTTTTACTGGATTTTATATAGTTCGGCCCACGTTAAAGCTCAACATATGTCTAAGTAGGCTAGTATTTTAGCCCAGGTGCAAGTAGGCTGGTGTTTCAGCCCGGGTGCAAGGCCTGATACCAAAAGCTTAGCCTGTAAGATATGGGCCCAAAAGAGAAGAATTAGGGTGCCACATATCGTGTAGTGGCAAAGCTACATGTGACTGTCAGTGACATTAGATGGTGATGTTGTCATTACACATCATCAGTAATGCCATCGACATTCCAGTACGCTACATCATCAGGACATGACACTATGGTGCCACGCCAGCATAATGCCAAGTCAGCATGACATCAGTGATTATATCAGTGATGATGTATGCTATAAAGAATTATTTGGCTATATAGATCAATTTTATGGTGTATACAACAATTATGTGAGGTATACAACAATTATTCAGATGTATACAACATTTTGTGGGTGTATAAGGAAAAATTTAGAAAAATCATGTCGTTGTATTTTCATATTAGAAATTGGTTTTATTGTGTTGTGATTATATAGAAATGGCAAGTGGATTAGATTATGTGACTTCTTATACGAGATCAAATTGTGCATGCTACACAAGTGCCAACTCCAACTTTTGTGGTCCAAATGCTTATTCCTGCATCGGTTACTATACCTACAAATCATGCTGAGCCACCAGAGAAATTTAATGGAGCAATTTCAAGAGATGGCAATAAAAGATGCTGTTTTACTTGACATCCATGAACCTTACAAGGTTCTTGACTGAAGACGCACCTCCGAGTAATGAATAGAGTGATAGAGAAACACTCATGGTGGTGGATGCATGGAAGCA
Organism: Ziziphus jujuba; assembly: GCF_031755915.1. Taxonomy (NCBI): domain Eukaryota; kingdom Viridiplantae; phylum Streptophyta; class Magnoliopsida; order Rosales; family Rhamnaceae; genus Ziziphus; species Ziziphus jujuba. The sequence continues at coordinate 2,011,125 of NC_083389.1, read as the reverse complement.
TTTCTATCACTTGTGTCAGAATTATATCTTGAATGGCTTATAAGATGCTTTGTATAGGATGCATTGCAGCACGAAAACAACAAAAGAGATGTGGGAAACTTTAGACCACAAATATCAAATAGAGAATCTTGCCGCCAAAAAGTTTGTAGTAAGTTGGTTATTGGGATTTAAAATAGTGGATTCAAAGCCTCTGATGAGTCAGGTACATGAATTGCTGGTGCTTATTTAAGATATTCATTTTGAAGAGATGATAATTAGTGAAGTCTTTCAAGTAGCATCTATAATTAAGAATTTACTACCTAGCTGGCAAGACTTCAAGAATATTTTAGACATCAGAGGAAGGAAACGGATGTGGAAACTTCATATTGAATATGACAATAGAAGATTTAACAAAAGATTTTCGCAGGCTGAGATCAAGGCCAATATTGTCGAGCATAGTCAAAGTTCCAACAATAAGAAGAGGACTGGAAAAGATTCCAAGGATTCTAAGCTGGGACCTAAAGGAGGGATCTCCAAAAAGGATAAGTTTCAAGGTAAATGCTTCAATTGTGATAAATGAGTCATCGAGTGGTGGACTGTAGGCTGCCGAAAAAGAAGAAAAACAAAGAGGCATAGATGGTGGAGCATATCACTCAAGAGATTGATGAAATAGATCTCAAAGCTATTGTCTGTAAAGTGAATTTGGTGGGATCAAACCCTAAAGAGTGGTGGATTGATACTAATGCGACCCACCACATACGATCAAACAAGAGCTTCTTCACTTATTTCAAACCAAATAAAAATGGGAAGAAGTTGTTCTTAGGGAATTTCGCCATGTCTAAAATATAAAAGGAGGGCAAGTAGTCCTAAATATGACCTCTCAAAAGAATTTAACTCTGAACAATGTGCTATATGTTCCAGACATTCGCAAGAATCTGGTGTTTGATGGAATTTGGTGTAGGTTTATGTTGTTGTACCCTAGAGCACAATCGTTCAAGGTGTTAGTCAAGAATGATTGTTGTTGGTTCTTGGTTCTTGGTTCTTGATTTTGTTTTTTTTTTTTGGGTTTGTTTAGGTTTTGTTTCTGGTTTTAATGGAGGTTTATGGTTCTTGAGAAGGTTGTTAGCTTTTGGGAAGAAGAAGAAACCAAAAATGTAGTAGTTGAGAGAGAGAGAGCCAAAAATGTTGTTTTTCAAAATCTGTTTTTTGAATATTTTCTTTCTCAACGTTTTTCATTACAATTTTCATACTTTTAAATACATCAAAAAGACAATAAGGCATGCTGCCATATTGAGCAATAAATACAAAAGCATTAAAAGTAACCAACCAAGCCAAATTACCTCAACTAACTCTAATCAATGTGCTGGGCATGCAAGAAACCTTCTTTAATGGGCAGTTCAGCTTGTCTAAGGCATTTGAATTTGAAAACCAGCTCCATTTGACTTGAAAATTGGAGGAAAGCCTTTTTGAATATTAAACTATGTTCTACCTAGAAACCAGATAAAAAAAAGTCCATTTACCCATTCAAAAGTAATCAAACCCGAGGCCGTTTTGCCCAGTTTTCTGGGCAACAACACTGCACAAGGGTCAGATTGTTTTGGACTTAACTCAGCCTTCCCAGCTCTAAATTGGGCCATTCTTTTTGCGGCTGCGTCTTCTGAATATCTAGGTTATCATATCCAAAATTCAGGTCCAAATACCAAACCTACTTCAAACGGCATCCAAGGAAGTGGACTTATATTGCTGGAAATACAATTCCAGCAACTAGACAAAAAAAGCCTTAAGCTAGATAATGAGCTTAGGGCATTACAAAAAGGATATTGTTCTTGAACATTACAAGATAAAATAAAATGCATAAACATAAACAATATTTGGTCTTTGATGTTGCAAAACAAATAGTGCAAATGTAACCGAACTACCTTGCACATTGTGGCAAGATCACCACATTTCAACACTCCTCCTTGGTGTTCTTGCTTGAAATATTTAGAAGCTTCCTCAAGGTCTCAAATCTTGCTTTTAGAAGTGGCTTGGTGAAGAAATCTGCAAGGTTATCTTCAGTCTTGATATATTCCAAGCTTACTTCTCCATTTTCTTCAAACTCCCTCAAAGAGTGATACTTCACCGGTATGTGTTTTGTCCTTCCATGTTGAACGGGGTTCTTGGCTATTGATATGGCTGAAGTGTTGTCACATTTGATGATGGTTGAACCCTCTTGAGGATAACCAAGGTCCTCCAATAATTTCCTAAGCCAAATGCATTGATTTGCACATGAAGAGCAAGCAATGTACTCGGCTTCGGCGGTGCTTTGAGCGGTTGTTGCTTGCTTCTTTGTATTCCATGAGAATGGTCCACTACCAAGTGAGAAAAGATACCCCGAAGTGCTCTTCATATCATCCAAGCATCCAGCCCAATCACTATTCGTGTAGGCCCTTAATCTCATCACATCTTGCCTATCATACCAAACTCCAAAGTCTTGTGTTCCTTTTAAGTATCTAAGAATTCTTTTGGCACCTACAAAATGGTTTTGGAATGGTGCTTGCATATATGTAGACAAAACACATGTGGCATGCGTAATATCCGGTCTTGATGAACATACATAGAGCAAACTTCCTATCATGCTTCTATATAGGGTCGGGTTTACCTTTGGTGTGCCATCCTCCTTCTTGTATTTGTCTCCTTGGCTCATTGGTGTTGACATTGGCTTGCATTCATCAAGGTTGAACTTTTTCAAAAGATCTTTAATGTATTTCTCTTAAGATATGAAAATACCCCTAGAGCATTGCATCACTTCCACTCCAAGGAAGTAATTCATTTCACCAAGGCTTGACATGTCAAACTCCTTTTCAAGTTCATTTTTCAAAACTTCCACATTCTTTTCATTTTCACCCGTGACCAACAAATCATCCACATAGAGTGAGATAACAATCATGCCTTCTTCATTCCTTATGTATAGTGTTGGCTCATTTGGACTCCTCCTAAAGCCTTGGTAGGTCAAGTAACCATCAATCTTGCCATACCAAGCCCTAGGTGCTTGCTTTAACCCGTAAAGTGCCTTGTGTAGATGGTAGACTTTGTCCTCATGTCCTTGAACAATGAAGCCCTCTGGTTGCTTGACATAAACCTCCTCTTGAAGCACACCATTCAAGAAAGCCGACTTTACATCAAGGTGGTACACCTTCCATGACATTGAGGCCGAGATGGATAGGATGAGCCTTATGGTTTGGAGGAGTTTCCAACAATGGAAGATCAGTTCCAAGTGGCTAGAGAAACAATCCTACCTATGAAAGCAAGCCAAAGCCAAAGGTGGGAGAAGAAAGCACCAATCGGCCAAGAAAGGAGCTTAAAGCTGAATTTGTCCAAGCACATAAAAATGAGATAAAATCTGATCCTAAACCTTCAAGATCAAGAGAAATTATTTGTTTTAAGTGTTAGTGATGAGGACACATCGCTAGCCAATTCCTGAATAGAAGGACCATGGTGTTGAAGGGCCATGGTGAGCTATTATCGGAAAGTGAGGAAAGTGGTGATGAATCCGAGCAAGAGGAGGAGGAAGAGCTTCAAGGTGAGGCTGAAACTTTGAATGCTTCCCATGCTGAATTAAGTTAGGTTTCTAGGAGAGTGCTGGCTGCATACAAAGATGAGGATGAAATTCAAAGAGAGAACATCTTCCACATCTGATGTGAAATCCAAGGTAAGATTTGTAGTATAATTATTGATAGTGGAAGTTGTACTAATGTAATTAGTAATCTTGTGGTAGATAAATTAGGATTAGCAACAATTAAACATCCCAAACCATATAGATTACAATGGCTTAATGATAGTGGTGAGATGAAAGTGAATAATCAAGCCAAAGTAAAATTCAGTATTGATAAGTATGTGGATGTTGTGTTATGTGATGTTATGCCTATGCATGCTAGTCATCTATTGTTGGGGAGGTCATGGCAATTTGATAAAGATGCCATAAATTATGGGAGAGTGAACTCTATTGTTTTTAAGATTAAAGACAAGAAGGTTAAGCTGGAGCCATTGACTCCGAAGGAGGTTTTTAGAGACCAACTACAAATGCAACAAATGAGGGAAGCCAAGAGGCTCAAAGAGAATGCTAGCATCGTACCAATGGTTCCACCATCCATTCAAGAGGGAAAATGTGAGCTTGCTGCCCAAGGTAAGTCCTCTAAAACCCAGGTTGAGTGGAAAATTTAAAACAAAGCTGAGAGTGAGGAATTTAGTGCAACAGTTGAGTGTGATGCAAAATTCAATAAACCATGAGTGAGAAAGGAAAACAAAGAAAAGAAAGGAAAAATAAAAATTTTTATTTGATTTTTGGGGATGTTAATAAAGCTATCTTGAGTAAGAAAACATTAACAAAATTAAATATTTTATAATTTAAAATCATTAAGCAACATTTTTAACATCAAAAGAATTGTCAGTTTTCTTAATTCTTGGAATTTTATTTAATTTTAAGTTTCATTCATATGCATATAAATATTAAATATATTATTTAGCAATATGATGCAAAATAATTCATCTATGCATTTAATTTATTTGTGTTCAATTTTAAATTAATAATTTTTTAAATTAATAAAATGTTTGATAAATTTAACTATTTTAAAATTGAAAACAATCATAAATGTCGCCTATTGTCTTAATTTTTGGAATTTTATTTAATTTTTTGTTTTATTCATACATATAAAAATATTCAATATATTAATTAGTAATATCAATCAAATTAATTAATCTATACATGTAATTTAGCAGTATTTCAAGTTTAAATTAAGATGAGTTTGATAAAATTAAATATATAATTTAAAAGCATTAGACATAGCTGTTAACATAAAAAACATTGCCTATTGTCTTAATTTTTGGAATTGTATTTAATTTTATGTTTTATTCATATCAGTTTAAATATTAAATATATTAATTAGCAATTTCAAGTAAAAAAATTAATCTATGCATTTAATTTATTTGTGTTTAAATTATAAATTAATGATTTTTTAAATTAATAAAATATTTAACAAATTTAGTTATTTTAACATCGAAAAAAATCAGGCATCAAAAGTGTCAATGTTAAGTTAATTTTTTATATTTTAATTAATTTTATTTTTTATTTTATCTATATAAATATTAAATATATTAATTAACAATATAAATCAAAATAATGAATACATTTTTTTAATTTTTTTGTGCTTTATTTTTTAATTAATTAATTTTTAAAGTAATACAATTTTGGCAAAATTAATTATTCTATAATTTAGGAGCGCTAGGCGATGCTTTTAACATTAAAAGCATCGCCTATTCTCTTAATTTTTTAAATTTTATATTTTATTCTCATATACATATATTAAATATATTAATTAACAATATGAAGCAAAATAAGTAATTTATGTTTTCAATTAATTCGTGTTTCAATTTTTAATTAATGATTTTTTAAATTAATTAAAAGTTTAATAAATTTAATTATTTTTAAATTAAAATGCATCAGGCGACGCTTTTAGCATCAAAGGCGTAATCTGTTGTGTTAACTTTTGGTATTTTAATTAATTTTCTATTTTAATATTTTGTATATAAATATTAAGTACATTAAATAGCCACATGAAACAAAATAATTAATCTATTTATTTAATTTATTTGTATTTCGATTTTAAGTTAATTATTTTTAAAATTAATAAAATTTTTAACAAAATCAATTATGTTATAATTTAAAAGGATTAGCCGATACTTTTAACATAAAAAACATCGCTTATTATCTTAATTTTTGGATTCTATTTAATTTTTTATTTTATTCATATGTATATTATTAGTAATATCATGCAAAAAAATTAATTTATTTGTGTAATTTATTTGTGCTTCAATTTTAAATTAGTAAGAGTTTGATATAATTAAATATTTTATAATTTAAAAGCATTAGGTGACACTTTAGCATAGAAAACATTGCCTATTATCTTGATTTTTAAAATTGTATTTAATTTATGTTTTATTCATGTGGATATAAATATTAGATAAATTAATTAGCAATTGGAAGCAAAAAAAATTAATCAATGCATTTAATTTATTTGTGTTCAATTTTAAATTAATAATTTTTTAAATTAATAAAATGTTTGATGAATTTATTTATTTTAAAATTGAATACAATCAGGCATCACTTTCTACATTAAAAGTTTCGTTGTTAAGTTAATTTTTTTTTAATTAATCTTATTTTTTATTTTATGTCTATAAATATTAAATATATTAGTTAGAAAATGAAGTAAAATAATATTTCTTAATTTAAAAGAGCTAGTCAATGCTTTTAACATCAAAAGCATCGCCTATTCTCTTAATTTTTGAAATTTTATTTACTTTTATGTTTTATTTATATGTGTATATATATATATATCTATATTAAATATATTAATTAGCAATATGAAGTAAAATAAGAAGAGTTGAATGGTTAGGTTAGCTGCGTTTCTAGGTCTCTACTTTCTTTCACCTTTGTCACCGTCAGCGAGTGCATATCATTGATTGTTTTTCCATTTTTGATCATCAGTTGTACTGGGTTCACTAGTGATGAGAACCAGCCCGTACCAATACAATCAACTACTCATTGGGGTACTGATCATGTGTAATTGAAGATCGAGCCAATTACTAGGGCTCATGCTAAGAGGTTTAAGGACAATCTTGATAGCTTCATACAAAATGTAATTAAATCTTAAAAGGGCGTATTAATATCAGAAGATGCTAAGCCCATGCCTAGCATCCAAGTTGTGAAGGTAGAAATGGACCCAGGAAGCTGTTTAGTGCATTTGAGGACTCCTGGTAGTAAAGGGTGAGTTTGTTTGAGATCATCAAGAGGCCATGAAATCATGCCCGGGTAGAAGCAAGGGCCCCAAGTATGTCATTAGCGTCCAAGCTTCTACATTGACCGGATTTAGCTAGTTTGGTGTTGGAAAGGAGCTTAGTTGCATTTCAACCAAGCTTTGATAATTTCAATCAATGGCAACATGTGGGAACCAATTCTAATTCTACTAGGCATCTTACTCGGCATGTTGAATCAGATTTGCAGCCTAAATTAGCTAGAGATTGGACAAGTACAACTTATTTGGAAAATTAATCAACTATTTTCCAAATATGAAATTTGACTTTTGTTTTAGGAAATAGTCTTTTATTTTTTGTTTTTATTTAATTATTTGCTGAAAATTTTATTTAGGAATGCTGAATTTTAATATTTGTGATCGTAAATTAATTAATTCCTTTTTAAAAGTTAAGGAATCAATTAATACAAATTAGATTAGGAAAGACATATAACATTCGTCCACATCTTTTGTTTAGTTTTATTGGCCAGTTTTTACCTATTGTTTTAGGGTTTTGATTTTGTCACTTTAGCCTATTTAAAGGTTTATTTCTCAAACAATGACATTACATTATTCATTTAGAAAAATTACAATGAAAAAGATTTCTCTTTGTTTTCTTAGAATACCTAAAACACTGAATAGAGAGCGAGTGTTTTAGTTTCACTTATCAATAGGAAAATCCATAACCTCTTGTGGCATATTCGAGATACACCAAACTTTCTAATCGCAGGATGATTAGGGATCAAGGTGGTCATTAGAATCTAAACTTAATTTTTATCCGGACTAATATAATACGGATTTATGAGCAAGTCGATCCAGGTTTGTATCATTTGGTATCGAAGCCGAATTCTATTTAAGTTTGATCTATCATATTTGATTTGTTTTATTTTTGTGTTATTCTACAATTTTAACATTAGGTTAAGATTGTTTCTACCCATACATGTGCTGCATATTTAAAATAAAAAATAAAAAAATAGCCTAACTAGGGTTTCTTTTTATTTACTCGAATTTTTGTTTGCTTTCTAGTTTGTTGGTTGGTTTCGCATGTTAGTTCTTACTAATTTGGTACATTGTTGATTTTCATTTGATGTTTTTAATTGTAATTATTTTCACTTATATATTCAAAAAAGAAAAAGAAAAAGGAATTTCGGAAAACATATTACAAAACCCTAAATTTTTTCAATTTGTTTTGTTTGGAAGTTGTAAGTCGAATTTGAGAAATTGTTAGGCATTGGAGTTGCATTTTTGTGGTGATTGTGCTACAAGAAGTTGTGTGATATTTTTCAGTTTATGATAAAGAAAAAAAAAGCTGAAGTTAAAAAAAAAAATTCAAAAAGGCCGGTTTTGAGAATTGCAAATTTAAGTTTGTTCGGATTTGGAAAAAATTCAATTGTGATAGTTGAACTTGCTGTTTATTCAATATTGGTTGCTGGATATTGGAATATTGGTGCCAATTGATTGGATTAAATTTGGTTTAAGGATTTGAGACAAAGACTAAATTACAAGAACTGCAACCAACATCTATCTCATATTTTGTTTGAATTGTGTTCTTGTTAATTGTTTGAACCCTTTTCCAAATTTCATCCTTGAATTATGGTCTTTTAATATTCTAGTCTGATTCCTTATTGAATATGAATTCCTTGCTTTTGGATAGTAAAGACGAGACTTAGGTTTTCTAATTCACTTGGAATTTGCTTTCTTCTTGCTTCTGTTTATTGATAGGTTTAATTAGGACATACATGTGATCTAGTTGTGGTTTTAAGTGTGTTTTATTAAAACTTTGAGATAATCTTTGAAGTGTAAAAAGGCAAGAGAGTATGAGCTTATAATAGGGCTTAGTGAGTTTTTTTGCATTATTTCACTAACATGACATATTCATGATTACGAAGAGTAGGTGATTCTTTAAGAGAACTTGGAGAGGATTCTATGGGGTTCAAGGGAAAGTCTAGAGCATTAGGGAGTTACACAAAACCTACTGACATGCAGGCGGTTTGAGAACCAATAGAAAAGGTTGAACCCTAGGATGGAACCATAAGGAGGATGTGGTCGAGGAAGAGGCAGCCGTGGACGTTATCAGGAGGAAATTGAAAAATGAGACTTTAAAGACAATTTTAAGGTGGATTGCGAAGATAAATTTGCACTCCAAGGAAGGAAAAGTTATGGTAGACACAACGGGAAGGAAGACAATGATTTTTAGGTAATATCAAGATGTGTTTACCACCATTTTTAGGAAAGAGTGATCTGTAGGCTTACTTAGAATGGGAAGAACGCATGAAGATGATTTTTTATTGCCATAACTATTCAGAGGCAAAAAAGGTTAGGTTGACAGCCTTAGAATTGGGACATTATGCTTTATCGTGGTGGAACAATGAGCAAAATATCCTAAAAGAGAGTTGGTGACAAGTTAGTAACAACTTAGAAACAAATGAAACGAGCAATGAGGAAAAGATTCGTACCAAGCCATTATAATAGGATGTTGCATTAGAGATTACAATCTTTATCTCAAGGAAGCAGGTTGATAGAGGATTATTACAAGGAAATGGAAATGGTCATGATGAGGTTGGGTTTGAATAAAGACCGAAAGGCAACAATGGCTAGGTTTCTTGGAGGGCTTAATAGAGAGATTGCAAACTAAGTGAATCTACAACAATATGTGGTGTTGGAAGAGATGCTGCACGTAGCGATCAAAATTGAGCACCAACTCAAGAGGAGGGGTAGTAACACGCGGCATGGAGGAGCTTCAAGTAGTTGGAGGACCGGTTCAACTAGTTGAAGAAGCAATCCCGCATTCGAGCCAAGACCAAAGCTGAAGCAAGAGGAAAGAAGTGCCATTCGGCTAAGGAGACACAACTAGGCTGAACCTGTACAAGCACCAAAACCAAAGGCTAAGGATGATCCTAAACCATCTAGAGCTCGTGATATTGTGTGTTTTAAATGTCAGGGCCGTGGACATATTGCCAACCAATGTCCAAATAGAAGAATTATGGTGCTGAAGGATAATGGAGAGCTAAAATCAGATAATGAAGAGTCATAAGCTGAGATTGAGCATGATGAGGAAGAATCTAAAGAAGAAGAGCATGACAGACCCATGACTCAGAAGGCTTCAAGGGTTGAGTTAAGTTTGTTGGCATGTAGAATCTTGACAGTGCATAAGGATGAAGAGCAAGTGCAAAGGGTAAATATTTTCCACACTTGATGTGACATCTTAATTTTCCTTGATATCTAACATAATGCATGAAAGGCTCCATGAAGATCCATAAGACCGCCGGAAAATCATTAGAAAAGACTTCTTGTACAGGATGTTTTATTTTTCCATAGAAATAAATTCGCTTAAAAAATACCCCGTATGTAGGACATATTTTATTGGGAAGATCGTGGCAATTTGACAAGAATGCTATACACTATAATCGAGAAAATTCCATTGCGTTTCAATTTAAAAGTAATAAATTTAAGTTTAGGTCGTGATACCAAGGGAGGTGTTTTGAAATCAAATGCAAATGCAACAAAGAAGGGGGGCCGAATGGCAAAGGGAGAAGACCATCATGCCACCCACAGCTTCAACAAGCAAATAAGAGGGCAAAACCGAGTCGCATCACTTAGGTAAGCTTTCTAAACCTGAGAGTGAGAAGAAAAGGAAGAGAAGAAAAATATCAACTTTTATCTTAGTCAAGGTGAGGTTAAAAAGGAATTTTTAAATAAGAAACCTATGCTGGTCATGATATATAAAGATGCATTTTTAAATCATCTTGCTAATCCTGAATAGCCTGCATTGCCGAGCTCTATTTCTTCTCTTTTGCAGGAGTTTGATGACATTTTTCTAGAGGAGATTCCTACTGGTTTACTACCTATTCAAGGAATTGAACACCAAATAGATTTCATCCCTGAAGCCACAATTCCTAATAGGCCTGTGTACAAAAGTAATCCCTAGGAGACAAATGAGCTTCAATGCTAGGTAAGTGAATTGCTAAACAAAGGTTACATTAGAGAAAGCACGAGTCAATGTGCTATACCTTGATTGTTAGTGCCTAAGAAAGATGGATTTTGGAGAATGTTTATAGATTGTAGGGCCATTAAAAACATAACTGTCAAGTATAGGCATCTTATTCATGCATTAAATGATATGCTTGATGAATTATATGGTGCATGCATGTTTTTAAAGATTGACCTTAGGAATGGGTCTCATCAAATAAGAATGAACAATGGAGATGAGTGGAAGATTGCATTTAAGATAAAACATGGTTTGTATAAGTGGTTAGTAATGCCTTTTGGATTAATTAATGCACCTAGTACTTTCATGAGATTCATGAACCATGTGATGTGCCAAGTCATTGGAAAATTTGTGGTTGCTTATTTTTGATGATATTCTTGTATATAGTAGGAATTTAGATAACATGTAAAACACCTTAGATTAGTTTTAGAAGTACTTAGGAAAGAAGGATTGTTTGCTAATCCCAAAATGTGTGATTTTTGTAAAGATGAGCTTGTGTTTCTAAGATTTGTTGTGAGTGTTGCAGGAATCAAGGTTGACCAATCCAAGGTCAAAGTAATCCAAGATTGGCCGAAACCTATTACTATTACCCAGTAAGAAGTTTTCATGGTTTACCTAGTTTTTACATGAGATTTGTCAAGGGATTTAGTACCATTGCGGCACATTGACCAAAATAATCAAGAAGAGTGTGGGATTCCAATAGGGAAAGGCACAAGAAAAGTCTTTTAACTTGTTGAAAGAAAAATTAACTAATGTTCCTCTACTGGTTTTACCTAATTTTTCTAAGACTTTTGAGATTGAATGTATACTTCAGGTGTATATATTGCAGTGGTGTTGATGCAGGAAGAAAGACCTATAGCATACTTTAGTGAGAAGTTGAATAAGGCGGCATTGAATTATCCAACTTATGACAAAGAGATGTATGCTTTAGTTTGAGCTTTGGAGACATGACAACATTACTAGATGCCAAAGAAATTTGGCATTAACAGAGATCATGAATTTTTGAAGCATATTAAGGGCCAAAAGAAGCTTAACCGATGGCATGGAAGGTGGATTGAATTCATTGAGACTTTTCCTTATGTTATACGCTACAAGAAAGTTAAAGAAAATGTGGTAGTCGATGCTTTATCCTGAAGATATGTTTTATTTTCAACCTTAGATGCTAAATTTTTTGGTTTTGAACAAGTAAGGAAATTTATGAGCATGATATTGACTTTGGTGAGGACACTTTGATGTAGCAAAACTTTGTCCATATTACAATAATACTTTTACTGGAGAACATAAGGAGAGATGTAAAGAGGATTTGTGAGAGGTATATCACATGTAGAAAATCAAAATCTAAGCTAAAACCACATGGTTTGTATATGCCATTACCTATTCCTTCTTATCCTTGGGTAGATTTATCTATGGATTTTGTATTGGGGTTACCTAGGTTAAGGATGGGTGAGGACTCTATTTTTGTGGTTGTTGATGATTTTCTAAGATGGCACATTTCATAGCATGTAATAGGATTGATGATGCATCTCATGTAGCTAATTTGTTCTTTAAGGAAGTGGTGAGAGTTCATGGCATGTCTAGGACTATTATTTCAGATAGGGATGCTAAGTTCTTAAGTTATTTTTGGAAAACATTGTAGACTAAGTTAGGTACTAAAATTTTTATTTTTCACTACTTGTCATCCACAGACTGATGGATAAGATGAAATATTGAATACAACTTTGTCTGCATTGTTGAGAGCATTAATTAGTAGAAATTTGAGAACTTAGGAAGAATGTTTGCCGCATGTTAAATTTGCTTATAATAGAACCATACATTCTACTACTAAATATTCACCATTCAAAATTTTTTATGTTTTTAATCCTTTAACCCCATTGGATTTAACATCTTTGCCTTTAAGTGAACATGCTAATCTAGATGGTAAATAGAAAGCTGAGTTTGTTAAGTAGATTCATGAAAAGACTAAAGAAAACATTGACAGGATGACTAAACAGTATGCTAAAGCTGCTAGCCAAGGTTGGATTAAGGTAGTGTTCGAACTAGGAGATTGGGTTTGGTTGTACTTGAGAAACGAGAAGTTTTTTGAACAACGCAAGTTAAAGCTTTTGCCTCAAGGAGATGGACCTTTTCAAGTTTTGGGGAGGGTCAATAAAAACGCCTACAAGCATGATTTTCCAGGTGAGTATAACGTGAATGCTATTTTTTAATGTTTTTAATTTACCTTCTTTTTCTACAGGTGATGATTTCGATTTGAAGGTAAATCATTTTCAAGAGGAGGGGAATGATGAGAACCCCCCCATACTCGTACAATTAACTACTTGCTAGGGTGTTGATCCTGTGCAATGAAGACCAGGCCAATTATTAGGGCTTAAGCTAAGAGGTTTAAGGACAATTTTGTTAGCTTCATACAAAATGTAATTAAATCTCAAGAGGACATGTTAGTACCAAACGATTCTAAGCCCGTGCTGAGCATCCAAGTTATGAAGGCAGAAATTGACCCGAGAAGCTATTTTGGTGTATTTGAGGACTTTGACTAGTAATGGGCGAGTTTGTTAGCCTATGAATGTGCTTGAGCTCACTAACAGCCCATGAAATCATATCAGGGTAGAGCAAGGGCGCCCAAGTATGTCATTAGTGTCCAAGTTTTCACATTGGCTGGATTTAGCTAGTTTGGCGTTGGGGAGGAGCCCACTTGCATTCCAAGCAAGCTTTGATAATTTCAATCAATGGAAACATGTGGGGACTAGTTCTAATCGTACTAGGCATCCTACATGGCATGTTGAATCAGATTTGGAGCCTAAATTAGTTGGAGATTAGACAAGCACAGCTTATTTAGAAAACTAGTCAAATCAGATTTGGAACCTAAATTAGCAGGCTATTGGACAAGTACAACTTATTGGGAAAATTAATCAACTATTTTCCAAATATGAAATTTGACTTTTGTTTTAAAAAATAGTCTTTATTTTTTGTTTTTATTTAATTATTTACTAGACAAATTAATTTAGGAAGGCTGAATTTTAATATTTGTGATTGTAAATTAATTAATTCCTCTTTAAAAGTTAAGAAATTAATTAATGCATATTAGATTAGAAAAGACATAAAATTTAGCCACACCTTTTATTTAGTTTTATTGGCCGGTTTTTACGTATTATTTTAGGGTTTTGATTTTGTCACTTTAGCCTATTTAAAGGCTTGTTTCTCAATAAATGACACTACATTGTTCATTCAGAAAAATTACTGTGAAAAAGATTTCTCTTTGCTCTCTTTAGAACACCTAAAACACGGAATAGAGAGCGAGTGTTTTAGTTTGACTTCTCAAGAGGACAATCAAGAACATATTGTGGCATCTTCAACATATACCAAGGTTTTTAATCACAGATTGATTAGGGGTCAAGTTGGCCATTAGAATCTGAACTTAATTTTGATCCAGGCTAATAGAATTCGGGTTTAAGAGCAAGTCAACCTAGGTTCATATCAACTGGTGAACTGTCACTGCTGGGTTTGTTGTTGGGTTATTGGGTTGGTGGATTACTATCATTGCTGGGTTTCTTGGTGTGTTTGTTGTTGGTTTGCTGGGTTGCTATTTTTACTGGATTGCTAGGTTACTGCTTGCTGTACTGCAATGTTGCACAGGTTGAAGGTTGAAAAAACTTAGGTCGTGGGTTTTTTTTTTCAAATTTAATCGGAGATTTTTCTTAATCTTGTTTGGGTTGATATTTTGTTTATGATTTTGCTTGGGATTGGGTTTTTTGTCGCGATTTTGCTTAGAATTAGAGTTTTGTTCTTGATTTTGCAATGGGGTTGGGTTTTCATTTGGATTTTGGTCACTCTTTGTGCAGTGGTTTGGGTTAGCACAGCGACTGAAGTTTGCTCCATTGGGTGATCGACTTGGCTTCAAGTTGTGTTTGGGTTTGGTTACTGGGATTGTGTCGAATTTGGAGTCATTGAAAAATGTATCCTTAATTTTATTTTATTGGTTGATAATATGAAATTGAATTATTATATGAGTCTGAATTAGAAAAAAATATTCATTTTGTATATTTTTATTATGTTTATAATTTTAAATTAAAGCTATAGTTGTTATAATATGCGTGGGAATTTTGAATTGTAATGGTTTCCACAATTTATCAACAACTTTAGGAGTAAGTCCATATATGTGTACTATCGAATGTATAGGAGGTGGAACCGTACATGAGATTACATATATCCATGTTAAAGTATAAATTAGTAATTATTTTAAATATATTTATTAAATAAGAAAACTTTTCTTTATTTTAGAATTCATTTGGAAGCCTTGATGTTAAGAAAAAAAATCGAGGAAAAAAACCAAAATGGTTTCAAGATGAACATAAACGTACATTTATGTATTGGTTACATGATAAGGTATGTTCAAAATAAACTGTTAAAAACTTTAGGTTTAGTGAGTAAAAATGTATAATTGTATTTCCATTTACTATATTGCACAAATGCAAAGTCAACCAAATCATATAGTTTCCAAAACATTAAGATAGAATGTACATGGTTTGTAATGGTTGGTAACAAAACATGAAGGATATGAGATTAAAGGAGTTCGATTCAACACTTTGGATAAGGATAATAAGCGGCTCACCTAGAATTGTGGGGTAAAGGTGGTTGCTAAAAGTGAGCATTTTGCTAATGTTAAGGACAATAACCTTATTTTAGCTGAGATGACATACTATGGGGCAATAAGAGAAATCTGGGATGTCAATTACACTGTGTTTTGAATTCTCGTATTCAAATGTGATTTGGTTGACAGTAGTGGTGTGAAGGTTGATGAGATGTGTTTTCCATGTATTAACTTAAATAAAATTGGATATAAATCTAACCCATTCATTATGGCTTCACAAGTTCAACAAGTAGTCTATGTTGAGAATCAACTTGATTCTAGATGGTCTGTACTTTTAACTCCACTACAACATGGTACTTTTGTTGATGATGGATTAGTTGCAGAAGATGTTCTTAGAGATTCTACGATGGTTCACAACCATTTGTCTTTCAGTTGGCAAGTGTGGTTGAAAGTGATAATGAGGAAGAATGTGATAATGGCTATGTTCATAATGATTACGAGGGGGTATGGATAAAGAACATACCATATGCTAAACAAATTCGTAATTAGATTCATTAACTTATGCTTAAATAATTATATTTGTTATTATTGTTTTATTTGATTTTTTGTTCCATTGTCATTATATGTTTTCCATTGTTATTATATTTTTTTGTTAATTATGTGTACATTCACAAATGCTTAATTTGCTTAATTAATTTTTTTGTTATTTTTTTCAATTAATTTGTGCAAAATTTAGTTGTGCTTATTTAATATATGAATTTGTTATTTTTTATTATTGTTTTAATTTATTTTTTGTTCTTATTCTTTTGATGTAGATTTATGGACCCGTTTGATCAACACGCCCTCCCAATAATGATGCTGATAGATCATCATCAAGCAATGAGGTCAACCATATTTTGAGACACCTAAAGTATTTAAGCATCCACCTGAAATGTATCAGTTCAAATGCACAAAAGTTAAGTACTTATATATTCCTATTTATTATTATTATTATTTATATTGTTAATATTAGAATGATACCATTTACTTGGATAATTAGCATATCATTTGTTTTCTTTATTTTAGAAACATGTTCTTCTAGGTCTAGGTAGATAGTAGATTGACCGTACGAGCTGTGCAACCCATTTGACTGCGATGCTCTTTCGGTTGTATCATGCAGTCTTTCCTATCTCTCATATTATTATTATTTTATTAGTATTAGTTTCCTTTTATTTGTCATATTTATATTTCAAATATTCTTAGAATACTCTGATGGCAATTATAGACCAAGGGTATTGTATTTATTTATTTATTTTGTTGCTTACCATTTATTGGAGTACTAAAATTTATAGAAAATTGTAGTAAATGGAAGGAATAAGGTGAATGTATACTTAGAACTGTGTTTTTTGTGTAGAGAAAATTTTAGGAAAATCCATATCTAAGGGAAGATGCTGTTGAATTTTCTGTAGAATTTTTTATGGTGTTTTCCCAAGTTGAGGCCACCCTAAGGTTCTAGTAAGGAATTACGGAAGGGGTTCTAGCATTCATAGACAAGCAACACACCTTATTGGTCCCACAGGTAGCATTTTCTTCAAAAAAGATAAAAAGATAAATAAAAAATGTCTTCTAACCATGCCATGTGTCAAAATTTCAGTGATTGACCAGCCAGGTTGTCCAAACTACACCCTGACAGGTGTCACATTTGGGTTTGCTATAACTAGTGTTGTTCAAATAACACCCCATGTTGTTTGAACAACTCCCTACTGATTGAGTTAAATCCCAGTTTGGCCTGAAAAAAGATATGGAGAAAGGATGGTGTCAGATATGACCCATTTTTTTCACTAAGGAAATAACTTACTGTCGGCCACATTTACCACCTCATTGCTTGCACCACCTTGTTGCCTTCATGAAACCTAACCTCTCCACCAAATCTCACGCTAGGAGGCTTATCGATGCACCGAAATCAATGTCCAACTTCAACAACCATGTCTTGATCCAATTGCTGGATTCAGACTACTTCCAGGTTGACGGGATACTCTCTTCCATAAGTTTCAAAGTTCTTGAACATGATTCTAACCTCCTTTTAGCTCGAATCAAGCATGTATGACTGGTAGAGTGAAACCCATTATGGCGGTGACTTTTAAGCAAGGAATCCATTCATCACCAACCATCTATGGGCTAGGTAAATTCACAAATGAAATACCCATTCCTTTAGTTTAATTTGGTGTACAATTTTTAAATTTTGGTTGAGTATTGAGTATAAACCAAAATGAGGGAACTTTAGGATAATACCTTGTAAAATTTGACCCATAATGCAAAATTAGTTTGTATTTTGTGATGCATATAAGCTTCTAATGGTCATGGAAAACTAGTTGAAGGTCTAATTTCATTAGAATACCACATGCAAGAAAAACTCCAATTTTAGATGTCAGATAAGATAGGTTTATACAAAGTCTTCAAGGGACTGTGTGCATATTTATATATATATATATATATAAAGAAAATGTATATAAATATTTACGTAGGTTATGGTTAGTCATCATGTTATCAGAGTTAGCGTAATACCTCAATTGATCAATCTAAAGTATTGTTTCCATATATGCATCTTAAATGTAATTTAGTTTATTACAAGTTGTCTGACAATTTATCGGTTACTAACTATAGAATTTATATGTATATATTTTAGTAGACTATATGATTTAAGGTCTGGGATCCAAGTTATCTTTATCTCTCATTATTATATTATTATTATATTTCTATTTACATATATGTGATTGGTATATTCATGAAATGCTGTAAAAAAAATATGATATTGTTGTAAGTGAAAACTTAGGAAAAGATGAGGCCATCTTGGGGTTTTGGTTTATTATTTATTTCTTATATTTGTATTCCTATGCTATTGTTATCGAAGTCCTACAAATTTGTGAAAATTTGTAGCAAGGCAGGGAGGAAACATTTGGGAGAGTCTAATTTACAAGGGAGATGCTGTTGGATTTTCTATAAAATTTTTGGTGGGGTTTCTTTTAGTCAATGCCATCCTAAAGTTCCGATAGATAACCCTATGAGGGTCTTGGCAGTTTGGTTGGAAGTAATACTTTATGATTATTATTAGATTTATGTGATTTTAAGATGCACCATATAATACTAGTGTTATGTATTATTGTTATCATTAATTAGCCGCAGATACTAATTAACCATCCTATTGGAGCAAAGGTGAGAGATAGTAGATAGGTATTTTACAAGGTAAGCATGAGGTGAGCATTAGTCACCCTTTCCTTAGTTGTAGGATAGTAGGTTGTTAGTATAGGCACCTTTGGGATGCAATGGCTTCAGCTGCAGCTGAACTTGCTTGGATATCATACTTGCTACAAGAGATAGGAATCCCTTATGCTAAACCAATCAAACTATACTGTGACAACACTAGTGCTCTTTATCTCACCATTAATCTAGTCTTTAATAATAGAACCAAACATATCCAGCTAGACTATCATTTTATTCGGGAGAAAGTTACATCTGGAAATACAAACACACAGTACTTACCATCTGCTCACCAAGTTGCAGGTCTGTTCACAAAACCCCTCAGTTGTTTTCAATTTGTTCATTTTCAAAGCAAATTGGGAGTTCACAGCCTTCTGCTTTCCAGTTTTAGGGGGATGATAAGCTAGATGTGCATGTCCTAAAGCCATGTCAACGTATATCCATGTCATCATATAACAAAGACTAGCAAGAGTTTGTTTTAGATAAGACGACTCCAAATGATAAAATGTATCTTCAAGTTATTAAAAACAGTGAGGGATAAATGTTATCAGGTGATAAAGCTTTGAGAAAGGTTATTGTAGTCATCAATCATCAGTAATACTTATTGTATCTTCTTGTAACGAACTTGTATATATAATGCCCTACCTTGTTGTATAAATAATGCTATGAGAGTCGCCTTTGTAACAAGCTGAAAATACAGTTTTTTGTCAATATAGTATAAAGCTTGTTTCAATTGTTTTCATCCGTAATGAGGGTTTGATTTCACTTGATTAAAATTGGAGATACAAAATTTAATCTTTAATTTTATTACATTATTTATGATAGTATATATATGCAAGACAAATTGGGTCCAATAAATTTATGAATTGCTATATTTGTATTGCCCTATTGAAAATATTGACAGAGGTAAAAAAAAAAAACCCTTTCCAATAATTTTGTTTAAGGATTTTATTCAGCTGATGTGGCAAAAATAAATGGACATTATCAAAGACATTATTTATTGTAGATAGTCTGTTAGATGGTGTGATTCATCAAAACACTTTTTATCAGAATATTTTTCAAAAGGAAAAAATAGATAAATAAATTGTTATTAATTATTCTTATTTTTCGAAGGAGAAAAATATATAAACATATCATCGGTTAATTGGGATTTACATAAAAATAATTGAAGAATAATTTTTCGATTGAATGACTATGAACTAAATATTTATGCCACATAGAATAGAAGCTTTTCCAACCTTTATATTACGTATATATAATAATTCACATACCTATTGGAGATGGCTACCTAGCTGATGTAGTCATAATTGACATGTATGTATGTATGGTGTGGAATAATGCCATTACAGGTTGTTATATTGCAACTTTATGTTAATTTTCTCATAAATATGCTATTTTTTACAAACAAAATATTTATCAAATTATATTATCCTTTTATCTTCAAGTATTTCCGAAACTAATTCTTGTTTTTGTTTTTTGCAAGAAGTAATTCTTGTTATGTGTGTCACATATGCGTGCAATATAGCCAATGATTGTCAAATTAATTCATCACAAATTTAGAATTTGTTTCATTTGGATCTTTGAAGTTACCATTACAATTTAAATCGTGTATCAAACATACTGCAGAAATGAAAACAAATCATGAATTTTTTAAAAACTAAATATCTTCAATTTTTTTTTTCTTTTACAACAACATAAAAAAATGTGTATAAAAGATATTCTTATTTTAGTCTTTTATTCCGTTTCGTATTTGCCATTTTTTATTTTTTAATATACTAACTATTATTATCTAATGGTTATATTTTTATCATTTTATATTAAAAATAAACAATTTTAATGTATATCTAATACATGTATTTTTTTTATTTATAATAAATATTATACGTATATATAAATTTTATAAACTCCCCACTTACATATTCTTTTGCTAAATTTTTCTCCATATTTTTAAATAAATTAGATGATTGATACACGTGCATACTATTTATGTTTTTTTGCCATTCCATATTTTTCCAGTTATGAGAGAAAGTTGAAGAAGCTTTTAGAAAAGGTAAACAAAATATAAGAGAATAAGAAATGAAAATATTTTCATTGCTACTTAAAGTGTCTTTGATCAATGCTCATACAAACACCAACAGGCTCTATTTGTAAAGCTTACAAAAGATAAAATATAGTAGTAGGACTAACTAATGTAGAATATGCAAAAGGAATGTCAAAATTCTCTCCTCATGAGTAAGGATTGATCACTTGATTCTCACTTGCACATAACAACAGAAGTTATTGCTTGATTTCTTGCCTCAATATGACCAATATATAGATATATACTGGGTATGGATAGAATGCATTTTAGTATTTTAAAGTTTAAGAGTAGTGTAATTTCAACTTTGAACTTTTGATTTGGGTAATTTAAACTTTGAATTTTCATATTGATGGTGTTAAAATTAGTGGTGGTGATATTATTTTGACATCATGCTATGTCATGGTTATTTTTTAGAAATAAAAAAATAATTTAAAATTTTGAAAAAAATACATTAGTTATTTTTCCATTTATATTTATGGTTTTTTATTCGAAAAATTGTGTCCTTAATTAAATTAAAATACCCATAATCATAATTAAATATTTTTTATCCTAAAAGTATACTAAAATAAAATTAGAAATTTTGGTCTAAAAAAATAATTTTACTAGAGCAAAAATTAAAAATATTTTTTATGCCCAAACACAAAAAAACAAAAAAAAAAAAAGAAAGTTTTCTCATTTTCCTCTTTTCCATCTTCTTATTCTATATGGTACCCTTAAATAAACATCAAGAAAAAAAGACCAGAATATGAAGGAAAAAAAAAAAAAAGGACCAAATTTTAAAAAATAAAAATAATTAAAAAAAAATTTTTTTTTTTAAATCATACCAACAAAATAATGTTTTTTCATTTTCCTTTCTTTCATCTTCTTATTCTAAAATTCTTTGTAGTATCAATATGCAATTTACCTTTAAATAAATATGAAATTTAAAAAAGGGATGAAAATTCTAGATAAATACAATTTTATTAATATTTAGGGAGTTTTTATCAAGATGAAATTTATCTATCAAGCCTATTAGTTATCTAGAAGCTTATGTTGGTGCCTATACAAAAGGGGTCCAAGCTTTATTTTTGCAACACCTAAAAGTTTCCACAAATATCATCACTCATTTCTCTTAATTTTAGTTCTTCAAATTCATAGTTTTAGTTTATTTATTTTTTCATTTGATCCATTTATTTCATAGTCAAGTTTCTTCTTAGTGTTTCTATTTTGTCATTAAGATTTTATTTTTATTAAAGTCATTTTATTCTTTTGAAGCATTATAACCCATTTTCTTTTGTTGTTTGCTTCTAATATAATTGTAACACCTTGCCTCCATAGATAGATCTATTACTCTTTACTGATACTATTCCCAACTAGCCATTGCACTAGGCATAAGATTTTTTGTTCAGAGTTTCCAGGAGGTCATTATCCTTGGATTACTCTCGCTTAAGCAAGCTTAACTTCGGAGCTCTTTCGAACCTTGAAACCAACAACTTTGAAAAGTTGGTGTTTTTAGAGTGGCTATTATTATATTTTGAACCATCATCTGTTCCACACCTGATAGCCTACCAACCTTATAAATATAGCCATTGATTTATCAGATCAACCTGTAAAATAGAACACAAAAATAACAAAACCAATGCCTAATGGACGCACTACTTTCTAACATTTCCTCTCAGATTTTTACTAAATAGGCATCGTAGACACCTAAAAACCCTAATTGCAATTGTATGTGTCTTATTATAACACTAGTGACTCATTCCCAATTTATATATACATATATATATACAAAATAATTAATAAATAATAATAGTAATAATAATAATAATAATAATAATAAAATAGGGAATAAATCAATTAGGCTTCTAGAGAATAGGTCCTTCAGTTTAATGAGCCAACTAAAGTACATATATATATACATACAAAAAAATGAATCCTTTAGCTAAAAAAACAATATACATATATATATATAGTATTTATTATAAAAAAAATCTATTTTCATTTTGGTTCTCTAGATAAAGATGTATAGTTGCTGAACGCGAATATAGATGAAGAGAAATTAACTATAGAACATATACAGTACAGTACTTTATGATCGATCATGAGTGAACAAATATTCACTGGGTGTGGAAATTTTATTTGAATTAATTCATTACCAAACCTACCTAGTGGGCAAGGGTTTGTTTTATGAGTGTGTACATTAATGGGTTACATCACGAGAATCTTACATATTTTGCTATTTTTTTAATATTATATTTCTGTTATAAAAAATATCAGCACAACATTTTTAAGTTTCATTTTCAATTCAATATATGATGATTTTTAAAAAAATTTATCCCTTAATTTGAGCATTTTGTTGTTGTTTTTTTTTTTTCACTTTAAATTTTTTTCTTCCCTAGTTTCTTAGTACCTAAAAAATAACAATAATAAAAGGCAAACATGCGTATATACACTTTTTCTAAAATTGCTAAATTTTTAAAATTCTTATGCTAAAATTCTTATGCTAAAATTCTTCTCTTCAATTTATCAAAAAGAAAAAAGAAGAAGTTATATATAATAACTTTGATTGTCTCAAAGACAACTTCTAAAGTTAGCTTATTAACATTGAGTATGTAACTATTTTTTCTTTAAAAAAAGAAGATAATTATGAGTTTCATCGCATTATTTTTTATTCATTAATTATGATTTATTATTATTATTATCTTTAAGAATGAGTAAAAACATTTCATTAAATATAGGGTAAATAAGTCAAAATTCTGACATTTAAGAAATTAAAAAAAAAGAAGATTATATTGAAACGAAAGCGGTACATGACATGAGGGGCCGTATATATATATATTTTTTATAATAAAAATATAATATTGAAAAAATAGTAAAATAGGGAGGACTATAAAAATATTTACCTTACATTAATACATAACTAAGATAATATATAGTAATTAATGCCCAACTACTAGTGCTTCCTGGTAGGACCTATAACTATATACCTTGCACTAGCTAGCTAGCACAAATTTTCTCAATCTGTATATTGTACATAGTTTGATAGACAATGAAAAAACTGTATGTGTGCACATTTTCTTGATGCTTAATAATTTAGGTGGTGTTTGGTTGTAAAAATGGAACTGAGGATAGAATGATATAGAGGATGAAATATATTCTTTTGTTTGGTAAGATTTTGGTATCAATAATTGAATGGACAAGTTAAACCGAGCCATTTAAACAAAAATACTCCTAATATCGTATTATATATAATTAAATTAATTATGGAGTGAGAAAGTGGAGATAGAAAAATGTAGAAAGTGGAGAGTGAATTGTTTTAGACAAAAATCGAGAGGTTGTTAGATTTTATGGATCTAAATATACATAATAAATTCCATTAAAACATAAATTACTAACCTCCAAACGCAGCCATTGATAAATTAAATCTTTAATTCTACAAAATAGAAAATAATGTAAAGTAGTGCCTGTAGACACACAACTCTCAAACCATTCTCAGATCTCTGAAAACCTTAATCTCAAAAAATACCATATGGCATATATCTGTTTGCTTGTCCTAGATCTTCTATAGTCTCTGCAAGTCAGATTTATCCATTAATTTTAACACACACAAAATAATAATCATTTAATAATATAATAATATAAATAGGCTTATAAAGAGAGTTGGTCCTCCAATCCAATGGGCCAACTGGAGTCCTATACAGAGTGTGTGACCAAGGGCCTTACTACAAATAATAAAATAAGTTAGTCCCATTAATGATATAAATAAACCCTGTAAATGAGTAATTATGCTAAGTCCACAATTATTTATTTAATAGAGGAAAGATGTAGGCCATCGGAATGCAATTGTTTCATTTTGTATATTTGTGATATATTGATATGTTGGTATACACTGCTTTATTTCCTGCAAAAAAAAAAAAAAAAAAAAAAAAAAACCACATCAATTTGAGCAGTATACAAATGACCTGAAGAATCCTCCAAATAGTGATAAAAGCACTAGCAACTATGGTGTATACTTGGTGCATGTGTCAATTAATGATGGCAATTGCCCTATAATTCAGGCAATACTCACATAAGCAAATGCCAACAACTAGGTGGTTGCCACCTGCCACTACTCATGTATATATATATATCATTAATATGCATGCATGAATGCATCTATGGTGTGTGGAAAAATGCCATGATATACATATATATGGTAACCTTTTTATGTTAATTTAATGGTATACTTTGTACAAATGTAAAGGGTTCAAATTCTGTCATCCCTAGCAATTATTCATGGGAAGTAATTGATAAGCTAGATGTGCATGTCTTACCATATAGCCATGTCATCATATAACCAAGAACAGTAAGAGTTTGTTTTAGATAAGATAAAAGGTATCTTCAAGTTATTAAAAATAGTGACAGATAAACATTATCAGGTGATAAAGCTTTGAGAAAGGTTGTTCTAGTCATCAGTCATCAGTAATCCTTTTTGTATCTTCTTGTAACTAACATGTATCTATAATGCCCTACAATGCTGTATAAGTAATGCTATGAGAGTCACCTTTGTAACAAGCTAAAAATACAGTTTTTATCAATATGATAAACCTTATTTCATTTGTTTTCATCATGGTATCAAAGCTTGGAAAGACTTCAAAGCTGAACTTGAATATAGCTTCAAAAGTTGAACCAAGACTAATTGCCAATCCTTTAACCAATGTTCCAATTTAATATCTAGAAAACTGGATTCTTTGAATTATTTTATGTGGAGATCATAGATGCCTCCCTCAATTCAAAGTTTAGGAATTCTACATCATATAATTGATGATGAACATCGATTAGAAGAAATTCAAATAGAAACTAGCAGAAGCATTGCAAGCAGCAGAGTTCATAATCCAAATTATCAATTGTGGATTAGTAATGATGGTTTTTTTACAACGTGGTTGCTTAGAACAATGACAGCTGACATACTCAACTTCAATTTCAGCCTGCATATAACTTTCAGTCTTTGGCATGCCACTAAAGAGCATCTGTTGCTAGCTACGAAGGAGAAGGAAATTTATCTGACTGATCATCTCATGGGATTGAAGAAAGGATAGGCAACCTTAGATGAGTATCTCAAAGCCTTTAATTCTATTTGTGATAATCTCTCTGCAATTGCAAAGCCTGTAAATGACTTGGATAAATGCTTTCATCCATTTAGAGGATTAGGCCATAAATATCAAGATTTCAGGTTTGTTATGCTATCAAAACCTTCATATCCAATGCTTATAGAGTTTGATCTATCTTCAAAAAGTCATGAACAAGTCCTAAGAAATTTTTTAGAAGAAAAATAGGATTTGAATGAAGAACATGCATTTGTTAGTCAAAGAGGTCATTGGGCAGGAAGTGGAATTGGTGGCAAGTTCAATTTTCATGGATGTGGTTTCAATCCTGCAACCTATTCCATGCAAAGTTGTGGAGGCTTTAATTACTCAACACAAGGCTGTGGAGGCTCCCTCTCATTCAACATAGCAACTAGACCATCTTCAAACATTACTCAAAATGAAGTAGTTGTATGTCAAATATGTGTTAGACCTTTTCATACCGCTCCTAACTATTAGAATAGATATGACCCAATAAATGAAGCCGATGGAATCAATGAAGCTAATGCTACCTATAAAATTCAAGAAGAACCCACATTCGTTGTAGATTTTGGAGCCACATCTCACATGATTAATGATACAGGTACCTTATCAAACTCTAAACCATATAAGAGCATCTAAGCATCCCCAAGGGACTCTTTATATCTTTATTTTGAAGAGTCAATATGTAAAAGCAGCCTCCAACCCACTCTTTATTTTAACTTTTAAAAATACAGAGTCGGTTTGACTCTCCAAATTTGAGGAGCCAAAAACACTCTTCATTATTTAATGATTACCAAATTTCAAGACTACTATGTTAATATATTTAATGATTTGGTTGGACCTACGAAGAAAAATGGAGGGAAATAATAAAATAATTAAGAGGGAATTCTGACAAAAAACCAAAAAAATGAGGGGAAAAAACATAATAATAAATGTTTATTGAAAAAATAAAAATAAAGAATATGATATAAAGAGTATTGTTGGAGGAGATTTAAAGTGTAACTCTTTAAACATAAAGATGTTCTTTATTATACAAAAGATGATTTTTATTTTTAAAGAATCCCTTGGGGATACTCTAAGGGAACAAATGTTATGTATGTTGGTAATGGAAAAACTTTGCCAATTTCCCATACTGGAAATACTACTTAAAATTGGACAAAAAAACATCTCTTTAAAAAATGTTTTGGTATTTGCAAGATTGGCAAAGAATCTTCTTTCAGTTATTAAATTTACTGATGATAATGCCTCTAGTGTGGAATTCACCTCTTCTTGTTTTTTGATTAAGGATCTTAACAACCAAGTAATAGCCAAAGGGCATTAACAAGGTTGACTATATGCTTTGGATGATGATGATGGCTACAATTAGGCATTGGTAGCAACAAAGGATGGGGGTTATTTCATCTAAAATATAGCATCAATGATTGGGTCATCCAAACTTTCATTTTTAGCAGATTTTTGATAAAAATAAAAAAATTTATGTTTCAAGTTGGATAAAAAATTCTCCTATGCATGAAAGTTGTCAATTAGGCAAGTAATGTAAACTTCCTTTAGGTGATTCCAATAATATTTCTTCTGCTCCATTAAATAAGATACATTGGAATCTTTGGGGACCTGCTCCCATCTTATCTAATCAAGTTTTTCAATATTATGTTATTTTCATTGATGATTACAGTAGATTCACTTGGCTATATCCTTTGAAAAGGAAATTGGATTTCTTCCTTAAATTTCATAAAATGGTTGTAAATCAGATTGACAAAAAAATTAAAATTTTTCAAAGTGATGGTGGTGGTTAATTCCAATCAAAGATGTTTATGTCTCATCTAGAACATTGTGGTATTCTTCATCAAATTTCTTGTCTAGAAACACCACAACAAAATGGTGTTACTGAAAGAAAGCATAGTCATTTTGCTGAAACAAGTTTAACTATGATGTTTCATGCAGAGATACCACAAAAGTATTGGGTGGATGTTTTTTTAACTATTATATATTTAATAAATAGACTACCCTCTTCATATTTAAAAATGGACATCCAATATAAAAAAATATATGGAACAATACCACATTATATGGGTCTCAAAGTTTTAGGCTGCAGATGTTATCCATATCTTAGAAAACCAGGAAACAATAAGTTTATGAAGAAAACTTATCCATGTATTTTCATTGGATACAATCCATCTCACAAAGGTTTATAGATGCTTGGATCCAAAGGAAAACCGTGTATTTGTTTCAAGGCATATTGTATTTGATGAAACTTTATTTCCTTTCAAAACGTGTTCTTCTTCTATTTCACAGGAACCTCTACAACTTACCACTTTTTTTAATTCTGATGAATGGTATGACGTATCCAAAATAAACAGCTCATTCGATAGTCATGAAAAAGAATTGTCCAAAAACTCATTACCTACCAACTATTGTGAAAAGACAACATCCGTGTTACCACCCCAAACTTCATGAGAGGATTACTTCTCTAATGCAACCACTCAATCATCACAAACGCAAGCTTCTAGTTCCATAATAGAATCCTCTCTATAGCCACACACTACGCAACCACAGTCTCCTACAGCCATAATAATTCCTTCCAATACCACTCAAGACATATCATCTTAGTTATTTGTAAAATTAGATTTCCCACCGTTACCATCTCCTTTTTCTCAACCATCCAAACAACCTCACTATCTAATGCTTACATGGCGTCGGCTCAAACAAAACCCACACTGTATAACCGAGCTTCATTGACACAATCATATAAACACTGCTCTTCTCACTGAAACAAATATTGTTACCACCCCAAAATCTTTAAAAACCATACAAATACTTGAATGGAAGAATGCCATGCTTGAAGAATTATTAGCACTCCACCATAATTGCACTTGGGTGTAAGTACCATAACTAGTAAATATGAATGTGGTAGGTTCTAAGTGGGTATACTGTATGAAATACAAAGAAGATGTCTCTTTGGATCGTTATAAAGCATGCTTGGTAGTCAAATGTTATACACAGATTGAAGGACTGGACTATGATGAGACTTTCAGCCCGGTAGTAAAACCAAGCTCCATTCGGTTAGATGCTTGATTCAAGCTAAAAGGAATTTAGAATCATGTTCAAGAAGTTTTAAAATTGTGGAAGAGAGTATTCCCTTGACCTAGAAGTGATATGAATCTAGCAATCCGATCAAGACATGGCTGTTAAAGTTGGATGTTGATTTCAATGCATCGATGAGCCGCCCAATGTGAGATTTGGTGGAGAGGTTAGGTTTCATGAAGGAAACAAGGTCGTGCAAGCAATGAGGTGGTAAATGTGGCCGATGGAGGGTTATTTTCTTGGTGAAAAAAATGGGTCTTATCTGACACCATTCTTTCTCCATTTCTTTTGTCAAGACAAACTGGGATTTAACTCGATCAGTAGGGAGTTGTTCAAACAATATGGGGTGTTATTTGAACAACACTAGTTATAGCAAACCTAAATTTAACACCTGTTAAGGTGTAGTTTAGACAGCCTAGCTGCTCAATCCCTGAAATTTTGACACATGGCTAAAACAAATCATGAAACTTTATAGACACATAACTTATTATCCATAACTCCAAATAAAGCATGTTTCTTGTCTATGAATGCTAAAACCCCTTCCATAATTCCTCACTAGAACCTAGGGTGGTCTCGACTTGGGAAAACACCATAAAAAATTCTACAGAAAGTTCAGCAACATCTTCCCTGAGATATGGATTTTTCTAAAATTTTCTCTACACAAAATACACACTTCTAAATATACATTCACTTTATTCCTTCCATTTACTACAATTTTCCAAAAATTTTAGTACTCCAATAAATGGTAAGCAACAAAATAAATAAATAAATAAATATAGTACCCTAGGTCTATTATTGCCATCAGAGTATTCTAAGAATATTTGAAATATAGATATGACAAATAAAAGGAAAACATAACTAATAAAATTATAACAGTATGAGAGATAGGAAAGACTGCATGATACAACTGAAAGAGCATCGCAGTCGAATGGGTTGCGCAGCTCGTATGGTCGATCTGCTATCTACCTGGACCTAGGAGAACATGTTTCTAAAATAATGAAAACAAATGAGATGCTAATTATCCAAGTAAATGGTATCATTCTAATATTAACAATATAAATAATAATAATAATAATAATAATAATAAATAATAGGAATATTAATAAAAAGAAATAAAAGCAATTATAATAATAATAAGATAAGAAAATAAAATAAATATTCAAAACACAGTTTTTCTCTCAAAACCCCTGCTAGTCCACCCATTTTGAAAAGTTCTGCTATTTAAAAAATATTTTCATAAAAAGGAATAATTTTTATATCTGCATTTGTAAATTATTTTTATAGGAAATAAAATAAGATAAAATAATATTTAAATAAATATCCTAAAAATAATCATATTCACAAATAATTAAAATGAAATAATAACATAATTAAAAATGCTTAAATTAAATTAAATAAATAAACCAATAAACTATTTAAATCCATGTTGAAATATTTAAAATACATAAAATACCATATGTGCACCTGATGCACCATATTATATTCTATATGTTGCTAGGTGGATGTTTGGCATCCTAAACACCACCCGATAAAAAGGAGGAAGAAGAGACATATGCAATCAACCCTTTGACATTTCAAAGGCATTGATATTAATAACCTCCTATCCTACAACTAAGTGGAGAGAGGCTAATGCTCACATCATAAAGTACTTACCTACTCTTTTTCATCTTATCTCCCATAGGATTGCTAAATATACATGCGTCCTAATTAATGATAACAAGAATAGGGAACACTA
Organism: Ziziphus jujuba; assembly: GCF_031755915.1. Classification (NCBI taxonomy): domain Eukaryota; kingdom Viridiplantae; phylum Streptophyta; class Magnoliopsida; order Rosales; family Rhamnaceae; genus Ziziphus; species Ziziphus jujuba. The sequence continues at coordinate 1,980,529 of NC_083389.1, read as the reverse complement.
GTACTATATGATGCATGTGAGAAGAAATACAAACATACTAGCCTTTTAGCAAATCCATTTTATAAACCGTGTCCAAAAATAAACAGTAACATGTTTCTCATCAACAGTAAGATTTGTCGAATAAGACTAATAAATAAATGAACAAAATCTTTAAATAAAATTTATAGATTTCCAAATCTTAAATCGACATTTCAATAACTTGAATTAATTATTTTTAAAATATTAAACTGTTTGATAAAAATTTACAAATAAACATAACAAATATATGTGTATATATATACCTATCAAACCAAGAATTTATATAGATTAATATATATAACACAAAAATATTGAAAATATATCACATACCAATAATTTGTGAATTATTCTAGATCTTCCACAGGATCTGTCCTACGATTTACCTGAGTGTCTAAAGTAATATCAAGAATATAAATATATTTAAAATATTATTATTTTTTTTATCGGGTAATAAACATATAGCTCACCTAGGAGAAACACACAAACCTTAGTCTGAAATTACAACTTATATACCAAAATGAAGCTTAAAGCATGAGGGTCGCAAATTTGAACTCACCTCGTGTGTTGTGTATTGGTACATAAGTTAAAGCTATAACTTCTAAGAATAAAAAGTCAACTCTGGTATCTATATTGATCAAATGGTCAAATTTAATTAAAAATCAAAACTTTCTACATAAATTTGGTATGGTGTGTTACAATGTATTTGTATTGAAGAGCTTTTTGCAGCAGTATAAAAGTCAAAGCCCAAACTCATATCAATAAAAAGTCAATTCCAAACCCCTCACCCGGTCAACCCGTATTAAACTTGGTCAAAATTAAAAAAAAAATGGATAAATCACGATACAAACTGTTAGAATCAACATGATCATAATCATAATGGGAATGCATACATTATGCATATATTCAAAATTTGCATAGAATGATGCAAATCAATGTGACGTTAACTTATTAACCATATCGTACCATGATGACCATCTAACGATTTTATAAGCAGAAGCTTCTAGTGATGTATCCCAAGAATTATAATACTTTGTTTGCCCATTCACACTTTTTAATAGACCATATTTTTAATAAATTGGTTAATTGTCCAGCATGAATTTAAGATATATATTATTACCTTCATGTAAACTCTATTTATTTCCTAGTCAGTTATTTCTATTTAGATGAGAATTGATATTTTATTAAGAAAGATGTTATTCTAGTACATTCTTATTCATAGTACATATATTTTTTTTGTTTTAAAACAATGTGAAATATCAAATTAGATTTATTCAATTAACCATTTATAATTATACTCAAAAGTTATATATTTGAAACACTAAAACAAAGAGAGAAATTACTCTAAATAATTAAAAGAAGCACAGTAACAGACGGAAGAAAATTCTAACATATTTCCTTGGATACCAATCACGGCACCTCATGGCACCTCACATGAATGCACTCCATTGCTCCTCTAACACTCAATAATTTAATGGCATGTGTATTAATTTTTTTTCCCTGTTGCTGATGTCATGCACCATGACGTCAAATACAAATTGGAAATTAAGTTGCTCATAATAAACATAAGAGAAGTACCAAAGAGTACGCAGTGCTCTAGAGTAAATTTTTTTTTTTCCATTTTAATGAATTTTAGTATAATATTTTATTAGCTAATTTGTCGATACAACTATCTCAATAACCTATGCAAAGTAATTAAATTATTTAACCATGCAACAATCACTTCGAAAAGTACTGTATTTGATTTTAGATATGAAAACAAAAAAATATATCAAAAGATGAAATATATCTTGTGTACAATTTTTTATAATTGGTTCTTTATTAACAAAGAGGTATAGATCATTTTTTTTTTGTTAAATAATAAAGATGTATAATTTATAGTTGCTAAACTAAGATACGTATGTATATAATTGATATCACTATAAGAAAAACAATAATAGGCAAAGCAATTAATTCGTCGTGTAAAATAAAAGCCAATGCTTAACAAAGTGTTGCCTAATATGGTGTCATTAAAATTATTAAAACAAAGCTGACACTTTACAAAGTATCTCCTAATTATGTATCTAATGACTCTTTTTTATTAAAAAAGCACTGTTTGATTATTTATGTAGCGATGCCTTTTTTAAGAAAAGCATCACCTAATTATGTATCTGTCGATGCTTTTGCCTGATTTGGTATCTAGCAATGGTTTTTCTTAAAAAAGCTTCATCTGATTTAGTATCTAACAATGCTTTTTCATTAGAAAAGCATCGCCATATTTTGGTATTTAATGACTCTTTTTCTTAAGAAATGCATTGCCTTATTTAATATCTAGTGATGCTTTTTTTTTTTTTTGCCTAATATTATATATAGCATTGCTTTTTAAAAAATCATCGCCTGTTATTATAAATGGGGATGCTTTTTTAAAAAAGTGTAGCCTATTCTCCCACATGTAGTGACACTTTTTTGAAAAAGCATCGTCTGTTCCCACATCTAGCAACGCTTTTGAAAAAAGTCTCCAATTTCAACATCTAGCCAGCACATTTTACAAAAAAAAAAGTGTCATGTATTTCCTTATCTAGAGTGTCGCCTGTTCTCATATCTAGCAAAGCTTTTGGCATGTATTTAGCGATGCTTTTCCTTCTATTATAAAGTGAATTTTTTAAAAAAGCATTGTCTTTTTTTTTAATTTGAATTTTGTTTTTAATTTTGCCCAATTAGAATTGTTTAATAGCTAGCTTCATGTAAAATAATTAATAGACAACAAAATTCAAATAAATATTTGCATAATAAACACTTATTTTAAATAAATTAAATATCAATTCATAAAATAATTTTGCTATTTGATTAGCTATTTTATATAATTATGTACAAATAAAAGCAATTAAACTATTATACTCATTGAGATGAAAGGTTTGAGATCATAATCAATGCCCATTCAGCTCTAAATTGGTGGACGTCATCTTGTGACCATGTTATACCCTCATACTGCATATGAAAAAATTATGTTTAAAAATTATTAAAATATATACAAAGTAAATAAATATTAATTAGTATAAAGTAAACAATTATCATCATGATATAATAACCACATTTGGTTATTAACTTACTCATCGAGCAAGATCTAAAATCTTTATTAATACGATTTTTTAATGAAGCATAAAATCATACTACTGCTCAATAAAGATCAACAACACCTAACATCTAACGATTACTAAAAATACCCATAAATTATTAGTTAATATGTCATTTAATTAAATTAATTATGTAACAGAATATATTATAACTTAACACAACATACCTTGCATAGTATGGAAAGAACCATAGATGACATTGTCTTGCATATTGTCATCTACTAAATATATTAATCATTCTTTCATAAGGATTTGCATGACCAATTGTTGCAATGATAGCGGGATAAATAAAACAATAATTCTCTTCAGCTTGTGTATCCATCAGTCCATTATATAAGCACCTACATAATCAAATTAGAAGTAAATATATATTTTTATAATGTTAATTATAATTAATTGAATTGAATAATTAGAAATAAACACATTTAAATTTAAGTTACTTTTTGAAAAAAAAAATGCACTCAGAAAATAATTCATGCATGTAATAAAACTTAGTTATATCATTCTTTGATATGCATAAATCTTGTTTATATCCCATGGTTCCTTCAATCATATGAAATGTCGATAAATGATCGCTCTCGACATTCTTGATTCGATGTAACAACTCGCAGATTGGTGGGGTAACTATTGATAAGGCATCATTATCACCACACTGATCATCATCAACATGTTTTTTTTTCAAACTTGCCTACAAATATCAACCAATAAAATGATAGTATAACAAGAAAAAAAATTATTCACACATGCATATAAATTATCATATACAATTGTATCAAACGGTACAACAAGATTTCTAGACCATGCAATAAATGCCTCTTCTACATCACTGACACATCCAATATCATATGATGATATAGGTAAAGGGGCAAATCTTCAATCACCTCATCAACAGTGACTTTCAAATTTCGATCACCTCGCATAACATCATGGCATACATCCGATGGGATAGAAGGAGCCAAAGTACCACGTACTACTATATTTTCAACATTGCCTTGTGCAGTATTGTATTTAACATCCTGCATTAAAAACAAAGTTAGAATAACTAATTAATATAGAAATATATACATATATTTATTTATATACTTCTTGTAGCAATAATGATAACAAAATCAAACATAAACATAAAAAAATGAATAAAGATATTAGCATTTAGACATATATATTAATGCTAAATATAAATTTCAAAATTTGTTTTTTTTATAATACCTTTGAAGATATCAAATGTGATGGATAAATAGGAGGAGCATCAAGCTTAGCAGTAGATGAGGGCCTTAGATCAGCAACATCGTTGTCATGTATTGCATAGTCTCCACGTGGTGACCAAGTATGAGTATAAAAGTACAATGCCTTTCCATGCGTAGATTGTTGTCTAGGTGTATGAGGCTAAGACTATAGGTTAATACCACATGCAGATACCAACTCATTAATCTTTTGAATGTTGCCTTTCTTTTGAATGATCCCCAAAAGACCACTAACAACGTGTTTTAGCTTGGTAATTCTCTCACTTTTCTCGCACTTATCCTTTTTTTTGTGAACTTTACTTAGGTGTGTGAAAAAAATTAGTCATTGTATAACCTTTCCATCTACCCCTAAGCTAATCTTCATATTCATCGGTCCCCAAAGCTTGTGTAAGTATATCATCTGAGGTGAAGACTCAATTTCTCCTTCCTTTGCCTTCTTCCTTAGGACAATATATATTAAATGATTAAATAATTATAAAATTACAATATTTAACTAAATATTAATATATTATGCATGGCAACAATAATAATAAATTTAAGCATAATTAAGTGAATGAATAAAAATATAAAATTGAAAACTAAACAAAAATATCTATATTTCAGTCATAACAATATATAGTGGTAAAAAATAATTAATTATGCTTACATTATATATTAAATGATTACATGAATATTTAAGTACAATATTGAACTAAAAAATAATATATTTTGCATGGCAACCATAATAATAAAATTAATCAAAATTATGTAAATGAATAAAAATATCAAGTTAAAAAACTAAACAACAATATTCGTATTTCAATCATAAAAATTATATAAACTATAAAATTAATCATATTTGATAAAAGGTAATAGTTAAACATTACAATTATACATTTTTATGTAAATAAAAATACTCACAATTTTTTTCCCACTAAAATTTCCATTTCTTCATTTTCATATTTTCCGTATTTCCCCATTTGTGTCCATGTCCATAGATCCTCATGTTCTATGTATTCTTAGGTGTCTCTTTCAATTTACTGCAAAAGTTACATGTAAATATTAATAATATCATGTGATTAAAATAAAATATTCATATATAGTTAAATGGAAATAAAAATAGAAAACATACCATAGTTTTTTCCAATCTTGCATATCCGAACACACCCATTCTATGGGGATGCTTATTTGACTTTCTTCTTTTAAATTGTTGCTCACTTAGTTTCTGCAAAATTATAAACACATATACATATTAGAAAATTAAATAATTAAGTATATTTTTGAGTAATTAATGACAAAATAATTATATAAGTACTTAACTTTTGTACATTTGATAAATACTTATAAATATATATTGAACTCTTCTGTCAATCTCTATTTTAAAAATTCATTCAACATCTCTGGGACTATGAATTGATACATTTCGGGTGGATGCTTAAATACTTCGGGTGTCTCAAAATATGGTCGACCTCATTACTTGATGATGATCTATCATCATCATTATATGGGAGGGCGTGTTGATCAAACGAGTCCATAAATCTACATCAAAAGAATAAGAACAAAAAATAAATTAAAACAATAATAAAAAAAACAAATTCATAAATTAAATAAGCACAACTAAATTTTGCACAAATTAATTGACAACAATAACAAAAAAAATTAATTAAGCAAATTAAGCATTTGTGAATGTACACATAATTAATAAAAAAATATAATAACAATGGAAAACATATAATGACAATGGAACAAAAAATCAAATAAAACAATAATAACAAATAAATTATTTAAACATAAGTAATACAGCAAGCAGTAACCTAGCAATCCAGCAAACCAATAACAAACACACCAAGAAACCCAGCAATGATAGTAACCTAACAAAAAAAATAAAAAAAACAAACAAAAAAATAAAATAAAATAAAAACAAAAAATGGCTGAAAAATATAACTCACCAGTTGATACGAACCTAGGTCGACTTGCTTTTAAACCCATATTATATTAGCTCGGATCAAAATTAAATTTAGATTCTAATGGCCACCTTGACCCCTAATCAATCTGTGATTAAAAATCTTGGTATATGACGAAGATGCCACAATAAGTTCTGGATTATCCTATTGATAAGTCAAACTAAAACACTCACTCTCCACTCCGTATTCTAGGTTTTCTAAAGAGAGCAAAGAGAAATCTTTTTCATAGTAATTTTTCTGAATGAATAATGTACTATCATTTATTGAGAAATAAGCCTTTAAATAAGCTAAAGTGACAAAATCGAAAAGCTAAAACAATAGGTAAAAACTGGCCAATAAAACTTAACAAAAGGTGTGGCTGAATTTTACATGTCTTTTCTAATCTAATTTGTATTAATTAATTTCTTAACTTTTAAAGAGGAATTAATTAATTTACAATCACAAATATTAAAATTCAGCCTTCCTAAATTAATTTGTCTAGCAAATAGAAGACTATTTTCTAAAACAAAAGTCAAATTTCACATTTAGAAAATAGTTTATTAATTTTCCAAATAAGCTGTACTTGTCCAATCTCCTGCTAATTTAGGCTCTAAATTTGATTTGACTAGTTTTCCAAATAAGTTGTACTTGTCAAATCTCCAACTAATTTAAGCTTCAAATCTGATTCAACATGCCATGTAGGATGCCTAGTAAGATTAGAACTAGTCCCCACACATTGCCATTGATTGAAATTATCAAAGCTTGCGTGGAATGCAAGTGAGCTCCTTCCCAATGCCAAACTAGCTAAATCCAACCAATGTGGAAGCTTGGACGCTAATGACATACTTGGATGCCCTTGGTTTGCCCTGATATGATTTCATGGCCTTTTAGTGAGCTTAAACACATTCATAGGCTAATAAACTCACCCTTTTACTGCTCAGACTCCTTAAATGCACCAAAACAGCTTTCCGGGTCCATTTCTACCTTCACAAGTTGGATGTTTAGCACGGGCTTAGAATCTTCTGATACTAATATGCCCTCTTGAGATTTAAATACATTTTGTATGAAGATAACAAGATTGCCCTTAAACATCTTAGCTTGAGCCTTAGTAATTGGCCTGGTCTTCAGTTGCAAAGGATCAGCACCCCAGCAAGTAATTAATTGTAGGGTATGGGTGGGTTCTCATCATTCCCTTCATTTTGAGAATGATTTGCCTTCAAATTAAAATCATCACCTGTAGAAAAAGAAGATAAATTAGAAACATTAAAAGTAGCACTCATGTTATACTCACCGGGCAAATCATGCTTGTAGGCATTTTCATTGACCCTCCTTAAAACTTGAAAAAGTCCATCTCCTTGAGGTATAAGCTTTGACTTGCGTTGTTCATGAAACCTCTTATTTTTCAAGTACAACCAAACCCAACCTCCTGGTTCAAATGCTACCTTAATTCAACCTTGATTAGTAGCTTTAGCATACTGTTTAGTCCTTCTATCAATGTTTACTCTAGTCTTTTCATGAATTTGCTTAACAAACTCAGTTTTCTATTTACCATCTAGATTAGCATGTTCACATAAAAGAAAAGGTGTTAAATCTAATGAAGTTAAAGGATTAAAACAATAAAAAATTTTGAATGGTGAATATTTGGTAGCAGAATGTATGGTTCTATTATAAGTAAACTCAACCTGCGGCAAGCATGCTTCCCAAGTTCTCAAATTTCTACTAATTAATTCTCTCAATAATGCAGATAAAGTTCTATTCACTACTTCATTTTATCCATCAGTGTGTGGATGACAAGTTCTATTCACTAACATCCATGAAGTCTCACTACTTCTTTAAAAAGCAAATTAGCTACATGAGATGCATCATCAATCCTATTACATGCTATGAAAGGTGCCATCTTAGAAAATCATCAATAACCACAAAAATAGAGTCCTTACCCCAATACAAAATCCATAGATAAATCTATCCAAGGATAAAAAGGAATAGGTAATGGCATATACAAACCGTATGGTTTTAGCTTAGATTTTGACTTTCTACACGTGATATACCTCTCACAAATCCTCTCTACATCTCTCCTCATGTTCGGCCAATAAAAGTATTATTGTAATATGGACAAAGTTTTTGCTACACCAAAGTGTTCCCTTAAACTCCCACCATGACCTTTCTTAACGAGTAATTCCCTAATTCTACAACAAGGCACACAAAGTTGACTTTCCTTAAAGAAGTACCCATCAAATATATAGAATTTACTATAACCATGTTTAGCACAATTTCTATATATTTCACCAAAGTCAATACCATGCTCATAAATTTCTTTACTTGTTCAAAACCAAACAATTTAGCATCTAAGGTTGAAAATAAAACATAATAAAGCATCGATTACCACATTTTCTTTAACTTTCTTGTAGCGTATGACATAAGAAAAAGTCTCAATGAATTCAATCCACCTTCTATGCCATCGATTAAGCTTCTTTTGGCCTTTAATATGCTTCAAAGATTAATGATCTGTGTTAGTCCTAAATTTCTTTAGCATCAAGTAATGTTGCCATGTCTCCAAAGCTCAAACTAAAGCATACATCTTCTTATCTTAGGTTGGATAATTCAATGCTACCCTATTCATCTTCTCACTAAAGTATGTTATAGGTCTTCCTTCCTGCATCAACACTGCTGCAATACCTGCATTTGAAGCATATATTCAATCTCAAAAGTCTTAGAAAAATTAGGTAAAACCAATAGAGGAGCATTAGTTAATTTTTCTTTCAACAAGTTAAAAGACTTTTCTTGTGCCTCTCCCCATTGGAATCCCGCACTTTTCTTGATTATTTCGGTCTATGGCGCTATAATAGTACTAAAGTCCTTGACAAATCTCTTGTAAAAACTAGCAAAACCATGAAAACTTCTTACTAGGTAATAGTAATAGGTTTCAGCCAATCTTGGATTGCTTTGACCTTGGATTGGTCAACCTTGATTCCTGCGGCACTCACAACAAATCTTAGAAACACAAGCTCATCTTGACAAAAATCATACTTTTTGAGATTAGCAAACAATCCTTCTTTCCTAAGTACTTCTAAAACAAATTAAGGTGTTGTACATATTATCTAAATTCATACTATATACAAGAATATCATAAAAAATAAACAACCATAAATTTTCCAATGAATTGACGCATAACATGGTTCATTAATCTCATGAAAGAACCAGGTGCATTAGTTAATCCAAAAAGCATTACTAACCACTCATACAAACCATGTTTTATCTTAAATGCAACCTTTCATTCATCTCCCTCATTCATTCTTATTTGATGATACCCATTCCTAAGGTCAATCTTCGAAAACATGCATGTACCATATAATTCATCAAGCATATCATCTAATCTAGGAATATGATGCCTATACTTGACAGTTATGTTGTTAATGGCCCTGCAATCTACACACATTCTCCAAGATCAATCTGTCTTAGGCATTAACAATCAAGGTATAGCACATTGACTCATGCTTTCTATAATGTAACCTTTGTTTAGCAATTCACTTACCTGGCATTGAAGCTCCTTTGTCTCCTCGGAATTACTTTTGTATGCAGGCCTATTAGGAATTGTGGCTTCAGGGGTGAAATCTATTTGGTGTTCAATTCCTTGAATAGGTAATAAACCACTAGGAATCTCCTCTAGAAAAATGTCATCAAACTTGTGCAAAAGAGAAGAAATAGAGCTCGGCAATGCAGGCTCTTTAGGGTTAGCTAGATGATTTAAAAATGCATCTTTATATACCATGACCAACATAGGTTTCTTATTTAAAAATTCCTTTTTAACCTCACCTGGACTAAGATATAAGTTGATCTTTTTCTTCTCTTCCTTTTGCTTCTCACTCTTAAGTTTAGAAAGCTTATCCGAGTGATGGGCTCGGCCTTGCCCTCTTATTTGCTTATTGAAGTTTTGGGTGGCATGATGGTCTTCTACCTATGCTATTCGGTCTCCCTTTTTTTTTCGCATTTGCACTTGATTTCTAAACACCTCCCTTAGTGTCAAAGGCTTAAGCTTAAGCTTAAATTTCTTACTTTTAAATAGAAACACAATGGAATTTTCCCGATTATCGTGTATGGTATTCTTGTCAAATTGCGATGATCTTCCCAATAAAATACGTCCTACATGCATAGGTACAACATCACATAAAACTACATCCACATAGTTATCAATACTAAACGTTATCTTGGCTTGTTTATTTACCATCTTTCCACTATCATTAAGCCATTGAAGTCTATATAGTTCTGGATGTTTGATTGTTGTTAAGCCTAATTTCTCCACCACAACAGTGTGTAGAAAATATTTTCTCTTTGCACTTGCTCCTCATCCTTATACACGGTCAAGACTCTACATGCCAAAAAACTTAACTTAACCCTTGAAGCCTTCTGAGTCATGGGTTCGTCATGCTCTTCTTCTTCAGATCCTTCCTCATCATGCTTAATCTTAGCTTCTGACTCCTCACTATCTGATTTCAGCTCTCCATTATCCTTCAACACCATAATTCTTCTATTTGGACTTTGGTTGGCAATATGTACACGGCCCTGACATTTAAAACACACAATATCATGAGCTCTAGATGGTTTAGGATCATCTTTACCCTTTGGTTTTGGTGCTTGTATAGGTTCAGCCTGGTTATGTCTCCTTGGCCAAATAGCACTTTTTTCCTCTTGCTTCAGCTTTGGTCTTGGCTCGAACGTGGGATTGCTTCTTCAACTAGTTGAACCGGTCCTCTTACTACTTGAAGCTCCTCCATGCCGTGTGTTACTACCCCCCTCTTGAGTTGGTGCTCAATTTTGATCACTACGTGCAGCATCTCTTCCAACGCCACATATTGTCGTAGATTCACTTAGTTTGCAATCTCTCGATTAAGCCCTCCAAGAAACCTAGCCATTGTTGCCTTTCGGTCTTTATTCAAACCCAACCTCATCCTGAGCATTACAATCTCCTTGTAATAATCTTCTATCAACCTGCTTCCTTGAGATAAATATTGTAATCTTTAATGCAATAAAGTTATGGCAATAAAAAATCATCTCCATGCATTCTTCCCATTCCAAGTAAGCCTCTAGATCACTCTTTCCCAAAAATGGTGGTATACTGACCTTGATATTACCTAAATATCATCTTCCTCCCCGTTGTGCCAGCATTTTTTCTTTTTTAACTTCAGCTTTTTTTTATCACAAACTGAATAATATCACACAACTTCCAGAAGCACAATAACCACAAAAATGCAACTCCAATGCCTAACAATTTCTCAAATTTGAATACATGTTCCAAACAAAACAAATTGAAAAAATTTAGGGTTTTGCAATATGTTTTCCGAAATTCCATATTTTTTTTAATATATAAGTGTAACTAATTACAATTAAAAACAGCAAAGGAAAATCAACAATATACCAAATTACTAAGAACTAACATATGAAACCAATCAACAAACTAGGAAGCAAACAAAAATTTAACTAAACAAAAAGATACCCTATGAATATATATATATTTTTTTGTTTAATATGCAGCACATGTATGGGTAGAAAAAATCTTAACCTAATGTTAAAATTGTAGAATAACACAAAAATAAAACAAAGAAAATATGACAAATCAAACCTAAATAGAATTTAGTTTCGATACCAAATGATACGAACCTAGGTCAACTTACTCCAAAACCCGTATTATATTAGCTCGGATAAACATTAAGTCCAGATTCTAATGGCCACTTTGATTCCTAATCATCCTGTGATTAGCAACTTTGGTATATGTTGAAGACGTCACAATAGGTTATGGATTGTCCTATTGATAAGTCAAACTAAAACACTCGCTCTCTATTTAGTGTTTTAGGTGTTCTAAGAAAACAAAGAAAAATATTTTTTGTAGTAATTTTTCTGAATGAATAATGTAGTGTCATTTATTGAGAAATAAGCCTTTAAATAGGCTAAAGTGACAAAATCAAAACCTTAAAATAATAGGCAAAAATCGGCCAATAAAACTAAAAAAAAGGTGTGGCCGAATATTATATGTCTCTCCTATCTAATTTGTATTAATTGATTCCTTAACTTTTAAAGAGGAATTAATTAATTCACAATCACAAATATTAAAATTCAACCTTCCTAAATTAATTTGTCCAGTAAATAATTAAATAAAAAAAAATTAAAAGCTATTTTCTAAGATAAAAGTTAAATTTTATATTTGGAAAGTAGTTGACTAATTTTCCCAATAAGCTGTACTTGTCCAATCTCTAGCTAATTTAGACTCCAAATCTGATTCAACATGCCATGTAGAATGCCCAGTAGGATTAGAACTGGTTCCCACATGTTACCATTGATTGAAATTATCAAAGCTTGCTAGGAATGCAAGTAAGCTCCTTGCTAGCGCCAAACTAGCTAAATCCGGCCAATATAGAAGCTTGGATGCTAATGACATACTTGGATGCCCTTGCTTCTACCCTAACATGATTTCATGGCCTCTTGATGAGCTCAAACACATTCATAGGCCAACAAACTCACCCCTTACTGTCAGGAGTCCTCAAATGCACCAAAGAGCTTCCTGGGTCTATTTCTACCTTCATAACTTGGATACTCAACACCGACTTAGAATCTTCTAATATTAATACGTCCTCTTGAGATTTAATTACATTTTGCATGAAGCTAACAAGATTGTCCTTAAACCTTTTAGCTTGAGCCCTAGTAATTGGCTCGGTCTTCAATTGCATAGGATCAGCACCCCAGCGAGTAGTTGATTGTACAGGTACGAGTGGGTTCTCATCATTAGTGAACCCAGTACAGTTGATGATAAAAAATGGAAGAAATATCAGTGATATGTGCTCGTTTACTTCGTATTGTTAATTAATATATCTAATAAATATATATATACACACAAATAAAACAGAAAATTAAATTAAATTTCAAAAATTAAGAGAATAGGCGATGTTTTTATTGTTAAAAGCATGGTCTAGCTCTTTTAAATTAAAAAATAATTAATTTTGCCAAAATTTTATTAGTTCAAAAAATAACTAATTAAAAAATGAAACACAAAAAAATTAAACAAAAATATTAATTATTTTGCTTCATATTGCTAATTAATATATTTAATGTTTATATACATAAAATAAAAAATAAAATTAATTAAAACACAAAATAAATAACTTAACAACAACACTTTTGATATTAAGAGCGATGCCTGATTGTTTTCAATTTTAAAATAACTAAATTTATCAAACATTTTGTTAAATTAAAAAATCGTTAATTTAAAATTGACACACAAATAAATTAAATGCATAGATTAATTATTTTGCATCATATTGCTAATTAATATATTTAATATTTATATGCATATGAATAAAAGTTAAAATTAAATAGAATTCCAATAATTAAAACAATAGAAAATGCTTTTAATGTTAAAAGCGTCGTCTAATGATTTTAAATTATAAAATATTTAATTTTGTCAAACTCTTATTAATTTAAAAAAAACTAATTTAAAATTGAAGCACAAACAAATTAGACAAATAGATTAATTGTTGTACTTCATATTACTAATTAATATATTTAATATCTATATACATATAAATAAAACAAAAAATTAAATATAAAAAACTAAATAGAATTCCAAAAATTAAGACAATAGGCAATATTTTTTATGTTAAAAGCATTGGTTAATCCTTTTAAAGTATAAAATAATAAATTTTATGAAAATTTTTATTAATTTAAAATCGAAATACAAATAAATTAAATGAATAGATTAATTATTTTGCTTCATGTTGCTATTTAATATACTTATATTTATATACATAATATTAAAAGAAAAAACTAATTAAAATACCAAAAGTTAACACAATAGGTTACACTTTTAGCATTAAAAGTGTTGCCTAATACTTTTCAATTTTAAAATAATTAAATTTATCAAACTTTTTATTAATTTAAAATATCATTAATTAAAAATTGAAACACGAATTAATTGAATGTATAGATTAACTATTTTACTTTATATTGCTAATTAATATATTATATATATATATATATATACAGATATGAATAAAACATATAATTTTAAAAATTAAGAGAATAGATGATACTTTTGATGTTAAAAGCATTACCTAGCGCTTTTAAATTATAAAATAATTAATTTTACCAAAATTTTATTAGTTTAAAAATGAAACACAAAAAAATTAAACAAATATATGATTATTTTACTTCATTTTGCTAATTAATATATTTAATATTTATATACATAAAATAAAAAATAAAATAATTAAAGTAAAAAGAATTTAACTTAATAGTGAAACTTTTGATGCCAAAAGTGATGTACGATTGTTTTCAATTTTAAAATAAATAAATTTATCAAGCATTTTATTAATTCAAAAAATCATTAATTTAAAATTGAAACATAAATAAATTAAATGCATTAATTAATTTTTTTGTTTCCAATTGTTAATTAATTTATTTAATATTTATATCCACATGAATAAACATAAAATTAAATACAATTCTGAAAATCAAGACAATAGGCAATGTTTTGCCTGAAATTACTAATTAATATACATATGAATAAAATAAAAAATTAAACAGAATTTCAAAAATTAAGATAATAGGTGACGTTTTTCATGTTCAAAGTATCGGCTAATCCTTTTAAATTATAAAATAATTAATTCTGTTAAAAGTTTTATTAATTTTAAAAATAATTAACTTAAAATCAAAATACAAATAAATTAAATGAATAGATTAAGTATTTTGCTTCATGCGGCTATTTAATATATTTAATATTTATATATATAATATTAAAATAGAAAATTCATTAAAATACCAAAAGTTAACACAACAGGTTACACCTTTGATGCTAAAAGCGTCGCCTGATGCTTTTTAATTTTAAAATAATTAAATTTATTAAACTTTTAACTAATTTAAAAATTTATTAATTAAAAATTGAAACACGAATTAATTGAAAGCATAGATTAATTATTTTGTTTCATATTGTTAATTATTATATTTAATATATATACATATGAATAAAACATAAAATTAAATAAAATTTAGAAAGTTAAAAAAATAGACAATGCTTTTGGAGTTAAAAGCATCGCCTAGCGTTCTTAAATTATAGAATAATTAATTTTTTCAAAATGCTATTAGTTTAAAAAATAATTAATTAAAAAATGAAGCACAAAAAAATTAAAATGACATATTAATTATTTTACTTCATATTGCTAATTAATATATTTAATATTTATATACATAAAATAAAAAATATAATTAATTAAAATATAAAAAATTAACTTGATAGTGATATTTTGATGCCTGATTATTTTCAATTTTTAAATAAATAAATTTGTCAAATATTTTATTAATTTAAAAAATCATTAATTTAAAATTGAAATACAAATAAATTAATATTTAAATCCATATAAATTGCTAATTAATATATTTAATATTTAAATCCATATAAATAAAACATAAAATGAAATAAAATTCCAAAAATTAAGACAATAGACAATGTTTTTTTTTGCTAACAGCGACCTCTAATGCTTTTAAATTATATATTTAATTTTATCAAACTCTTATTAATTAAAAAATAATTAATTTAAACTTGACGTATGTATAAATTACACGTATAGATTAATTTTTTTGCTTCATATTATTAATTAATATATTGAATATTTTTATACATGTGAATGAAACAAAAAATTAAACACAATTCCAAAAATTAAGACAATAGGCAAGTTTATGGTTGTTTTCAATTTTAAAATAGTTAAATTTATTAAATATTTTATGAATTTAAAAAATCATTAATCTGAAATTCAACACAAATAGATTAAATGCATAGATTCATTATTTTGCATCATAATGCTAATTAATATATTTAATACATATATATGAATAAAACATAAAATTAAATAAAATTTCAAGAATTAAAAGAATAGGGGATGCTTTTGATGTTGAAGCATCGCTTAGGGTTCTTATAGTATAAAATAATTAGTTTGTCCAAAATTTTATTAGTCTAAAAGACAATTAATTTAAAAATAAATTTGTTATTTTGATTCATATTTCTAATTAATATGTTTTATATTTATATACATAAAATAAAAAATTAATTAAAATACAAAAAATTAACTCAATAGGCGGCAATTTTGATGCTAAAAGCGATGCCTGATTGTTTTCAATTTTATAATACTTAAATTTATTATACTTTTTATTAATTTAAAAAAAAACATTAATTTAAAATTGAAATACAAATAAATTAAATACATAGATTAAGTATTTTGATTTATATTGCTAATTAATATATTTAATATTTATATGTATATGAATAAAACTTAAAATTAAATAAAATTTCAAGAATTAAGACAATAAGCAATACTTTTGATGTTAAAATGGTCGTCTCATGCTTTTTAATTATAAAATATCTAATTTTGTTAAGATCTTCTTAATGTAAAAAAATATTTTATTTAAAATTGAAAAACAAATAAATTACATAAATAAATTAATTATTTTTCTTCATATTGCTAATTAATATATTTAATATTTATATGCAGATGAATAAAACTTAAAATTAAAAAAAATTAAAAGAATTAAGACAATAGATAATGCTTTTGATGTCAAAAATTTTGTCTAATCCTTGTAAATTATAAAATAATTAATCTTGTCAAAATTTTATTATTTTAAAAAAGAAATAATTTAAAATTATAACAAAAATAAATTAAATGGATAGATTAATTACTTTGCTTCAGATTACTATTTAATATGCTTAATCTTTATATACATAATATTAAAACATGAAATTAATTAAAATACTAAAAGTTAATAGAACGGGGTATGCTTTTGAAATAGTTAAACTTATGAAACTTTATAATAATTTAAAAAATTATTAATTTAAAATTTAAACACAATTAAATTAAATGCATATATTAATTATTTTTCTTCTTACTGCTACTTAATTTATTTAATGTTTATATGCATATGAATAAAACATAAAATTAAATAAAATTCCAAAAATTAAGATAATAGGCGATGCATTTGATGTTAAAAGTGTGTTTAATGCTATTCAATTTTTAAAGCAATCAAACTTCTCAAACTTTATTTTAATTTAAAAAATGATTAATTTAAATTAAAACACAAATAAATTAAATGCATAAATTAATTATTTTGCTACGCTTATGTATGTAAATAAGTTAAGGCATTAAAATGCAAAATATATATTCATCACACCTCACATGTATGCATGCCACAACTCCTCTTACACTAATTTTAACATAATTTTAAATTAATTTTTCAATTTAATTAATTTTAATATCATATTTTATTAGGTAGTTTGTCGATGCAACCATATCAAAAACTTATATAAAGTAATTAAATTGTTTTACCATGCAACCGTCACCTTAAAAATTATTGCATCTAATTTTAGAAATGAAAACAAAAAAAAAAAAAATTATCCAAAATCAAATATATCTTCTGTAATAGCCCAAACCACCTGCATCAAGATATTGTCCGCTTTGGGCCCAGCCCGCACGGTTTTAAAAGGCCTCTTGAAGGGAAAGGTATCCACACACTTATAAGCCATGCTTCGTTCCCCTTTCCAACCAATGTGGATGTTACATATTCTGTACGTTTTTTATAGTTCGTTCTTTGTTAAGAAAGATGTATGAATCATTTTTTTTTAATAATAAAGATGTATAATTTATAGTTGCCGAAACAACGTATGTATGTATATAATTGATATTTTAGTAAGAAAAATATTATTTTAGTATATCTTTATTTATAGTATGTGTAATCTTTATTTAGAAAGAATATAAAATGCCATAATATGCATATTATCATGGCCTTTTATGTCAACTTTATCTTATACTGAGGCTGCCTAGCTAATGCAGTAATAATTAGTATATATGTATGTATGTTACTGTTACAGTTTATGATATGTCAACTCTTTTATTGTATGCTATAGTCTTTCAAATGAAATATTAGTAAATTGTATTATCATTTGGTCTACAAATATTTAGAGAACCAATTCTTCCTATGTATGTAGCCAGGTGCAGAGCCTTATAGGCCAAGATTTTTTTTTCAAAAAAAATTTACCACAAAAGATTGTAGAATACAACATTTGATCGTAAGGAAAAATAAAAATAAAAATAATATATTTTAAATTTAACAAAACAATATAAAAATTACATGTAATAAATATAATAACCTATTTAAAATAATGGAAAACTTTTTTATTGTAAATTTAAACTATGATGTATGGTAGGTGTGGAAATTTTGCCGCAATGAATTAATTACCCCACCTGGCTACTAGGCTGGATCCAGAGTTTTCTATTTGTAAGCATATACATTAGTATCTATATATATATATAAAGATATTGATATAGTAATTAATGCTCAATTACTTGTGCTTCCACTTATTTATAGCTATATGTCACGTGCCTAACTCATGCTCAATATGTGACACTAGCACAAATTTTCTATACATATCTATATATATATGTAGATATGTAGTTTTGACAAACAACGAACAATTGATTTTTTTTTTTTGGTACGTACTAAAAAATATAATAACTAAGTTAGCAGATCCAAGGCATGGCCACTCACAATCTGTTCACATCTAGCCAAATTTTCAATAACATTAAACAACTTATAAAGTATAATGGGCAGCACCATGATTGGTTTGATGGCATTGGAAATGTTCCATACCCACCAAATGTTAGCATTGGAGAGCGACATTCATTTCTTCATCTCACCATGAATGAATCATTTGCACATTCACTAGGAGCTTTGTCTATGATGGCGTGAATGATAATGGAAGACCGATTCAATGGATTGTGGCATAGGACAATACAACCAATGTCCCAAAAAACCAAGTAACTAGATAATTGAGCTAGCTAGTGAATATATTTTATATTGAAGTTAATATTATACTGGTTTACTTCTCTATCTGTCTCTATATATATAATCATATATGCATGCATTTAGCATTTAGATTTTAGACACATGATCATATGAATATATTATGCTACTAGTTTTATCAAATTCAATATTAGTCATTTTAACCTAAAAGAAAAAAATAATACTAATAATTGTGAGACATATATAATTGTATTTATACGTACTTATGATATTGAAATGTAGGTATACACTGAAGTTCGTGCACCAGCTAGCGTTGAATGGAATGTGATAAAATAAAATCTGCCTCTCAATCGAAACACTAACAGCTATGATAGATACTTGGCCCATGTATCGATTACTGATGGCAATTTCCTTGAAATTTGTAATAAAAAAGAAGAGAAGTCAAACACAGACATATCCATTGCATCCATTGCATCAACCTCATTCACTGCTACGATTGCTCAATCATCAAAGAAGCAACTTTAACTTTCTAAGTCAAGAGATTTCTCATATGGCAAGAC
This sequence comes from Ziziphus jujuba, assembly GCF_031755915.1. Classification (NCBI taxonomy): domain Eukaryota; kingdom Viridiplantae; phylum Streptophyta; class Magnoliopsida; order Rosales; family Rhamnaceae; genus Ziziphus; species Ziziphus jujuba. Next base: position 1,960,847 of record NC_083389.1, on the reverse strand, counting down.
TTGCAAGATTTCCATTGACAGAAAATGCCTTTAAGACATAAGTTGGCCTCTTTTAATGTTTTTGAATTTCGTTTAATATAGGAAGATGTTAATTAGCTTCCCTCTTGATCATAGCTTCCTTTTTTGCTTAAAACTGCACGTCTATAAATTCTCTTCATTTTATAAAGCTAACATACAAGAAATAATACACATGGTTGGTGACCTTCTTCATGGTATTAGAGCATTATTCGACACATAGCACTATTATGGAATCTCAAAATGAATTTTCTTCACAGCCAAATACTAGCACCAGAGCTTTCATTCCACAAGAACCCATCGTAACCGCTCAATCTTTTCACCAGTGCACTAATTTGATTTTAGTTAACTTGAATGCCTCAAACTTTCTCCTTTGGCATTCACAAATCATTCCACTAGTGAGAAGTCTTGGAATATATCATCATGTCATTAACGGTGAACCACCATATGAACTTTTACATGATGAAAAGGAATTCCTTACTATAAATCCAAACCATAATGCATGGATTAGTAATGATGGGTTGTTGACAACTGGGCTGCTTTGTATCATGTTAAATGAAATTCCAAGTTTGAATGTAGGTATCGATAGTGCATTTTTACTATAGAAATCCTTAGAAGACCAGTTGTTGCCATCAACAAAAGAACAAGAACATGTTCTTAAGGACAGACTTGCTTCACTTAAGAAAGAAGGTCTCTCAATGGATGAATACTTGAGAAAATTCAAACAAGTGTATGACAATCTTGCTACCAATACTGCTCCAGTTTCAAACGTAGATAAGGTATTTTCATTTGCTCGAGGGCTTGTCGTAATTATAAGGATTTTAGAGTTGCCATACTGGCATAACCACCTTGCACGTTGTTCAATTAGTCCATTTTTGCGTTACAAAGTCATAGCCACATGTTGCAAATTGAAGATGAAGAACATGACGATAATCAAACTTATTTTGGACTACATGGGCGTGGAAGAAGTTGTAGAGCTCGTGGTGGTGGCTATTTCAATTCAAAAGGAAAAGGCTTTACACTAGTAGGGAATTCCAATGAAACCAAGAAAATAGAAATCAAAACCAATGCTGAAGGAAATTTTGGACAAAATAGTAAAGGTAAAATTATTTGTCAAATATCACTACAAAAATTCTGGGCAATGACTATAAAAATCCTAGTGACAAAAGAAAATTTATCACTTTATATAGGCAATTAGTGACAAAAATTTTATTTGTCATGTTTAGTGATCGGGTCATTTAATTAGTGATAAATTCTTACTTTGTCACCTACTTTTGTAACTAATTGCCCTTTAAAGTTTGGAGACAAAATTGTTTTGAATAAATTTGGTGTTAGTAGTGACAAAATTTTATATTTGTAACTAATTTAAAATATTAGGTATCACAGATAACTTTAGATACTACTGTGACAAATAAAAACCAGTCAGTTTATATAGGCGATTAATGAAAAAAATTTTCTTTGTCACATTTAATGATTAGATCATTTAATTAGTGATAAATTCTTAAATTGTCATCTACATTTGTAACTAATTGCCCTTTGAAGGCAATATTTTTTTGAATTTATTTGATGTTAATGGTGACAAATGTTTTACATTTGTAACTAATTTTACTAAGATAATGCTGACAAAGATATTGGATGTCATAGATAACTTTAGATACTACTATGACAAATGAAAACTTGTTAGTTTATATAAGTGATTAGTCGGAAAAATTCCCGTTATTACATTTAATGATTGGGTCATTTAATTAGTAATAAATTCTTACTTTGTCACCTATATTTGTAACTAATTGCTCTTTGGAGGGAAACTTTTTTTTTTTAATTTAGTTTATGACAATGGTGACAAATATTTTTTGTAACTAATTTAAATATAAATATAAAATAAAGGATACCTCTCTCGATGAAGCTTTCTTCTTCTCCAACTAGAAGCCTCGATGCTTTACAAAACCCATGTTGGCCGGACTTCCATTGGAAAAATCGCTCCAATCTTGATGCCAATTGACCACACAACCATCTCAGCCACCAAGCCCAGTCTACCAGTGACTAAACCACGGTGAGAATACTCTAAATGACTACCTGATGCATTGGGGAAGAGCTGAACACAAGCCATCACTATTTTAGTTTCATAACTGGAAATCAGTGGTTCTAAAATCTTAGGGCTTACATTTTCTACCATTATTGGACTATTGAGCTCAAATTGAAGCTTAGATTAGCTTGAAATTAGCTCATTTTACAAAGTATGAAGGAATCCACTTTGACAGCAAATTTAAAGCAAAGTCTATGGTCACTGATAGCCATTGTTGAGCAAATAAAGCTCATAGACTTGTTACTCCCTTCACAAGCTTCACTTTGGTATAGAGTTTGTCCATTATTGTTGGTTATTTAAGATTTTGCCTTTTTGGAACTATGATTTTTCTTAGAATTAGAATGGAAGTTTCATTCAAGGATACTGCCAACTATATATGATAGTATTCAATGCATGATATTGTATGCTTTTGTTATTGGTTTTCTCCAAGCTCAATTCATTTCTTTACCATGACTATATATACATATGTTGTTAGTTCTAGATGTAATTGACCAGATGCAATTGAGTATGTTTAGCTCAATGATTCTGAGGAACATGGTGAAGAAACATCATTAATGAAGAAGGTCAATTATATATGCTTTATGTATTTCATTCATTTTTTTATTATTATTATTTAGGATCTTTGGAGATGATTGCTGCTCTGAAAGATGGAGATGTACATTAGTTAGATGGTATAGGCAACAATCATGTTTATGTTCCCTCCCTTAGAAATAGAGAGTGTTTTTCATCATTTTTTCCCTTTTAGTGTAAGCTTATTGTATTTGGTACACCTTGCATAGTATATATATATATATTCAAGCGCATATATAGTAATATGAGCTGTAACTTTCACACTTTATCATTAATAGCTAAATATAATTATTCCTTTGGAAAAGGTAAAGGACCAATGGAATGGGATGAGATTGACCCACATCGAAGAAGAGGTGGGAATGCTTGGCTGGTAAAAGATTGCCAACTTATACGGACTTAAGAAGTCTTAAGCTTGTTCTTTTCTCCTTGCTAATTAAATTAGATTTCTATTGAATGATTCTTTTTTTTTTTTTAATAATATAGGATCCTTGGAGAATATATTGATGAACTGCATTGGAAGATGGAGATTGTAAAGATTTAATGGGTATAGGCAACCATCTTGTATATATATATGTTTTCGTTTATGTTTTTCTTTTAATGTAATCTTATTGTATTTGGTACACATTATATTAGTATTAGTTGGTGTTTAATGAATTTTGTAGTATAAGATAAACATTCAATAAAGCATTATTCTTTTATGTTAACTGCATTTCAGAGGTGTTATTTTATATCTGTAAATGATAATTAATGATATTATAATTAATTAGTAAGATCTCATAAAAAACAGTTTTTTCAAATAAAATTCGTAATTGATATATTATTTTTAGTTACAAAACTGTTGTCACCAAATAAAAAAGGTAGTTTCAGTGAAAAATTGAATAACTTAACCATGGTTTATGTCATATCATAACAAGTCGGTGATAAAAAGTTGTTTACTTATCATTGGAAAGGCTCAATGACAAATCAAATGTGTCACTGACGTTTTAAGTTACAAATTAGATGTGCCACTGATGGTTTAATTGATAAATAATATTTTTTCACCTAACTATATGTATTGTTATTGATGGATAAGTTTTTCCAATTCTTACAACTGTATTGGTAATAAAATGTGTAGATACAATGACAAAAAGAGGAAGGTTAAATGACAAAAACCGATGTGATGGTAAAGCTCCAATCTATGTCAAAGATATTTGTTGTCATAATTACATGCTCTTTTGATGATAAATTACATAGTTTACCATTAAATTGCTTTGTGACTGGTTTATCACAGCAAACACAAGACAATCTAGTTTTGCCACCTAAATGTGATAAGGTGACAAAAATGGCCCTTACGTGACAAATTAGTTGTGTAGTTGTTGCCCAAATTTTTTGTAGTGTATGTGATAAACTTAATCATAGTGACATAGATTGCTAGCGTAGGTTTGATAATTCATATATCAAGGATAACATCCCAAAAGCGCTAGCAACACTCAACGTTGCAAACAACTCCAATCCACTTCTATGTAGATTCAATGCCACTGCACACATGACAAATGACAATGGTAAAATAAGTAATTCTTATCCTGATAAAGGTAGTGATAGTATATATTTCGGCAAAGGGAATAGCCTTGCAATATCTCACATTGGTAATGCTAAACTAAAAACTAAAAATGGATGTTTAGATCTTCAAAATGTTCTTGTAGTTCCATAATTGAAAAAGATCCTGGTATCAATAGTCAACTAATAACAGATAATGATTGTATTTTTGAATTCTCATCCAATGGTTTTATGATAAAGGACTGCAATCAAAGAATCATAGCAATAGGGTATAATAAGGGAAAGTTGTACGTTCTGAATGAAGGAAAGCATCATGCTTTAAGTGTAACAAAGCCCTCGACAGATCTTTGGCACCAGCGCTTAGGACATCCCAGTTTAAGGGCTTTAAAGAGTTTACATTTCAATAACATTATTGATGTTTTCAGCTGGATAAATAAGCTTAGTGTTATTGCTAGTTGTTAATTAGGGAAAAGCTGCAAACTTCCTTTTTCTTTATCTAATAAAATTTTATTGTTTCTTTTAGAAAAGATCCATTGTGATATTTCGAAGCCCCAATATTTTCCACATAAAAATACCATTTCTATGTTGCTTTCATTGATGATTATTCTAGGTACATTTGGTTATTTCCTTTGCGTAAAGAATTAGAATGTTTTGAATAGAAGAGAACGAATTTGACAGGTGAATTAAAATTCTTCAAAGTGATGGAGGAGGTAAGTTTATATCTTCAGCTTTCAAGGAACACTTAGGTAAGCATGGAATTGTTCATCAAATGTCATGTCCAGGAACCTCAGAACAAAATGGGGTTGCTGAAAGGAAACATAGGCATGTGGTGGAAATGGGTTTAACTATGATGCTCCATGCCAATGTACCCATGAAATTATGGGTGGAAGCTTTCTTAACTACAAACTTTTCTCATTAACAGATTACACTCATTTGTTTTAAAATTTGAAACCCCATATTTTCTTCTACTTAAAAGGCATTAAGATATCAAAGTTTGGAATTATGCAATAAATAAATTTTCAAAGGAAACTCTTCCTTGCATCTTCATTGGATATAGCTCCTAACATAAAGGATTCTGCAATTTTCATCCAACAACCGATCGGGTCTGCATCAATAGGCATGTTGTTTTTGATCAACAACGTTTTCCATATGTATCTACCAATATTAACTCACAAAAACATCTTGACACTACTAGAAATGCATTGATAAATGACACAATTAATGTGTTGCACAAAATAAAGACCGATGTATTATGTGGCGTCGCCTAATGTCCTGTTGCTAAATCCATAAGACAACATGTGATGCATTAATAGTGCCGCCTTAGCTTAAAAAAAGGCCGATAATGTAAAACAATGTGTTGCTAAATGTTCAAAGAAAATGCAATGCTACCAAAATGAGTCACCTATTTGCATTTTTAGCGATGCATTTAAAAGAGTGTCAAATTTAGTAGATGACTTTTAATGATACATTTAACAAATGCATTAGATTTTATATTCGCCTTTTAGCGATGCTTTTAAAAAATGCGTTAGATTTGATGTTCCACTTTTAGCGACGGATTTCTATAAAGTGTCAGCCTTTATCTTGAACATGTAGCGACATTGTACGAAAGAGTCGCTAAAAAATCTTTTAGCGACTGTTTTTTAAAGCGTTGCTAAATATATTTTTTTAAGGTGTCGCTAAAAAAGCCAATGAAAGGAGACTCTTCGGCAAAACGTCGCTAAAGATGGAAAAATAATGTCGCCCAATATGTTAGGCGACATTGTTTTTTTTAATGCGTGGCCCTTTTTTTTTTAATTTGCTTATTTTTAATTTTGTGAAAATTGATTAAAATAGTAAAAATATTAAAATAATTAAAGTACAAAAAAACTAAAATTAGCTTCATCCAAAATAATTAGAATACAAAAATTTAAAATAAATATTTCCATAACAAAATAATTATCAAATAAGTTAAATATTATCTCACTGACATATTTTTACATAATTTTGTAAACTATTGTATATGCAAAAGCAAGTTCAATATTAATTAAACTTCCATGAATGTATACTCATCCAAATGGAAGTTGACGTCCTCTTGTTGACGATATTACACCCTCATACTGCATATGAAAAATTAAAAAAGCTATTAACACTTATGCGAAATAAATAAATATTAATTATTATTAAATATGTAATTTAGTAAATGAAAATTCAAAGAATATTACTATTGTTCTTAAGATTTGACAAGACACATTTCTCCTGATTAAAAGTGGAAAACTCATATTGAAGTGGATCAGAAAATTAATTAAATGAATAATAATAAATGTCATAAATATTTCTGAAAACATAAGTAATAAATCTATGTACCAATTTAGTTAGAAGATATTTTTTATCCATATCCCCTCACAGTGATTACTAACATAGCCACTCTCACATTCATTCTCATTATCAAATTCATTGACACTTGGCAACTGTATGACAAATGGATTGTGAGCCATCGTAGTATCTCCAAGAACATCTTCTTCAACAAAAGTACGATGTTGTGTTGAAGTTAAAACAACAGACCATCTCGAATCAAGTTGATCTTCAACATAAAATGCTTGTTGAACTTAGCAAAACAATGTCAAGTAATATCACAAACAAAATATATACAAAACCAAGATTAAGAAAATCCAACGAACCTAACTTGCGGTTAAAATGCAAAAAAAAAAAAAAACAACTCACTACATGTCTTCGCCAACCACAAAGAAAAAGGAAACTCACCTAAACAATGGAGACGAAGAAAGTAGAAACCCAGCTAACCACGAAGGCGACACAGAGAAACAAGGCTTCCAATGGCAACATAGGAAAATGAAAAATGAAACCCGAAATATCCCACTGTTAAAATTTCTCTTAGATTGCTTCCAAATCTAATATCTATTACGTAGTGTACTTGATGTAGTTTTAGAAAAGAAAATGGATTCAAAGGTGCATGTGAAATTTTTAAAATATGGCAAAAATTTTAAGAAAATAGCAAAAAGGCGATCCTTTTGAAGATTCTTTATTTATTTTTTTTTATTAAGAGCACAGACGACACATTTACATCTTAAAGTGTCACCCATTCCATTAATGTCTTTATTTATTTATTTTAATTACTTTTTTACTTTTCATTTAAAAATAAATGCTGAAAATATTTCTTATATATGTGAAACAAAATTACCAAAGTGAGAGTTTAGTTATTTTGTTTTCCAAGTACAGTTTACTGTAAAATCTTGTAAATTTCATTTTAAAAAAAAAAAAGGGAATAAGCGACGCATTTACAACAGACAGCATCGCATTTATAACAGACAGCATCGCCTGTTTTAAGTTTTTTTTTTTTTTTAGTTCCTTAATTTGATGGAACAGGGGACGCATAAAAAGCAAAAAGAGTCGCTAGATACTTTTTATTTTTCCTTTTTTAATAGTTATTAATTTACTTTTGAAGTACAATTTATTTGCTTTTAAAAGTTGCAAGTATTAAAATGTGTTTTTTTTTTTTAAATTAAGAGAATAGGCGACGCATTTACAATTAAAAGTGTTGCCTTTTCTCTCAATTTCATTCTTTTTCTTTGATTAATTTTTTTATTTTTCATTTATAAATAAACACTAAAAATATTTCTTTAAAATGTGAAGCAAAATATCAAAGATTGCTATTTATTTTTTTTGTTTTTCAAGTACACGTTTATTCTTTATAAAATTTGCATGTCTTCTAAAATTTTTATTTTTTTAATTGAAAGAATAGGTGACGCATTTTCTTTAAGAAGGGTCACCCATTCTAGAATTGTAGGATGAAGCGACGCATTATGGTCGAAAAGCATTGTCTGTTCCATTTTTTTTATTTTCTTTATAATCTTGAAATAGTTTTTTAATTATTCATCTGTAAACATATTCATGTAGCAATCCGATTAACATAAATTCCATTGATCTAAAAATAGAAAACATTTTTGTCAATGCTCTTCTCAATTATTAACATACATGTGTATAGATGAGACACAAAATATCTCAAGACCTAATTTGAGATAGGGTACCGAATATAGAATTCTAATTCAACAAGCATTTATTGATCAATTTATCTACATAAGTATGTTAAATGACCTTTACTTTCATGTATTCTAATTCAACAAGCTTACTTGTTTTTAAAAATTGAAAGTCTATTAAATTGCTTTTTTAAGAAATAAAAAACAAAAAAATTGAAGGAACAGGCGGTGCAATCCCATCCAAAAGCATCGCCTATTCCATGCTTTATTTTAATTTTTATCTTTAATTAGTTTTTTTGATTACTCAACTATAAATTCAAAAAAAGAGCATATTTTCACAATTAAAAAAAATTACTAAAAACAACTTTCAAATTAAAATAAAGTTAAAAATTGGTTCGGTGAAAAGGCGCCTTGTTTGTTAAAAAAGGGGTTGCCTATTGCTATATTTGGCGACCATTTTCTAAAAAAGCATCACCCATTTTATATTAAACATCCTCCAAAATTTGTAAGTCTCTTAAAGTAAATTGTATTTTTGTAGTTTAAAAGAATGCATCGCCTAAAACTATATTTGTTATTTATTGTTGCATTATTACATCCAAGTCATTTGGTCTGGTGGTGTGGTAATTCCTTAACAGTGTAAGAGGTTTTGGGTTCAATACTTGGCATGGCGCTATCTGATTTTATTTGTTTTATGGGTTTGTACACGAGTAAATAAAAAAATTAAAAGAAAGAAAAGGGGATGATGCATCGCCTTTCCCACTATTTAGCAACTTTTTATTAAAATAATGCGTCGCCTAAAACTATATTAGCTATTTCTTATTGCATTATTACATCAAAGTCATTTGGTCTGGTGGTGTGGTGATTTCTTGAGAGTGTAAGAGGTTCTTGGTTCAACTCCTGCATGGCCTTATCTGATTCTATTTTTTTTATGGGTTTGTACACATTTAAATAAAAAAATTGAAAAAAAAAATAAAATGAAAAAGCTATGTATTTGTTCAAAAATGTGTCATCTATTTCTTTATTTGGCAACTCTTTTTTAAAAACATATGTCGCCTAAAACTATATTAGCAATTTCTTATTGTATTTTTACATCTTTGTCATTTGGTTTGGTGGTGTGGTGATTCCTTAAGAGTTTAAGAGGTTCTAGGTTCAACTCTTGGCATTGCCCTATCTGATTTTTTTTTTATGGGTTTGTAAACGTGCAACTCTTGGCATTGCCCTATCGCTTTCGTCTATTTGACGATTCTTTTTTTTAAAAATGCATCGCCTAAAACTACATTAGCTATTTCATGTTGCATTATTACATCTAAGTGATTTGGTCTCGTGGTGTGGTGATTCTTTAAGAGTGTAAGAGGTTTTGGGTTCAATTCTTGGCATGGCCATATTCGATATATATATATATATATTTTTAATGGGTTTGTACATGTGTCAATCAAAAAAAAAAAAATTAAAAAAAAGAAACAAATGCGTTGCCTTTTCCTCTATTTGGTGACTCTTTTTCAAAATAGTGAATCGACTAAAACTATATTAGCTATTTCTTGTTGTATTACTACATCAAAGTCATTCGGTATGCATCGCCTTTTCCTCTACTTGGCAACTATTTTTTAAAACAATGCATCGCCTAAGCTATATTAGCTATTTCTTGTCATATTATTACAGTTAAGCGATTTGGTCTGGTGGTGTGGTGATTCCCTGAGAGTGTAAGAGGTTTTGGGTTTAATTCTTGGAATGGCCCTACCTGATTTTACTTTCTTAATGGATTTGTACATGCGTAAATAAAAAAAATTGAAAAAAAGAAGAAAAGGCGATGCATTTGTGCAATAAATGCATCGCCTAAAACAATATTACCTATTTCCTATTGCATTATTACATCCAAGTCATTTGATCTGGTGGTGTGGTGATTCCTTGAGAGTGTAAGAGGTTCCTGGCTCAATTCTTTGATGGCCGGGTTTGTACACTATAAATAAAAAACTTGAAAAAAAAAAGAAAAGGCGAGGCATTTCATAAAAAATGTGTCATCTATTTCTTTATTTGGCAACTCTTTTTTCAAAAAAATGCATTGCCTAAAACCATATTAGCTATTTCTTATTGTATTTTAACATCCTAGTGATTTGGCCTCATGGTGTGGTGATTCTTTGAGAGTGTAAGAGGTTATAGGTTCAATTCTTGGCATGGCCATATCTGATATATATATATATATATTTTTAATGTGTTTGTACACGTGTTAATAAAAAAAAAATTTAAAAAAAGAAACAGATGTGTTGCCTTGTCCTTTATTTGGTAACTCTTTTTTAAAACAATGCATTGCCTAAAACTATATTAGCTATTTATTGTTGTATTATTACATCTAAGTCATTTGGTATGCGTCGCCTTTTCCTCTACTTGTCGACTCTTTTTTAAAAGAATGCATTGCCTTATACTATATTAGCTATTTCTTGTTATATTATTATATCTAAGTCATTTGGTTTGGTGGTGTGGTGATTCCTTGAGAGTGTGAGGTTTTGGGTTTCATTCTTGGCATGTACCTATCTGATTTTATTTTTTTAATGGATTTGTACATGTGTAAATAAAAAAAAAGAAAAAAAAGAAAAAGAAACGGCGATGCATTTGTTGAAAAATGCGTCGCCCTTTCCTCTAAATAGTATTTCTTTTCAACTTCAAATAATCTGTGAAAACATTTAAGCAATATAACTGGGGTGGTTGTTCAATTATTTTGTTTTTCATGTACAGTTTATTTCTATTTAAACTTGCAAATCTCTTAAATTGTATTTTTATTTTTTATTTTTAAAAGGGAATAGGCGGCGCAATTACTTTGTTTAGCATCACCTATTCTTTGTTTTTTAAAGGAACAGGCGATGCAACAACTTCTTTTCGTGTCGCCTGTTCATTTTTCTTATTTCATTAAATAATTTTTTTTTTCCAAGTACATATTATTTTCTGTTTAAACTTGCAAATATCTTAAATAGTATTTTCATTTTTTTTCTTTAAAAAGGATATTTTTTCAACTTCAAATGAGCAATAAAAATATTTAAGCAATATAACCAGCTTATTAATTTTCTTAACATTTTAAGTAATATTTTAAATGTTTATTTGAAGATGAACAATCACAAAAAAAAAAAAAAAGACACATAAAACAGGCGATGCATTTTTAAGGTAATGCGTCGTTTGTCTTCTTTTGTAAAAAGAAAATGAAAAAAGAAAGAGACTTGCAAATGTATAAGCAAATAAACTTGACTTGAAAAACAAAGATATTAAACAACCACCTTAGTATTTTTCCTTCACATTTTTAAAAAATATCTTTAGTGTTTATTTGTTGATGAACAATAAAGAACTAATTAAAAAGCCAAAAAAAAATTATGATTGGAGGTACAGGCGACGCGGTTATATGTGAATGTGTTGCCTATTACCTTAATTTTAAAAAAATTATTTTTAATAGACATGCAAATTTTAATAGCGAATATGCTGTACTTGAAACAAAAAAAATAATTTCGAGGCAATGTTTACCATTTTTTGATTTGCAATTTCCACTTAACTTATTTTTGCAATAATAACTAATTTGTTTGTTAAATTAAGGAGTTTCAAATTTTTTTTTTCATATAAAATATTAAGTGACGCATTTTCTATTATAAACGTCACCTATTTTCATCTGTTTTTTTAGTATTCATATAATTAAAGTTTGTGATTATGTAAACGTAGATAAGTGGTTGGTTCATTATTTTGCATAAGTTGTGATCTAATTACTATTTTGTGGGTGATTTAATTAGAACTTTGAGATAATTCTTTGAGTGAAAAAAGTCAAGAGTGTGTGAGTGTAAAAGAGGGTAAAAGCCAAAACTAGTGTGAACACACGGTGTCAAGACCTTGATTGTGTGAAACACGTGAGGGAGTGATTTTTGGTGAGAATTTATTTTATTTTGCATTATTTATACTAACATGGCATTCAAGTTTAAGAAGAGGAGATCCACCACTAAGAATTAATGAAGAAGAATCCATCGGATTCCATGGTAATTCCCGAGCTACAGGGAGTGGTGGCCAAACGGACATGAGGGCTGTTTTGTAGCAACTACAACAGATGAATGCTCAATTTGACCACATAAATCAAAGGATTGATAGAATAGAAATATTTCATGGTGGACCAAATTTGAGGCAAGAGTTCCATGGGGGTCGAGGTCGAGGTTGAGGAGGCCGTGGACGACCTAGAGAGCAGTTTGAAGAGGAAAATTTTGGAGATGATTTCAAAGAAGGAATGGATGCAGCGCTTGCTGTCCAAAAGTGGATAGGCCATGGTAGGCATAGGAGAGAGGAGGTAGATGATGATCTTGGCAACATCAAGTTAAACATACCACCTTTTCATGGGAAAAAGTGACCTGGAGGCATAGCTGGAATGGGAGGAGCGAATGGAGATTATATTTTATTGTCCCAACTATTCGAAGGCCAAGAAAGTTAAATTGGCAGCAATGGAGCTTGGACATTATGCACTCCAATGGTGGACTAATGAGCAAAACACCCGAAGGAAAGTAGGTGACGAATTGATTACTACATGGCGACAAATGAAAGGAGCCATGAGGAAGCAATTTGTTCCATCACACTATCATAGGCTATTGCATCAAAGTCTTCAATATTTATCTCAAGGAAGTATGTCCGTGGAGGATTATTACAAGGAGATGGAGATGCTTATGATGAGGTTAAGCATGAATGAAGATAGAGAAGCAAGCATGGCAAGGTTTCTTGGTGGATTGAATCGTGAGATAGCCAATCAACTAGAATTGCAACAATATGTGGAATTGGATGAGATGTTGCATGTGGCTATTAAATTAGAGAATCAATTCAACAGGAGGGGTGTAGGCTCATGGTTTGGAGGTGTTTCAAATAGCGGAAGATCCAATCCAAGTGGCTGGAGAAACAATCCTGCCTTTGAAAATAAGCCAAAGTCGAAAGTTGGAGAAGAAAGTTCAAATCGGCTGAAGAGAGAGGCTAGAACTGACTCTATCCAAGCACTGAAGAATGAGGTAAAATCTGATCCTAAACCTTCAAGATCTAGAGAAATTATTTGTTTTAAGTACCAGGGACAAGGAAACATCACTAGCCAATTCCCGAATAGATGGTTTTAAAGGGTAATAGTGAGCTAGAATCAGAAAGTGAAGAAAGTGAGTGTGAGACCAAACAAGGAGAGGAAGAACTTGAAGATGAAGCCGAGAAACTCCACCCAATGCCGAATTAAAATTGGTTTATAGGAGAGTACTTGCTGTATACAAGGATGAGGATCATGTTCAAAGGGAAAACATTTTCCACACCCGATGTAAAATCTAAGGTAAATTTTGTAGTATGATAATTGATAGTGGAAGTTGTACAAATGTAATTAGTAACATTGTGGTTGATAAATTAGGCTTAGTAACAATTAAACATCTTCAAACCTTATAGGTTACAATGGCTTAATGATAGTGGTGAGATGAAAGTGAATAAAAAAGCCAAGGTAAAATTTAGCATAGATAAGTATGTGGACGTTGTTTTGTGTGATGTTGTGCCTATACATGCTGGACATATTCTATTTGGTAGATAATGGCAATTTGATAAAGATGCTATTCATTATGGTCGAGAGAATTGTATTGTTTTTAGTTTTAAAGGTAAGAAGGTCAAGCTAGAGCCATTGACTCCCAAGGAAGTGCATAGAGACCAATTACAAATACAGCAAAGGAGGAAGGCCAAAAAACTCAAGGACAAAGCTAGTATGGCACCAACGGCTCAACAACCATCCAAGAAGGTAACTCCGAGTTTGCTGTTCAAGGTAAGCATTCTAAAACAAAAATTGAATGGAAAAACCATGAGAAAGTCAAAAGCGGAGATGTTTGGAGATGTTTTTGCTGATGAAATTCCAAATGGATTACCACCTATTAGAGGGATTGACCATCAAATTGACTTTGTCCTAGGGCTGCCATACCAAATAGACCTACATATAGAAGTAATCCCGAAGAAACAAAGGAGCTACAAAGGTGGGTAAGTGAGTTACTTGATAAAGGGTACATTCGTGAGAGTGTGAGTCCATATGCTGTTTCTGTTTTATTAGTGCCTGAAAAAGATGGTTCTTAGAGAATATGTGTTGATTGTAGGGCTATAAATAATATTAGCATCAAATAAGACATCCAATTCCTAGATTAGACGACATGCTTGATGAATTGCTTAGTGCTTGGAAGTTTACTAAAATTAATCTTAGGAGTGGATACCATCAAATTAGGATGAAAGAAGGCAATGAATGGAAGATCGTATTTAAGACTAAATATGGGCTATATGAATGGTTAGTCATGCCTTTTGGATTAACTAAGGTACCTAGTACTTTCATGAGGCTTATGAATCATATTATGTGTTCATTTATTGGTAAATTTGTGGTTATGTACTTTGATGATATTTTAGTGTATAGCCAAAACTTAGATGAGAATGTAGAATATCTTAGGCAAGTTTTAAATATTCTTAGGAAAGAAAAGCTGTTTGCTAATATGAAAAAGTGTGACTTTTGCAAAATGAGCTTGTTTTTCTAGGATTTGTAGTAAGTGCTGCAGGAATAAAAGTTGATCAATCTAAAGTTCAAGTAATCAAGGAGTGGCCGACACCAACATATATCATGCAAGTGAGGAGCTTTCATGGTTTGGCAAGTTTCCATCGAAGATTTGCCAAGGACTTTAGCACCATCGTATCACCTTTGAATGAAGTTGTAAAGAAGAATGTTGGCTTTAAATGGGGGGAAATACAAGAAAAATCTTTTAATTTGTTGAAAGAAAAATTATGTAATGCACCCTTACTAGTTTTGCCAAATTTTTCTAAAACTTTTGAAATTGAGTGTGATGCATCAGGTGTAGGTATTAGAGCTATTTTAATGTAAGAAGGAAGGCCCATAGCCTACTTTAGTGAGAAATTAAATGGCTTTGGAAACATGGCAGCATTATCTCATGCGAAAAGAATTTGTGATTCATACGGATCATGAATCTTTGAAGCATATTAAACATCAAGGGAAGCTCAATCGAAGGCATGCCAAGTGGATTGAATTTATTGAGACCTTTCCATATGTGATCTGTTACAAGAAAGGTAAAGGAAATGTGGTTACCGATGCATTATCCCGAATGTATGTTCTCTTTTCAACTTTAGATGATGATTGCTTGGTTTCGAACAATTAAAGGAACTTTATGAGCATGATAATGACTTTGAAGAAATATTTAGATCCTGTTTGAAACATGGATTTAATAAATTTTACATATTTAAAGGATATTTGCTTAGGGAAAACAAACTTTGTGTGCCTAATTAGAGCATTAGGGAGTTACAGGTCGGGAAGGTCATGGGGGTGGTTTAATGGGTCATTTTGGTGTTTTTAAAACTTTATCCTTACTTTAAGAACATTTTTATTGGCCTAACATGAAGATGGATGTTGAGAAAATATGTGAAAGATGCTTGAAATGCTGAAAGACCAAGTCCACATTGAAACCGCATGGGTTGTGCCATCCTTTGCCGATTCTTTCTTATCCTTGGGTAGATTTGTCTATGGATTTTATTCTTGGTTTGCCTAGGTCAATGACATGTAAGGATTCAATTTTTTTTGTTGTGGATAGATTTTTTAAGATGACACATTTTATTATATGTAATAAAACTGACGATGCATCTAATGTCGCTAATTTATTTTTCAAAGAAATTGTGAGATTGCATGAAATGCCTAGAACTATTGTTTCAAATAGGGATGCTAAGTTCTTAACTTATTTTTGGAAAACTTTGTAGGCTAATTTAGGTACTAAGCTTTTATTTTCAACTACTTGTCATCCACAAACCAATGGACAAACCGAAGTAGTGAATATAACTTTGTCTTCATTGTTAAGAGCATGAATTAGAAGAAATTTGAGAACTTAGGAGGAACGTTTGCCACATGTTGAATTTGCTTATAATAGATCTTTGCATCCTGTGACTAAATTTACTCCTTTTGAAATTGTTTATGGGTTTAATCCTTTGACTCCATTAGATTTAACACATTTACCTTTAAGTGAATGTGCTAACTTAGATGGAAAACAAAAAGCTGATTTTGTGAAGCAGATTCATTAAAAGACTAAGGCAAAAATTGAGAGGAGGACTAAGTAATATGCAAGGAATGCTAATCAAGGCTGAAAAAAATTGTCTTTGAACTTGGAGATTGGGTTTGGTTGCACCTAAGAAAGGAGAGGTTTCCCGAGCAAAGGAAGTCCAGGCTTATGCCGCTTGGAGATGGACCTTTTCAAGTTTCAGAGCGAATAAATGACAATGCTTACAAACTTGATTTGCCGGGTGAATATAATGTTAGTGCTACATTTGTCTCCTTTTCTTGTAGGAGATGATTTTGATTTGAAGGCAAATCCTTTTCAAGAGGAGGAGAATGATGCGAATCTGCCTGTGCCCACATAACTGACAACCCGCTGGGGTGCTGACCCGATACGGATGAAGACTGGGCTGATCACTAGGGTTCAAGCTAAGAGGTTTAGGAAAAAACTTGCTGCCTTTTTCCAAGGAGTAATTCATACTTAAGAGGGCTTATCCATACCCGAATATCCAAGACCTGTTTTGAGCATACAAGTGGTGGAAGCTGATACGGACTTGGGTAGCAGTTTTGGTGCATTTATGGAGTCTGAGCAGCATGAAATAGTTCCATGCTTCATGGATTCAATACATATGTCTAAGAGGTCATGGAATCAAATCAAGGCAGGTTCAAAGGCATCCAAAAAGGGGTTGTGCGCACAACTTGACAATTTGGCCGGTTTTGCTGTATGACCTGTTGGCTTTACTGTATTTTGCTGAGTTGGCTTTTGTTTTAGGAAATTACCTTTACTTTTGGTTTTTATTTATTTATTTGCTGGACAAATAAGTTTAGAAAAGTTACTAGTTTATTATTCTCATTGTAAATTAATTAATTCATAATTCAAAATAAATGAATTAATTAATTAAAATTAGTATAGAAAAGGAGAGAGAAAATTCGGCCATGCTAGTTTCCTAATCCTATTGGCTGGTTTTCCCTTTTATTTTTAGGGTTTTATTTTGTTTTCTTTTAGTCTATAAAAGGGCTTTTTTTTTTAGGAGGAGCACACCATTAATAATATTAGAATTTATTTTGTGAGATTAAATTTCTCTTTGTTGTTTTGAGTACCTAAAACATCATTAGTGAATGAATGTTTTAGTTTGACTTATCAATAGGATATCCAGCATCTATTGTGGCATCTTCATCATACCAAGGTTTCTAATCACAGGTTGGTTAGGGGTCAAGGTGACCATTAGAACTTGAACATAACTAAATCCGAGCTATTATAATACGGGGTTTAGGCCCAGGTCATCCTAGGTTCGTATCAAATTTCTTGTCAAGATGAATATTACATGATCCAACATCATATCTCTTTGATTTGTTTGATTGGTATTGCTTATAAACAATATTCCATTTATAATCTATCAATATGATAGGTCACACTTTTTTCTCTTTGTGATGATAGATGACCTACTTAACTCAGTGGTTATAGTATTGCTTTCATACGGCGGGAATCATTGGTTCAAATCCAATGGTAGGTAGAACTTGTTTGATACCAGCATGAATAGTCCTTAATGCATTTTATACACCTTATTTTGCTTATTCGGACCCACCACCTAGTTATGATATCACATTGATAGCCTCTCATAATGTCCTAGCTCGTCTGAGAGTGAGATTTGCTTCAATTGTTAGTTTCTTGCCTTCAGCTTTACTCCAGTTAGCTTATGCTATTTCAACTGTTTGTTGAGCTTATTGTGGATCAATGTCACTGCCCGTCTCCTCATCATTTACTATAACAGTGATCTCATTATTGCCTATTCTAGCAAAACCACCCATCAAAGCCAACACTAACCATTGGTCATTAAGCCGTATTCTCAAAATATCGATATCTACAGTTGTAGCAATAAGCGCGTGGTTTGGCAATACGCCGATTTATCGACTATTAGTAGATAAAATGTTTCTTTCACTTTCAAAGCCCAAATAATTCATTTCGGGGTCAGTACACAAAGATTTAAGGTCATTTTTTCAATTTGCTCTCCATTTCTAAGTTCATAGCCTTTGCAGTAGCTTCATCGATATCACTTTCCAAATAAAAAGCCTGTTCAGGGAGACCATCTAATTCGCCAGAAAGGATTAATTTAAATCCTCTAATTGTTTCTACTAGACCAACATATTTCCCAGATGAATCGTTAAATACTTTTCCTACGAAAAAGGGTTGTGATAGGAAACGCTCAATTTTTTGTGCTCTTGCTATGGTTAAGCGATCTTCTTCGAATAATTCATCCAACCCAAGGATAACTATAATGTCCTGAAGTTCTTCGTAATGTTGTAAAGTTTGTTTAACTCTTTGCATAGTTTTATAATGTTCTTCACCAACGATCCGACGTTGGAGCATAGTTGACATTGAATCTAAAGGATCTACTACTAGATAGATACCTTTGCAGCCAATCCTTTTAATAGCATGGTAGTAGCATCTAAATGTGCAAATGTTGTGGTTGGAGCAGGATCGGTCAAATTGTCCATGGGTACATAAACTGCTTGAATGGAAGTTATAGACCCCTCTTTGGTAGAAGTAATTCTTTCTTGTAAAGAACCCATTTCGGTACTAAGAGTGGGTTGATATCCCACATCGGAGGGCATTATACCCAGCAAGGCTAATACTTCAGATCTCGCTTGGACAAAATGAAAGATATTGTCAATAAATAGAAGTATGTCTTGTTCATTAACATCTCAAAAATATTCTACCTAATTAGGGCAGTTAAACCAACTCCCATACGAGCTTTCGGTAGTTCATTCATTTGATTGTAGACTAGAGCTACTTTTGATTTTGAAATATTTTTTTCATTAATTACTCCAGATTCTTTCATTTCCATGTAAAGCTCATTGCCTTCACGAGTACGTTCACCTACTCCGCCAAATACGAATATGCCCCCATGACCTTTGGCAATGTTGATCAATTCCATAATGAGTACTATTTTGCCCACTTTTGCTCCCCCGAATAGTCCTATTTTTCCTCCATGGCGATAAGGGGCTAAAAGATCTACTACTTTAATTCTTGTCTCAAAATTTGATAATTTTGTATCTAACTATATAAAGGCAGGCACAGATCTATGAATAGGAGATGTTGTGCGAGTATCTATAGGACTAAATTATCAACAGGCACCCCAAGCAAGTTGAAAATTCACCCTAGCGTCGCTCCACCAACTAGAACACTTAGAGGAGCTCTTGTGTCAGTCACTTCCATTATTCTCGTTAGATCGTCTATAGCACTCATAGCTACTGCTCTAACTCGAATATTTCCTAATAATTACTGTACTTCACAAGTCACATTAATTTTTTGACCAATAATATCTTAGCCTTTAACTACTAGAGCATTGTAAATATTAGGCATCTTGCCCGGTGGAAAAGCTACATCCAATACTGGACCAATGATTTGAGCAATACGCCCCAGGTTGTTTTTTTCAACTATGGGAACCCCAAGACCAGAAGTAGTAGCATTGATTCTCATAATAAAATAAAAAGATGTTGAAATTTTTTGCGAAAATTATTGAAATAAAAAATAAATGTTCACTTGACTTTGTTGGGGCCGTCCAACCGATTGCAATCTAATTGTTTACTTATTCAATTTCAATGAGTGATTTTTCAAGTTCAACCAAAATCCATTTTCAAAATATCAAGTATATGAATAAAAATCTTCAGAAAGTCTTTCATTTGCCTATCATTACAAACAATATGAACCATATTATCTATGGAATTCGAGCCCGGACTCTATTCTATTTATGATTCCTTTTTTCTATCTCATCGGCCCTTGTTTCATGTCCTATTTCCTATTTCAACATATTAATTTATGCCTAGCCTATTATTTATTATATTATTTGTTATATTAATATTATATTTCTTTTTTATACCTATACCCTTTATTTATATTCATGAATGAATTCTACATACTTTTACATCTAGGATTTACATATACAACATATATTACTGTCAAGAGTGAATTTCTTAGATATTTCGATTAAAAAAAGATAAAAGATTAGAAACTTAGAAAAACAAATAGTGGGTTGCGCCATACATATGAAAGAGTATACAATAATGATGTATTTGGCGAATTAAATACCACAGTCTAATAATGAATCGTTCTGATTAGTTGATAAATTTGTGAAAGATTCTTATTGAAAGTTTCATTAACTCCTAATTCATGTCGAATAGACCTTCGTATTGCGAGAATTCTTAATTCATGAGTTGTAAGGAACGACTTATGTCACCATAAACAGAGACTAAAGTAAGTGTTGGATTCAAAGTCGGTGTTAAAGATTATAAATTGACTTATTACACTTCTGACTATGAAACCAAAGATACTGATATCTTAGCAGCGTTTCAAGTAACTCCTTAACCTGGAGTTCCACTTAAGGAAGCAGGGGCTGCAGTAGCTACTGAATCTTCTATTGGTACATGGTCAACTCTATCGACTGACGGGCTTACTAGTCTTGATCGCTACAAAGGTTCATGCTACGGCCTTGAGCCTGCTGTTGGAGATGAAAATCAATATATTGCTTATGTAGCTTACCCCTTAGACCTTTTTGAAGAAGGTTCTATTACTAACATGTTTACTTCCGTTGTGGATAATGTTTTTGGGTTCAAGGCCCTACGCACTCTACATTTGGAGGATTTGCCAATCCCTCCTTCTTATACTAAAAATTTCCAATGACCGCCTCATGGCATATAGGTTGAAAAAGATAAATTGAATAAGTATGGCTGCCCCCTATTGGGATGTACTATTAAACCTAAATTGGGGTTATCTGCTAAGAATTATGGCAGAGCAGTTTATGAATGTCTTCGCGGTGGACTTGATTTTACCAAAGATGATGAGAACTTGAATTCCCAACCATTTATGCATTGGAGAGACCGTTTCTTATTTTGTGCTGAAGCCATTTATAAAGCACAGGCTGAAACTGGTGAAAGCAAAGTGCATTACTTGAATGCTACTGCAGGCACATGAAAAGAAATGATTAAAATGATTGTATTTGCCAGAGAATTGGGAGTTCCTATTATAATGCACAATTACTTAACAGGGGGATTCACTGCAAATACTAGCTTGGCTCATTATTGCCGAGATAATGGTCTACTTCTTGACATCCACCGTGCAATGCATGCAGTTATTGATAGATGGAAAAATCATGGTATGCACTTTCATGTACTAGCTAAAGCATTATGTCTATTTGGTGGAGATCATATATATTCATGCTGGTACTATAGTAGGTAAACTTGAAGGGGAAAGAGACATCACTTTAGGCTTTGTTGATTTACTAGGTGATGATTTTATTTAAAAAGATCAAAGCTACGGTATTTATTTCATGCAAGATTGGGTCCTTCTACTAGGTGTTATTTGATTATAAATTCTAATCGGAATATTCAAATGATTTTTATCAAATGACTATTCATCTATCATATTTTCATGTAAATAGGGGCAAGAAAGCTCTATGGAAAAATATCAGTTTGATTTGATGTTGTTTAGGAAGGGGTTAGAGTACAGGTGTGGGTTAAGTAAATCAATGGATAGTTTTGGTGGTCCTATTGAAAATGAAGACACCAGTGTAAATAAAGATCCGATTATAAATCATATGAATAAAAAAATCCCTAATGGGATTGAGAGTAATAATTATAGGTACAGTAATGTTGATCATTTAGTTGGTGTTAGGAGGTACATTTGAAATTTGTTATCTAATCAAACTTTTTTTCTTTCGGGATAGTAATAGGGACCATTACTCCATATATTTTGATATTGAAAATTGAATTTTTGAGACTGACACCGATCGTTCTTTTCTAAGTGCACCCAAAAATTCTTTGTATAGTTATCAAAATTCTAATTATCCAAATAGTGTATCTAAGAGTGACAATCCTCATTATTATTGTTACATGTATGATACTAAATGTAGTTTGAATAATCACATTACTAGTTGCATTGACAGTTATCTTCATTCTCAAATCAGTACTGATTGTTATATTTTAAGTAGTGCTGTAAATTCCAATGATAGTTACATTCACAGCGAAAGCAATAAGAGTAGTAAAAGCGAGAGTTCCAGTATACGAACTAGTACAAATGATAATGCAAAAACTCTAAGAAAATGAGAGTTCGAGAGAGCTCTAACTGAAATAAGAAAAACAGAAAGGGATTTAGAGAGAGCTCTAACTCAACTAAAAGAAAACAAATTAAAATTAAATAAAATTTTAATAGAAAACAAATTAAAGAAAGCTCTAGCTGAAATAAGAGAAGGAAAAAATGATTTAGCATTTTCTCTAAATCAAATACAAATAAGAAATAGAAAAAGTGATTTAGAGATAACTAAAAAATACAAATATTTGTGGGTGCAATGCAAAAATTGTTATGGATTAAATTATAAGAAATTTTTTAAATTTCAAATGAATATTTATGAACATTGTGGACTTCATTTGAACATGACTAGTTTAGATAGAATCAAAATTCGGTTGATCCAAGTGGTTAGAAGCCTTTGGATGAAGGCATGGTTTCTAGGGATCCCAAAAAGTTTCATTCGCGGGAGGAACCTTATAAAGATCGTATTGATTTTAATCAAAAAACGACAGGATTAACTTATGCTGTTCAAATAGGCATAGGTTGACTAAATGGTATTCCTGTAGCAATCGAGATTATGGATTTTCAGTTTATGAGGGGTAGTATGGGATCGGTAGTGGGTGAGAAAATCACACGTTTGATCGAACATGCTACCAATAATTTTTTACCTCTTATTCTATTGTGTGCTTCAGAAGGAGCACGTATGCAAGAAGGAAGTTTGAGGTTGATGCAAATGGCTAAAATATCCACTGCATTATATTATTATCAATCAAATAATAAGTTATTCTATGTGTCATTCCTTTCATCTCCTACTACGGGTGGGGTGACAGCTAGTTTTGGTATGTTTGGAGATATCATTATTGACGAACCAAATGCCTACGTTGCCTTTGCGGGTAAAAGAGTAATTGAACAAACATTGAATAAGACAGTACCCGAGGGTGCACAAGCGGCTAACTATTTATTCCATAAAGGCTCCAATCGTACCACGTAATCCTTTCAAAGGCATTCTGAGTGAGTTATTTCAGCTCCATGCTTTGTTTCTTTTGAATCAAAAAGTGAAATCAAAAATAAAATTAAGGAGAGCCATATATCCTTATCCTTAATTTAATATTTAATAAATTATTTAATTTAATAAATTCAAAAATTTATTACTTGTTTTAAATATATTACTTGTTTTGTGGTAACCAATTAGTTATTTAGTTTATAGGAAGTAAAGTCAAAATTCCAAGATTGGATTTTTCTTTGGTAACATAAGATTAAATTGGAAAAATAATTATGTGGATACTTTTTTTTATTGATAGCCCTGATTACTGATCAATGTTGGGGTGAGAAGGTTATGACCAAGAGCAAGCTAGCTTGAAGTGTTAGCAACAAGCAAGCTTTTGGTGATGCTCTTGGGAATGGTTGTGTGTGAGTTGTGTTTCTAGGTTTTGGTTATGGTGTTTTCTGGTTTTTAGGGTTCCTAGAGTGTTCTAAGGTGTTGAAGAAGAGATAAGAAGAAGGGGACCACGTTGCTTTTGAAAAATGAGGCTTAAATGTGTAGCCATTTCATTCATTTTACAATATAAGCTTGAAATTACAACTAGTTCACACATGCCAAGCATGTGAGCTTACAAAATGAGGAAAGTATTTGAAATTTAAAAAGTAAAATGGTCAACACCTAAATTTTCATACACAAAAGAGTCAAAAACCAGCTGCAACATGTCTATTCCAAATATAGTCAAAAGTGGCACATGGTTTGAACTAAGTTCCTATTGTTTAACTAGTTTGGGTAAACAACCAAACTAGCTTCACCTACTTAGTTCCCCTTTGTATCTGCTTATGAAACTTGGTTTGAAGCATCCTTGGTCATCAATAAATATTGTTCCAAGAGCTAGGAAAGTTCGGGAACCGGATCATGGGCCAAACAGCTCCAAAACTGACCCATACTCTGCATACTGGGCCCATCAGATACAGCAATCTGTTTGGAATAGAAAATGGACTTTCCCATGTCATTTGGACCTGAAATGTGAACCATAGTCTTGTATATATGTCTGTAGACATCCCTCAAAATTTCAGCCCAAAACTCCATTTGCAACCTGAGATATAAGATAAATAGTGGAACTATGTTGCTGGAAATTATGAATCCAGCACCATAGGCACTTCAAGCATAACATTCCTACTCTTTTGTGCATAATTTTGCCTATAATTTTGCATACATAACTTAGGCACAAAACATTATCAAAATATACCTTGAATCAATTAAAAACATACCAAAAAATATAAACTCATAAAAGGAAAGGATTTGATACCAAGGTGTGCATGCTAGCCGGTGACATGCACCATCAAGTGGCAAAATTGCCACACTTCAACACTCCTCCTTGGCAATTTTGTATGAGACATTGAGAAGTCCTCTCAATATCTCAAATCTCTTCTTTCCCAATGGCTTGGTGAAGATATCCACCAAGTTCTCCTCGGAAGTCACATACTCCAACTTCAATTCACCACGTCCTTCAAATTCCCTTAAGGAATGATACTTGACCGGTATATGCTTGGTCCTCCCATGTTGGACTGGATTTTGTGCAATTGCTATTGCTGAAGTATTGTCACATAATATTACCGTGGCTTCCTCTTGCTTCAAGCTCAAGTCCTCCAATAATTTCCTAAGCCAAACACCTTCATTAGCACAACTTGAGCAAGCAATGTACTCGGCTTCCGCAGTGCTTTGTGCAACGGTTTGTTTCTTCTTGGAATTCCATGAGAAAGGACCATTTCCAAGAGTGTAAATGTAGCCCGATGTGCTCTTGCTATCATCCAAAGAACCAGCCCAATCACTATCACTATAACCAGGCAAAGCTTCATTCATGCCATCCTTGTACCATATACCAAAATCACTAGTAACTTTCAAATACCTTAGGATTCTTTTTGCACAACTAAGATGATTTTGTGATGGACTATGCATAAATCTTGACAAAACAGCCACACTAAACATGATATCCGGTCTAGTAGAGCATACACATAAAAGGCTACCAATTAAACTTCTATAGATGGAAGGATTTACCTTTGGAGAATCATCATCCTTCACCAACTTGGTGCCTTCATTCATAGGTGTGGCAACACTATTACAATCCTCCATGTCAAACTTCTTGAGCAACTCCTTCACATAGCTTTCTTGAGATATGAAGATGCCCTTGGATGATTGGACAACTTCAATTCCAAGAAAGTATTTCATCTCTCCAAGGCTAGACATCTCAAAGTTCAATTCTAGCTCACCTTTGAAGTTGCTCACTTCTTTCTCATTACCACCGGTCACTAGAAGGTCATCAACATAAAGAGAAACCAACACCATGCAACCATGAGTCCTAATATACAATGTAGGCTCATTAGGACTCCTCCTAAATCCATGCTTTGTCAAAAAACCATCTATCTTGGCATACCATGCCCTAGGAGCTTGTTTAAGGCCATACAAGGCCTTGTGTAGCTTGTATACCTTCTCTTCACTTCCTTTCTTCACAAAACCTTCGGGTTGCACAACATAGACCTCCTCCTTTAATATTCCATTCAAGAAGGCTGACTTCACATCAAGGTGATATACTTTCCAAGACTTTTGTGCCGAAATTGCAAGAAGAAGTCTTATGGTTTCCATCCTTGCAACCGGTGCAAAAGTCTCTCCATAATCCACACCGGCTTGTTGTGCATATCCTTTGACAACAAGCCTTGCCTTGTGCTTATTTATGGACCCATCCAGATTGTACTTGGTCCTAAAGATCCACTTCACCCCAATAGCATTCTTTCCCTTCGGTTTTGTTACCAAGCTCCAAGTGTCATTCTTGTTTATCACATCAATTTCATCTTGCATGGCTTGTCTCCACTCTTTTCTTACCATAGCCTCATGGACATTGATTGGATCACTCAATGCCACATTACACCTTTCATAAATCTCATTAAGAGGTCTTGTGCCGCTCACACCATCACCAATCTCCAAATCAGCCCCTATGGAGATTTCTAGCTCATTCTCATCATATTCATCATCATGGGCAGCACCTTCATCATTTCCTTGTTCCTCATCATTATCATGAGCTTCAAGCCGATTGTCTTCATCCATACTAGCCAACTCCTCCTTACTACAAACCCATTTAGCTTCCTCATCAACTTTCAAATCTCTACTTATCACAAGTTTCTTGGTTTCCAAGTTATACACTCTATATCCCTTGGTCACATCACTATAGCCAACCAAAACACCAACTTGTGACCTTTCATCAAGCTTTCCTCTCTTCTCTTGTGGTACTAGGATGTAACAAATGCTTCCAAATACCCTTAGATGATCAAGAGAAGGCTTATATCCAAACCAAAGCTCAAATGGGGTTTTACTCCTCAAAGACTTGGAGTAAAGCCTATTTTGGATGTAGATGGATGTATTAACTCCTTCGGCCCAAAACTTCTTTGGCAAGCCACTTTCAAACAACAAACATCTAGCCATGATGTAGTGAATTGATGAACTATACCATGATCCTTACAAAGTTGTTTGAAAGCCTCACTTGTGTATTCCCCACCATTGTCCGTCCTTAACACCTTTATAGTGCAACCGGATTGATTTTGCACTAACTTCATAAATTCTACAAACTTCTCCAAAGCTTGTGATTTTCTTTCAAGGAAATACACCCAACACATTCTTGAGTAATCATCAATGAAAGTTATGAAATACTTGCTGCCATTTAAGGATGGAACACTCATAGGACCACAAATATCCGAATGTATAAGTCCTAGCTTCTCCTTTGATCTCCAAGAACAAGATTGAAATGCTAGCCTAGTATGCTTTCCTTTTTGACACACTTCACACACACGTTCTTGCTTCTCCACCAATAGCATGTCTCTAACAAGTTCATGTGTGCCTACCAATGACTTAAAGCTAGCATGGCCTAGTCTTTTATGCCAAAGATGAAAGGTGTTCTCAACTTTGGTGTTCAATGCAACCGATGCACCATTATCATCCATATTCAACCTAAAATTCTTGTTCTTCATTCCAACACACATTAATTCATTTCCATGTGGATCAACTATAGTGCATGTCATGTTTGAGAAGTGTAATGCATATTTGTTCTCAAGCATTTGACCTACACTAAGTAAGTTCTCACATAAAGAAGGTACATAGAGAACATCATGGATAGTTTTGATACCTTTGGTGGTGTGTATCACCACATCTCCTTTGCCTTTCACTTCCATCAAGGCTCCATTTCCAATTTTAACTTTGTTGTGGCTGCTCCTATCCAAGTTTGTGAACCACTCATGCTTGTGAGACATATGGTGTGTTGCTCCACTATCAATGATCCATCCTTCATCATTCTTGATGCTACTAAAACAAGTAGCAACAAACAACTCTTCGTATTCACTATCACTTGCATTATCTTTAGCAACATTTGCTTGTTGCTTATCTTTCTTGTTTGCCTTGCATACTCTCTCCACATGACCCTTTTGTTGGCATTTATGGCAAAATGCATCCGGCCTCCACCAACACCTTCTTGGATGATGACCTTTCTTCTTGCAATGGTGACAAGGTTCATAGGACTTCCTCTCGGGTTTGCTAGTTTCACCTTTCTCCTTTATGACCTTAAGCTTGTTCTTCTTTTGATTTTGTGTCTTTTGATGTTGTTTAGACACAAATGCAGCCTCCATTGATTCTTCATGTCTAATCCTCCTCCTTTGCTCCGTAGCTTGCAAGGCATTCACCAACTCGGTCAAGGAAATTTCATTTAGGTTCCTTGACTCCTCCAATGAAGATATCTTAGCTTCAAACCTCTCGGGCAAGGAGACCAAAACCTTCTCCACAATCCTTTGGTCACTTAATCTTTCACCTAGCACCCTAATTTGATTCACCACATTAAGAAGCCTTGTGGTGAACTCCTTAACCGTTTCTTTGTCTTTCATCTTGATGGTCTCAAACTCCCTCCTTAGGTTAAGGATTTGCATTTGCCTTGTCCTTGCACTCCCTTGGAACAAATCTTGAAGTTTGTCCCAAGCTTCTTTGGCACTCTCACATGCCATTATCCTTGAGAAAATGGTATCACTAATACAAGAATGAATGGCGGTGAGAGCCTTGAAACCTTTAGCCAATTCCTCCTCATGGTGCTTGATTTGGTTGACCGTTGCCCCTTGTCTCAAAGGCTCGGGTTCTTGGGGATTTATGGTGACCTCCCAAAGACCATAAGCCTTCAAGTAGGCTTGCATCTTGATACTCCAAATGTTGTAGTTCTCCCCATTGAAGATAGGAGGAGAAGGAGTTGAAAAACTTGAAGAAGCCATGTGAATGTTGCTTTCTAGTATGAAGGAATATGAAAATATATTTGTGCTTTCAAGTATCTCTTCACTCTCAAGGAACGAACCAGCCTAAAAACCTCACAAATCTCACAAAAATGTGCCTTGCTCTGATACCACTTTGCTGGGGTGAGAAGGTTATGACCAAGAGCAAGCTAGCTTGAAGTGTTAGCAACAAGCAAGCTTTTGGTGATGCTCTTGGGAATGATTGTGTGTGAGTTGTGTTTTTAGGTTTTGGTTATGGTGTTTTCTGGTTTTTAGGGTTCCTAGAGTGTTCTAAGGTGTTGAAGAAGAGATAAGAAGAAGGGGACCACGTTGCTTTTGAAAAATGAGGCTTAAATGTGTAGCCATTTCATTCATTTTACAATATAAGCTTGAAATTACAACTAGTTCACACATGCCAAGCATGTGAGCTTACAAAATGAGTAAAGTATTTGAAATTTAAAAAGTAAAATGGTCAACACCTAACTTTTCATACACAAAAGAGTCAAAAACCAGCTGCAACATGTCTATTCCAAATATAGTAAAAAGTGGCACATGGTTTGAACTAAGTTCCTATTGTTTAATTAGTTTGGGTAAACAACCAAACTAGCTTCACCTACTTAGTTCCCCTTTGTATCTGCTTATGAAACTTGGTTTGAAGCATCCTTGGTCATCAATAAATATTGTTCCAAGAGCTAGGAAAGTTCTGGAACCGGATCATGGGCCAAACAGCTCCAAAACTGACCCATACTCTGCATACTGGGCCCATCAGATACAGCAATCTGTTTGGAATAGACAATGGACTTTCCCATGTCATTTGGCCCTGAAATTTGAACCATAGTCTTGTATATATGTCTGTAGACATCCCTCAAAATTTCAGCCCAAAACTCCATTTACAACCTGAGATATAAGATAAATAGTGGAACTATGTTGCTGGAAATTATGAATCCAGCACCATAGGCACTTCAAGCATAACATTCCTACTATTTTGTGCATAATTTTGCCTATAATTTTGCATACATAACTTAGGCACAAAACATTATCAAAATATACCTTGAATCAATTAAAAACATACAAAAAAATATAAACTCATAAAAGGAAAGGATTTGATACCAAGGTGTGCATGCTAGCCGGTGACATGCACCATCAAGTGGCAAAATTGCCACACTTCAACAATCAAGTCAGGAAATCTCTATCAAACAAAATAAAAAGAGCAAATTCTGTTTCTTTCGTCCATGAAATTGGGCAAGGGGGTCTTGCATCTTTCTATATCCCTCAAGAATCCCCAATTTTACTAAGGATATCTTTTGTCGAATCATATTATAATGAATTTTTTTGCGAAGGGAAAAACAAAAATGAAGAGATATAAAAATAAATAAAGAACATAATAAAAAAGTGAATTATCATACATATATTTCACGTAGAAAGATGAATAAGCCCATTTATTTACTTATTTTATTTACATATTTACACTTTTGATTTACATTAATTATGTTGTATACATACTTAGTATATTCTAGTTTATTATATACTTTACAGGCTTATAATATTTATTTATTTATTTAATATATATTAAATATTTTTTTAATATGTATTAAATATATTAAAAATATATATATTAGTCTATAGACTCTTATATTATAGACTTCTTGTTATATCCTTATTTTTTTTATCTTTTGGAGTCTGTCAAATTTACATAGGTCAATCCACTAACCACCCTTCTTTTTTGAGGAGTTAAAAAATACTATGATGGCTCCGTTGCTTTATTATTTCGTCTGTTATTTAGCAATCTCACAGTTTCTTTTTCTTTTTTTTCAATACAAATAAATAAGATTTTTTTTTAACTTTTTTTTTTTTTTCGTATTCTTCATAACATAAATATTGTTATCTTCGGTGTGAAAACAAAAAAGTTTGTGACGCTGAAATAGATCTTCTAATAGATAAGATAAAATTGGAGATACCCTTTCTTTATCTCATACTACTCTTTCGATAGATAATGTAAGTATTTTGAAAATCTTTTGTTTTTATATTGAATTTGAAGTGCCATGCTATTATTACTTAATACTTATATTTCCTATTGCACGAAGGCATGGTCTTCACTCAAATCCAACAAAAAGCTCATTGGCACAAAGCATGAGGGAATGCTAGACGTTTGGTAATTTCTCCCCCGACTAGAATAAAAAATGCCATTGAAGCGGCTAATCCCATGCATACTGTCTATATATCTGGTCGAACAAATTGCTTAGTACCATAAATAGATACTCTGGATATTAGCCATCCGCCAGGAGAGTTTATGAACAAATACAGATATTTGGTATCGTCCTCTATACTGAGATATACCATAAGACTAATAAGTTGATTCGAGATCTCGTTATCAACTGGTTGGCCTAAAAAAAGTGATCTTTCTCTATAAAGTCGGTTGATTGGGATAAAATTGTATCCCTTATGAACCGTACATGCACCTTTCGATGCATACGGTTCAACACAAATTGCGAAAAAAAAAAAAGAATCAATGTGTAGATTCCAGCTTTCTTTCTTTTTTTATATTCATAGCAGGCTCTTTTTAATTTGTAACAAAGAGGGGCTTTTTCTTTCATCTTTCAAGAAAGATGAAGTTTGGCCTGTTTTAATTTATATATAAATTAAAAGCCTATAAATAAATAAAAAAAATTCACTAAACTTATCGGACTAACTTCTCATTGATGCATTGTTTCATCGGGATCCAATCCAAATCACGATGTAATTCTCTTGCTCCTAAAAGGTCTTCTTCAACTTTTTTTAGGTTTAGGCTCTACTCCAAGTAAAGATCTGCCCGATTTGGATTTGCACATATAGGACAAATACCCCAATACCACGTCCTTTTGCTACGACTACCTTTTTTTTTTTAATTCCATGTCTCCCGCCAAATAGTAAATATTCAATCCATTCTTCACCTTACTCGATTGATTAACAATTTGAGATTATTATATATCATCATTATATATTATAAGTGGAAAATCTTTATAAATAGAATATGATATAAGTGGTAATCATGGATATATTACCCTTTTTTTTTTTTAAACGGAGCCTGTATATTAATATTATATTTAATTTTTTTGGTCTAACCAAGCCAACCATAAATTATAAATTATTATAATTAAGAATATTAATCTGTATACCCCGTTAAAAAATAGATTGAATTGCACTTCATTGTATTTTACGCTCCAATTTTTTAATGATTCAATCAACCTTTCTAGGGCGAAAGAGAGGATATCTCGATCGTGTAAGAGAACGGAGAAATACCATATGACCAAATATATCTGACAAGTCGCACTACGCGTCAATCCACGATGCATCTTCCTCTCCAAAGTTTCAAAAAGGATCTTTTGGAACACCAATAGGCATTAAATGAAATAAAAATTAATTACTATAGTTCACTTGATGTTGAAGAGTAACAATGTATTATTGTCTTCATAATATTGTTCTTTATCCTATTTTGTCCATAGATCTAATAAGTTTATAAAAAAGGAAGACAAAAATAATAAAGGAAAATTCTTTCAAATAGGTCCTTTGAATTATGGAAAAAAAAATATAAATGCAATCACTCATATAAAAGGTATCAACCTCTTACCATTGCATATTGGTACTTATCGAGTGTAGAATAGGTATGCTTCCTTTTGTTCCTACAAACAAAATTGTTCCATTATTACTAAAAGAATAGAACAAATATTAATCCTTTCCCTGAGATAATCCACTCAAAAGGGAAGGTCTATAGTATAGTTTTTTTCGAGTGTAATAAAGTTACATAGTGTCTATTTTTTGTTGATAGAGGGGTATATCCATGGGTTTGCCTTGGTATCATGTTCATACTTTCATATTGAATGATCTCAATTGTTTCCTTGCTGTCCATATAATGCATATAGCTCTGGTTGCTGGTTAGGTCGGTTCGATGGCTCCATACGAATTAGCAGTTTTTGATACCTCTAACCAGTTCTGGATCCAATGTGAAGACAAGGGATGTTTGTGATGTGATTCCGCCCGAGCCCGCTCAACCGATAACCCGCTAGGGTGCTAACCCAACACAGATGAAGACTAAGCCAATCACAAGAGCTCAAATTAAGAGATCTAGGGACAACCTGGGAGCATTTATACAGCGGATAATCAATCTCAATAGAGCTTGTCCATACTTGAAGATACAAAGCCTATTCTAAGCATCCAAGCGGTGGAAGCCAATACGGACCCGGGTAGCAGTTTTGGTGCAAATATGGACAACGGGCAGCATGAAATGGTTCTAACTCCTTATGGATTCAATACATATGTCTAAGAGGATATGGAATCAAGTCAAGGAAGCTTCAAAGGCATTCAAAAAGGGGTTGTACGGACAGCTTCAAATTTGGCCTATTTTTTACTGTATTTTGTGCTGGCTTTACTGTATTTTGCTGAGTTGGCTTTTTCTTCCTCTTCCAAGCATGGGCGACATGTGGGACTTCATATTCAGCTTATTTGGCATCCTAAAAAGCATATTGAAGCTGATTTGGAGCTCAATTTGGTCAAAAATCGAACAAAGTCAACTTAGTCAAAAAGCTAGTATTATAGTTTCCTAATTTGATTCTACTTTTTGTTTTAGGAAATTACCATTAATTTTTAGTTTTTATTTATTTATTTTCTGGAACAATAAGTTTAGGAAAGTTATTATTTTATTATTTTCATTGTAAATTAATTAATTCCTAATTCAAAATAAAGGAAGTAATTAATCCAAATTAGATTAGGAAAGGAGTGAGAATTTCGGCCACCATAGGAAACTACTTTGTCTGGCCAGTTTTCCCTTTGTTTTTAGGGTTTTATTTCATGGATTTGTAGCCTATTTAAAGGCTTATTTTTCAATAAAAATACAACTTTGATTTGATTGAGAAAATACTTGTGAGATTAATTATCTCTTTGTTCTTTGAGAACACCTAAAACACCATTAGAGAATTGGTTGTTTTAGCTTGACTTATCAATAGGTTTTCCATCCTCTATTGTGGCGTCTACATTATGATACAAACCTAGGACGACCTGCTCCTAAACCCGTATTATATTAGCCCGGATCTTTAATTAAGTTCAACTTCTAATGGAATGGACCTCAACCCCTAACCAACCTGTGGTTAGAAACCTTGGTATAATGTAGATTCCACAATAGGGGATGGAAAACCTATTGATAAGTCAAGCTAAAACAACCAATTCTTTAATGGTGTTTTAGGTGTTCTCAAAGAACAAAGAGATAATTAATCTCACAAATATTTTCTTAATCAAATCAAAGTTTTTTCTTATTGAAAAATAAGCCTTTAAATAGGCTTTGAAAGAAACAAAATAAACCCTAAAAAATTAATTCAAAACCGGACTCCTATAGGAATTAGGAAACTTGGCCGAATTCTAATATGTCCTAAATTAAGTTTCCTAAACTAAATTTGATTAATTAATTCCTTTATTTTGATTTAGGAATTAATTAATTTACAATGGAAATAATAAATTAATAACTTTCCTAAACTTATTTGTCAACCAAATATATAAATAAAAACTAAAAAGTAATGGAAGTTTCGTAAAACAAAAAGTAGAATCAAATTAGGAAACTATAATACTAGCTTATTGACTAGGTTGCCTTTGACCAATCTTTGACCAAATTGCGCTCCAAATCAGCTTCTAGATGCTTTGTAGGGTGCCAAATAAGCTGAATATGAAGGCCCACACGTTTCCCATGCTTGGAAAAATAAGAAAAGGCTAATACAGTAAAATACAGTAAAGCCAGCAAGCAATACAGCAAATTCGGCCAAATTGTTGAAGCTGTCCGTACAAGCCCTTTTTGATTGCATTTGAGGCTGATTTAACTTGATTCCATGACCTATTAGGCGTATTTATTGAACCCATAAAGCATTGGAACCATTTCATGCTTCTCGGACTCCAAAAATGTACCAAAACTGTCACCCGGGTCCGTATCGGCTTCCACCACTTGGATGCTTAGAATAGGCTTTGTATCTTCAAGTATGGACAAGCTCTGTTGAGATTGATTACCCCCTGTATAAATATTCCCAGGTTGTCCTTAAATCTCTTAATTTGAGCTCTTGTGATTGGCCTATTCTTCATCCGTGTCGAGTCAGCACCCCAGCGGGTTATCAGTTGAGCGGGCTCGGGCGGAATCACATCATTCCCCTCCTCTTGAAAAGGATTTGTCCTCAAATCAAGA
Organism: Ziziphus jujuba; assembly: GCF_031755915.1. Lineage (NCBI taxonomy): Eukaryota > Viridiplantae > Streptophyta > Magnoliopsida > Rosales > Rhamnaceae > Ziziphus > Ziziphus jujuba. Next base: position 1,926,089 of record NC_083389.1, on the reverse strand, counting down.
TCATCACCTGCAGCAAAAGGAGTTAAATCAGCAACATTAAATGCAGCACTCATGTTATACTCACCCGGTAAATCAAGCTTGTAGGCATTCTTGTTATTCTGCTCCAAAACTTGAAAAAGTCCATCCATAGGCGGCATTAGCTTTGACTTTCTTTGTTTAGGAAACCTTTCCTTTCGTAAGTGCAACCAAACCAATTCTCCTGGGTCAAACACTATTACAACAAAATCTAGAAATACATGCTCATTATGGTAAAAATTACACTTTTTAAAGTTAGCAAACAATGTTTCCCAAATTTTCAAATTACCACTAAGTAAAGCTCTCAACAATGTAGATAAAGTTTTATGCAATAAAGACATCTTTAAATAAGTATCTTTAAAGTTCATGGTCAGCAATGATTTCTTATTCATAATTACTTTATTAACATCACCAAAGCTAAGATAAAAATTTATATTTTTCCTTTCTTGTCTTCCTTCTCCTTTCTCACTCACGGCAATCTCACCTTCCTCATTCTCGGCTTTTGCACCAAATTTTTCACTCTTGGTTTTATTAAAATTTTTCCACACAACCTGAGTATTAGAAGACTTACCTTGGACAGCAAGCTCACCTTTTCCCTCTTGATTGGATGGTAGTCCACTTGGAATTTCATTTGGGAAGACATCTCCAAATTCCTTGAAAAGATAAATCATTGAACTTGGCAATTCAAGTTCTTCAAAGTTAGTTTGATCATTAAAATAATTTTCTTTATAAATCATGACCAGCAAAGGTTTCTTACACTCAATAACCTTATTAATATCCCATAAACTCAAATAAAAATTGCTACTTAACCTTTCTTTTCTTTCTTTTTTATTTTCCCCCTTGGATTGGTGCAAACCTTCGGATTTCCCTTCCTTCTCCAAGCTCTCGGGTTTGCCACTTTCTTTCCCCTCTCTTTCGGCTTTCCCTTGATCTTTCCACTCAATATGAGCCTTAGAAACATTACCTTGATCGGCAACCTCATTCTTACCTTCTTGAAAGGATGGTGAAGCCGTTGGTGCCATACTTGCTTTTTTCTTGAGCTTTTCGGCTTCTATCCTTTGTTGCATTTGTAATTGGCCTTTGTAAACCTCTTTAGGAGATAATGGTTCCAGCTTGACTTTCTTCGCTTTGAACCTGAAAACAATACTATTTTCTCTACCAAAATGAGTAGCATCTTTATCAAATTGCCATGGTCTACCTAATAGTATATGTCCAGCAATCATGGGTACAATATCACATAAAACTACATCCTCATATCTACCTATATTAAATTTTACTTTGGCTTGTTTATTCACTTTTATTTCACCACTATCATTAAACCATTGTAATCTATAAGGATCTGGATGTTTAATAGTTATTAAGCCTAATTTATCAACTACAATGTTACTAATTACATTTGTACAACTTTCACTATCAATAATCATACTACAAATCTTACCTTGAATTTCACATCGGGTGTGAAAGATGTTCTCTCTTTGAATTTCGTCCTCATCTTTGTATGCAGCAAGTACTCTCCTAGAAAGAAAGTTTAATTCAGCATTGGATGCTTGCAAGGTTTCGGGTTCATCCTCCATGTCCTCCTCCTCTTGCTTGGCTTCATCCTCACTTTCTTCACTTTTCGATTCTAGCTCGTCATTGCCCTTTAACACCATGATTCTTCTATTCGGGCATTGGCTAGTGATGTGTCCTCCTCCCTGGCACTTAAAACACACAACATCATGAGTTCTAGAAGATTTAGGATCTAATTTTACCTCATTCTTTGGTGCTTGGACAGATTTGGTTCTAGTCTCCTTCCTTGGCCAGTTTGAACTTTCTTCTTTGACTTTCGGCTTTAGCTTGCTTTCATAGATGGGATTGTTCCTCCAGCCACTTGAATTGGACCTTCCACTGTTGGAAACACCTCCAAACCATGATCTTACACCCCTCCTCTTGAATTGATGCTCTAATTTAATAGCCACATGCAACATCTCCTCCAATTCCACATATTGGTGCAATTCTAGTTGATTGGCTATTTCACGATTCAAACCACCAAGAAACCTTGCCATGGTTGCTTCCCTATCTTCATTCAAGTTCAATCTCATCATAAGCATCTCCATCTCCTTGTAATAATCCTCCGCGGATCCATGTCCTTGAGATAAAGATTTAAGTGTTTGATGCAGCAACCTATGATAGTGTGATGGTACGAATCGCTTCCGCATGGCTCCTTTCATTTGTCGCCATGTAGTAATCAAGTCATCACCAACTCTCCTTCGGGTGTTTTGCTCATTAGTCCACCATTGGAGTGCATAATGGGCAAACTCCATTGCTGCGAATTTCACCTTCTTAGCCTCTGAATAATTATGGCGGTCAAATATCATCTCCATCTTTTCTTCCCACTCCAAATATGCTTCGGGGTCACTTTTTCCCATGAATGGTGGGATGTTGATCATGATATTGCTAAGATTTTCATCTGTTTCTTCCCTCCTATATCTTCCATGGCCAGCTCTATCATGGACAGCAAAAGTTTCGTCCATACCTTCCTCAAAGTCTCCGTCGAATGGCTCCTCATCAAATTCCTCTCTCGGCCTCGCACCACCTCCTCGTCCTCGGCCTCGTCCTCCATGGAATTCTTGCCTATTTCTTGTATTCGGCCTTCCTTGTGAGGCTTCTAGTCTTCCCACTCTTTGATTCACATGCTCAACTTGAGCACTAACCCGCTGTATTGATTCCAAGACAGCTCTCATATCCACTTGGTCTCCACTCCCTGTAGCTCGGTCATCGCCATGGAATGCTATGGACTCTTCCTCATTGATCCTCAAGGATGGATCCCCTCTTCTTATTCTAGAATCTGCCATGTTAGTAAAATACTGCAAAAATAAAATAAATCCTCACAATATTCACTCCCTCACGTGTTTCACTCAAACAAGGTCTCGACACTCGTGTTTGCACACTAGTTTCGGCTTTTACCCTCTTTTAAGCTCTCACACTCTTGCCTTTTTCCACTCAATGAATTATCTCAAAGTTCTAATTAAAACACCCACAAAAAAGCAATTAGATCACTAGTATGTTTTAATTAAACTTATCAACAAAGCAGTAGCAAAAAGTAGGCAATACCGAAAGAATCCAACAAATCCTAATTTTTCGGCTTTCTAGACAAGAAAACACAAAATTATGGGAAAACATTGGAATTTTTTAAAACTGCACCAGATGGTAGTAGATTATGAATTCAAGAATAAAATTCCAGAGAAAGAAATTCAAATACGAACAAGAATCAAAGAGAACAAAATTATAGAAAAGTGTTGGTTGTTGTTCTTGTAATTCAAGTTTTGTATCAATTCCTTTATCTAATTTTAATCCAAATAATTTAAGCACCCAAAATCCAAATATCCAGCAGCAAACATAATTCTCCAGCAACTCAAATATTGAATAAATAATAAAAAACCAGCAGCTCCAACAAATTTCCAGCAAACCGAAATATTTTTTTTCTTCTTTTTTTTTTTTTTTTGTTTTTTATTCGGCTTTACCTTCTTTTTTTTTTTTTTTCACTCACAGAACATAAACAACTGCAGCAGCAAGAATAATTACCAAAATTGCAATTCCAACTCCAAAACAAACACCAAACCCGTGACCTCCAAATAAACAAAATGTGCAGTTTTTTTTTTTTTTTTTTTTAAATGTTGCCACAAACTTTTTTTTTCTTGTTTTTTTTTTTTTTTTTTTTTTGAATGTACGAATGCAAATATGTAAGACTAAAACAGCAAAGAAAAATCAACAAAAACCAAATTAACAAGAACAATGATAAAAGACAACCAACAAACTAGGAAACAAAAATACGATAAAACTAGGAAATCCTAATTCAACTACGAATGAATTTTTTTTTTTTTTTAAGATGCTGAACGTGTATAGGAAGGATGCAACATTAACCTAATGCTAAAATTTCAGAATAACATAAAAACAAATAAAGCAAATAAAGATAGATCAAACCTGAACAAAATTTAGCTCTGATACCAAATGATACGAACCTAGGATGACCTGCTCCTAAACCCGTATTATATTAGCCCGGATCTTTAATTAAGTTCAACTTCTAATGGAATGGACCTCAACCCCTCACCAACCTGTGGTTTGAAACCTTGGTATAATGTAGACTCCACAATAGGGGATGGAAAACCTATTGATAAGTCAAGCTAAAACAACCAATTCTCTAATGGTGTTTTAGGTGTTCTCGAAGAACAAAGAGATAATTAATCTCACAAATATTTTCTTAATCAAATCAAAGTTTTTTTCTTATTGAAAAATAAGCCTTTAAATAGGCTTTAAAAGAAACAAAATAAACCCTAAAAAATTAATTCAAAACCGGACTCCTATAGGAATTAGGAAACTTGGCCGAATTCTAATATGTCCTAAACTAAGTTTCCTAAACTAAATTTGATTAATTAATTCCTTTATTTTGAATTAGGAATTAATTAATTTACAATGGAAATAATAAATTAATAACTTTCCTAAACTTATTTGTCAACCAAATATATAAATAAAAACTAAAAAGTAATGGAAGTTTCCTAAAACAAAAAGTAGAATCAAATTAGGAAACTATAATACTAGCTTATTGACTAGGTTGACTTTGACCAATCTTTGACCAAATTGAGCTCCAAATCAGCTTCTAGATGCTTTTTAGGGTGCCAAATAAGCTGAATATGAAGGCCCACACGTTTCCCATGCTTGGAAAAATAAGAAAAGGCTAATACAGTAAAATACAGTAAAGCCAGCAAGCAATACAGCAAATTCGGCCAAATTGTTGAAGCTGTCCGTACAAGCCCTTTTTGATTGCATTTGAGGCTGATTTAACTTGATTCCATGACCTATTAGGCATATTTATTGAACCCATAAAGCATTGGAACCATTTCATGCTTCTCGGACTCCAAAAATGTACAAAAACTGTCACCCGGGTCCGTATCGGCTTCCACCATTTGGATGCTTAGAATAGGCTTTGTATCTTCAAGTATGGACAAGCTCTGTTGAGATTGATTACCCCCTGTATAAATACTCCCAGGTTGTCCTTAAATCTCTTAATTTGAGCTCTTGTGATTGGCCTAGTCTTCATCCGTGTCCAGTCAGCACCCCAGCGGGTTATCGGTTGAGCGGGCTCGGGCGGAATCACATCACATTATACCAAGGTTTCTAACCACAGGTTGGTTAGGGGTTGATGTCAATTCCATTAGAACTTTAACTTAATTAAGATCTGGGCTAATATAATACAGGTTTAGGAGTAGGTCATCCTAGGTTCGTATCATTTGCTATCAGAGCTAAATTTTGTTTAGGTTTGATCTATCTTTATTTGCTTTATTTGTTTTTGTGTTATTCTACAATTTTAGAATTAGGTTAAGGTTGCATCCATCCCATACATGTTCTGCATCTTAAAAAAAAAAAAAAAATTCATTCCTAGTTAAATTGGGATTTCCTAGTTTTATCCTATTTTTGTTTCCTAGTTTGTGCGTTGTTTTTCATCATTGTTCTTGTTAATTTTGGTTTTTGTTGATTTTTATTTGCTGTTTTAGTCTTAAATATTTGCATTCATATATTCAAAAAGAAAGAAAAAAAAGAAGAAGGGCTTGCAGCAACATATATAAAAAAAAAAAAATTCACACAGTTTGAATTTTTGATTGGGAGGTCACGGGTTTGGCGTTTGTTTTGGAGTTGGAATTTCAATTTTGGTAATTATTGTTGCTACTGCAGTTTTTTTTATGATCTGTGAGTGAAGAGAAAAAAAAAGGAGTTTGATTTGTTGCTGGAAATTTCGTGTAACTGCTCCTTTGTTGATTATTTATTCCATATTTGGAGTTTCTGGAGAGTTATTTTTGCTGCTGGATATTTGATTTTGAGTGCTAAATTATTTGGATTAAAATTAGTTAAAGGATTTGATACAAAAACTTTAATTACAAAGAACAACAACCAACAACTTTTCTATATTTTTGTTCTCTTTGATTCTTGTTCGTATTTGAATTTCTTTTTCTAGAATTTTATTCTTGAACTCATAATCTATTACCATCTGGTTCAGTTCTTCAAAATTCCAAAGTTTTCTCATTAATTTGCTTTATTTTGTCTAGGAAAACCGAAAATAGGTATTTTCATTCCGTTCGGTATTTGTTTATTTTTGCTTACTGTTTTGTTGATAAGTTTAATTAAAACATACTATTGATCTAATTGCTGTTTTATGGGTGTTTTAATTTGAACTTTAAGATAATTCATTTAGTAGAAAAAGGCAAGAGTGTGTGAGCTTGAAAGAGGGTAAAAGCCAAAACTATTGTGCAAACACGAGTGTCGAGACCTTGTTTGAGTGAAACACGTGAGGGAGTGAATATTGTGAGGATTTATTTTATTTTTTGTAGTATTTTACTAGCATGGCAGATTCTAGAATAAGAAGAGGAGATCCACCGTTGAGGATCAATGAGGAAGAGTCCGTAGCATTCCATGGCGATGCCCGAGCTACTGTGAGTGGAGACCAAGTGGACATGAAAGCTGTTTTGGAGTCAATATAGCGGGTTAGTTCTCAAGTTGAGCATATGAATCAAAGAATGGGAAGGCCAGAAGCCTAAAAAGGAATGCCGAACACAAGAAATAGGCAAGAATTCCATGGAGGACGAGGCCGAGGACGAGGAGGTTGCGATAGACCGAGAGAGGAATTTGATGAGGAGCCATTTGGTGGAGACTTTGAGGAAGGTATGGACGAAACTTTTGCTGTCCAAGATAGAGCTGGCCATGGAAGATATAGGAGGGAAGATACAGATGATGATTTGGGAAATATCAAGCTTAACATCTCACCTTTTATGGGTAAAAGTGATCCCGAAGCTTATTTGGAGTGGGAAGAAAAAATGGAGATGATTTTTTACTGCCATAACTGTTCGGAAGGTAAGAAGGTGAAGTTGGCAGCAATGGAGTTTGGACATTATGCACTCCAATGGTGGACCAATGAGAACAATACCTAAAGGAGAGTTGATGATGATTTAATCTCGACATGACGTCAAATGAAAGGAGCCATGAGGAAACGGTTTGTGCCATCCCATTACTATAGGTTGCTACATCAAAGGCTTCAATCTTTATCTCAAGGAGCTAGGTCCGTGGAGGATTATTACAAAGAGATGGGGATGCTCATGATGAGGTTAAACATGAATGATGATAGAGAAGTAACCATGGCAAGATTTCTTGGTGGTTTGAATCGTGAGATAGCCAACCAACTAGAATTGCAACAATATGTGGAATTGGAGGAGATGTTACATGTGGCTATTAAATTGGAGCATCAATTCAAGAGGAGGGGTGTAGGCTCACGGTTTGGAGGAGTTTCCAACAGCGGAAGATCAATTCCAAGTGGCTGGAGAAACAATCCCACCTTTGAAGTAAGACAAAAACCAAAACTAGGAGAAGAAAGCTCCATTTGGCCAAGAAAGGAGTCCAAAGCCAAATCTGTCCAAGCACCTAAACATGAGGTAAAATATGATCCTAAACCTTCAAGATCAGGAGAAATAATTTGCTTTAAGTGCCAAGGATGAGGACACATCACTAGTCAATGCTCGAATAGAAGAATCATGGTGTTAAAGACCAATGGCAAGCTGAAATCGGAAAGTGAAGAAAGTGAGGATGAAGCCGAGCAAGAGGAAGAGTACTTAGAGGATGAGGCCGAAACTTTCAATGCATCCAATGCCGAATTAAACTTGGTGTCTAGAAGAGTACTTTCTGTATACAAGGATGACCATGTTCAAAGAGAAAACATCTTCCACGCCCGATGTGAAATCCAAGGTAAAATTTGTAGTATGATTATCGATAATGGGAGTTGTACAAATGTAATTAGTAACATTGTGGTTGATAAATTAGGCTTAATAACGATTAAACATCCACAACCTTATAGAGTACAATGGCTTAATGATAGTGGTAAAATAAAAGTGAATAAACAAGCCAAGGTAAAATTTAGTATAGATAAATATGTGGATGTTGTATTGTGTGATGTTGTACTTATGCATGCTAGTCATATTTTATTGGGAAGGCCATGGGGATTTGATAAGAATGCCATACACTATGGGAGAGAGAATGCCATTGTATTTAAATTTAATGGGAAGAAGGTCAAGCTAGAGCCATTAACTCCAAAGGAGGTATTTAGAGACCAACTTCAAATACAATAAAGGAGGGAAGCCGAGAAGCTCGAAGAGAAGGCTAGTACGGTACCAATGGTTACACCACCTACCCATGAGGTCAAGACCGAACTTGCTTGGTATTCTAAACTCAAGGGTGAGGAGAAAGACAAAGACAAAACCAAAAGAGAGAAATTAAGAGAAAAAGCCGGAAGTGATGATAAAAAGAGTGTGTCCGAAAGAGAGAAAGGAAAAGAAAGGAAAGAAAGAAAAAGTAAAAATTTTAATTTGAGTTTTGGGGAAGTTAATAAGGCTATCTTGGGTAAGAAACCATTGCTGGTTATGATTTATAAAGATGCTAATTTAAAAATGCTTTTGTTGTACAAAACTTTATCTGCATTGTTGAGAGCTTTACTTAGTGGAAATTTGAAATTTTGGAAAATATTGTTTGCTAACTTTAAAAAGTGTAATTTTTACCATAGGAGCATGTATTTCTAGATTTTTTTGTAATAGTGTTTGACCCAGTAGAATTGGTTTGGTTGCACTTACAAAAGGAACAGTTTCCTAAACAAAGAAAGTCAAAGCTCATGGACTTTTTCAAGTTTTGGAGCGGATTAACGAGAATACCTACAAACTTAATTTAATAGGTGAGTATAGTGGTAGTGCTGCATTTAATGTTGCTGATATAACTCCTTTTGCTGCAGGTGATGATCTTGATTTGAGGACAAATCCTTTTCAAGAGGAGGGGAATGATCTGATTCCACCAGAGCCCGCTCAACTGATAACCTGCTGGGGAGTTAACCCGATACGGATGAAGACTAGGCCAATCACAAGAGCTCAAATTAAGTGATTTAAGAAAAACCTAGGAGCATTTATACAGGGGGTAATCAATCTCAATAGAGCTTGGCCATACTTGAAGATACAAAGCCTATTCTAAGCATCCAAGTGGTGGAAGCCGATACGGACCCGGATAGCAGTTTTGGTGCAAATATGGACAATGGGCAGCATGAAATGGTTCTAACTCTTTATGGATTCAATACATATGTCTAAGAGGATGTGGAATCAAGTCAAGGTAGCTTCAAAGGCATTCAAAAAGGGGTTGTACGGACAGCTTCAAATTTGGCCTGTTTTGTACTGTATTTTGTGCTGGCTTTACTGTATTTTGCTAAGTTGGCTTTTTCTTCCTCTTCCAAGCATGGACGACGTGTGGGACTTCATATTCAGCTTATTTGGCATCCTACAAAGCATATTGAAGCTGATTTGGAGCTCAATTTGGTAAAAATTTGGTCAAAGTCAACTTGGTCAAAAAGCTAGTATTATAGCTTCGTAATTTGATTCTACTTTTTCTTTTAGGAAATTACCATTAATTTTTAGTTTCTCTTTATTTATTTTCTGGAACAATAAGTTTAGGAAAGTTATTATTTTATTATTTTCATTGTAAATTAATTAATTCCTAATTCAAAATAAAGGAATTAATTAATCCAAATTAGATTAGGAAGGAGTGAGAATTTCGACTACCATAGGAAACAACTTTGTATGGTCGGTTTTCCCTTTGTTTTTAGGGTTTTATTTTATGGCTTTGTAGCCTATTTAAAGGCTTATTTTTCAATAAGAATACAACTTTGATTTGATTGAGAAAATACTTGTGAGATTAATTATCTCTTTGTTCTTTGAGAACACCTAAAACACCATTAGAGAATTGGTTGTTTTAGCTTGACTTATCAATAGGTTTTTCATCCCCTATTGTGGCGTCTACATTATACCAAGGTTTCTAACCACAGGTTGGTTAGGGGTAATAAGATTCGGGCTAATATAATATGGGTTTAGGAGCAGGTCGTCCTAGGTTCGTATCAGTTTGTTATACTCTTCATGACTCGTTTAGGAATAACCAATTCATGGGGCGGTTAGACTATCATTGGAAGGATTATAATGAATCTGGCATTTGGTGTATTGGGATCTAGAAATATTTTGTGATGAACATACAGGAAAACCCTCTTTGGATTTGCCCAAAATCTTTGGAATTCATTTATTTATTTCAGGGCTGGCTTGCTTTGGTTTTGGCGCATTTCATGTAACAGGATTGTATGGTCTGTGAATATGGGTATCCAATCCTTATGGACTAATCAGAATGGTATAATCTGTAAATCTGGTGTGGGGTGTGGAATGTTTTGATCCTTTTATTCTGGGAGGAATAGCCTCTTATCATATTGGAGTAGGGACCTTGGGCATATTGGTGGGTCTATTCCATCTTAGCGTCCGTCCGCCCCAACGTTTATACGAAGGATTACGTATGGGAAATATTGAAACCGTCCATTCTAGTAGTATCATTGCAGTCTTTTTTGTAGCTTTTGTGGTTGTTGGAACTATGTGGTATGGTTCGGCAACTACCTCGATTGAATTATTTGGTCCCACTCGTTGTCAATGGGATCAAGGATACTTTCAACAAGAAATATATTGACAAGTTGGTGCTGGGCTAGCCAAAAATCAAAGTTTATCCAAAGCTTAGTATAAAATTCCTGAAAAATTAGCTTTTTATGATTACATCGGCAATAATCCAGCAAAAGATGGCTTATTCAAAGCGGGCTCAATGGACAATGGGGATGGAATTGCTGTTGGGTGGTTAGGACACCCTATTATTAGAGATAAAGAGGGTCGTGAACTTTTTGTACATCGTATACCTACTTTTGCTTAAACATTTATGATTGTTCTATAGATAGAGACGAAATTGTTGTTGAGTCGATGCTCCTTTTAGAAAGGCAGAATCGAAGTACAATGTCAAATAAGTAGGTGTAACTATTCAGTTCTATGGCAGCAAACTCAATGGAGTCAGTTATAGTGATCCTGGTACTATGAAAAAATATGCTAGACATGCTCAATTGGGTGAACTTTTTGAATTAGATGTTGCTACTTTGAATTCGACGGTGTTTTTTGTAGTAGTCGGAGGGGTTGGTCTACTTTTAGACATGCTTCGTTTGCTTTGCTTTTTTTCTTCGGACACATTTGGCATTATGTGGAATTGGAGGAGATGTTGAATGTGGCTATTAAATTAGAGCATCAATTAAAGAGGAGGGGTGTAGGGTCACGGTTTAGAGGAGTTTCAAACAGTGGAAGATCAATTCCAAGTGGCTGGAGAAACAATCTTACCTTTGAAAACAACCCAAAGCCAAAAATGGGAGAAGAAAGTTCAAGTCGGCCAAGGAGAGAGACTAGAACGGAATCTATCCAAGCACACAAAAGTGAAGGTAAATATGATCCTAATCCTTCTAAAACTCATGAAATTGTGTGTTTTAAGTGCCAGGGATGAGGAGACATCACTAGCCAATGCCTGAATAGGAGGATTATGGTGTTGAAAGGTAATGGAGAACTAGAATCCGAAAGTGAAGAAAGTGATGCTGAAACTGAAATTTAAGATCTAGAAGTCGGACATGATGAGCATGAGGAACCCAAAACACTCCAGCCTTCAAGGGATGACTTAAGCTTGGTTGAAAGGAGGGTCATTACTGTATACAAAGATGAGGAACAAATTCAAAGAGAAAACATCTTTCACACTCGATGCGAAATTCAAAGTAACATATGTAGTATGATTATAGATAGTGGAAGTTGTGCAAATGTAATTAGTAGCATGGTAGTTGATAAATTAGGCCTAACAACTATTAAACATCTAGAACCATATAGATTACAATGGCTAAATGATAGTGCTGAGATAAAAGTAAATGAACAAGCCAAAGTAAAATTCAGCATTGATACATATGTGGATGTTGTATTGGGTAATGTTGTTCCTATGCATGTGGGTCATATTTTGTTGGGTAGGCCATGGCAATTTGATAAAGATGCTACTAATTTTGGTCGAGAGAATTGTATTGTTTTTAGATTCAAAGGCAAGAAGGTCAAGCTAGAGCCATTAACTCCAAAGGAAGTATATAGAGACCAATTACAAATCCAACAAAAGAGGGAGGCTGAAACATTCAAGGAGAAGGCTAGTGTGGCATTAACGGCTTCACCATCCATCCAAGAAGGTAAGTCCAAGCTTGCTGTCCAAGGTAAGCATTTTAAAACACAAATTGAGTGGAAAAACCTTGAGAAGGCCGAAAGTGGGGTGAGAAGAATGGAAAAACTCGAGAGAAATGATGAGAAAACCGAGAGAGAGAAAGGAAAAGAAAGGAAAGAAAGAAAAAGTAAAAAATTTTATTTGAGTTTGGGGGATGTTAATAAGGCTATCTTGGGTAAGAAACCATTGCTGGTTATGAACTATATAGATGCGAAATTAAAAATGTTTTTGTTGTATAAAACTTTATCTGCATTATTAAAAGCTTTACTTAGTGGAAATTTAAAAATTTGGGAGATATTATTTGCTAATATTAAAAAGTGTGATGAACTTGTATTTCTACTATTTGTTGAGATAGTGTTTGACCTAGGAGATTTGGTTTGATTGCACTCAAGAAACAAGAGGTTCCCCAAACAAAAAAAGTACTAGCCTATGTCTTATGTGGTTGGATCATTTCAAGTTTTGGAGCCGAACAACAAGAATGCCTTCAAGCTTGATTTACCGGGTGAGTATAACATGAGTGCTGCATTTAATGTTGCTGATTTAACTCCTTTTGCTGCAGGTGATGATCTTGATTGGAGGACAAATCCTTTTCAAAAGGCGGGGAATGATGTGATTTCGCTCGTGCCCGCTCAACCGATAACCCACTGGGTGCTAACCTGACATGGATGAAGACCAGGCCAATCACAAAACCTCAAATTAAGAGATTTAAGGACAAACCGGGAGCATTTATATAGGGGTAATCAATTCTCAACAGAGCGTATCCATACTTGAAGATACAAAGCCTATTCTAAGCATCTAAGTGGTGGAAGCCGATACGGACCCAAGTAGCAGTTTTGGTGCAAATATGGACAACAAGCAGCATGAAATTGTTCCAACTCTTTATGGATGCATGCATATGTCTAATAGGATATCGAATCAAGTCAAGGCAGCTTCAAAGGCATTCAAAAAGGGGTTGTACGGTCAGCTTCAAATTTGGCCTGTTTTTTACTGTATTTTGTGCTGGTTTTACTGTATTTTGCTGAGTTGGATTTTTCTTCCTCTTCCAAGCATGGGAACCGTGTGGGACTTCAGATTCAGCTTATTTAGAATCCTAAAAAGCATATTGAAGCTGATTTGGCGCTCAATTTGGTTAAAGATTGGTCAAAGTCAACTTAGTCAAAAAGCTAGTATTATAGTTTCCTAATTTGATTCTACTTTTTGTTTTAGGAAATTACTATTACTTTTTAGTTTTTATTTATTTATTTTCTAGAAAAATAAGTTTAGGAAATTTATTATTTTATTATTTTCATTGTAAATTAATTAATTCCTAATTCAAAATAAAGGAATTAATTAATCCAAATTAGATTAGGAAAGGAGTGAGAATTTCGGCCACCATAGGAAACTACTTTGTATGGCCGGTTTTCCCTTTGTTTTTAGGGTTTTATTTTGTGACTTTGTAGCCTATTTAAAGGCTTATTTTTCAATAAGAAGGGAGTTTGAATTTTGTAGAGAAAATTAATTGTGAGAGTGAATTCTCTTTGTTCTCTTTGAACACCTAAAACACCATTAGTGAATGAGTGTTTTAGTTTGACTTATCAATAGGACATCCATCACCTATTGTGGCATCTTCATTATATACCAAGGTTTCTAATCACAGGTTGGTTAGGAGTCAAGGTGACCATTAGAACTTGAACATAATTCGATTCGGGCTAATATAATACGGGTTTAGGAGTAGGTCATCCTAGGTTCGTGTCAATCTCACCCTTGAATCGGCCATGCTAGTATGAAAAATACATAAATAAAATATATTCTCACCAAACATCACTCCCTCACGTGTTTCACTCAATCAAGGTCTCGCCACTCATGTTTTCACACTAGTTTCGGCTTTTACCCTATTTTAATCTCACGCACTCTTGCCCTTTTCCACTCAAAGAATTAACTCAAAGTTCTAATTAAAACACTGACAAAAAAGCAATTAGATCAGAAGTATGTTTTAATTAAACTTACCAACAAAACAATAGCAAAAAGCAAGCAATGCTGATGAATTTAACAAATTCTACTTTTTGGCTTTCTAGGAAAATTAAAGCAAAATAATAAGAAAATTTTCAGAATTAGGAAGAACTGGACCAGATGGTAAGAGATTAAGGATTCAAGAATAAAATTTAGGAAATATAATTTCAAACTCAAACAAGAATTAAATCGACCAAAAATATAGAATAGTGTTGGTTGTTGTATTTGTAATTCAAGTTCTGTATCAAATCCTTCAATTAATTTTAATCCAAATAATTTAAGCACCCAAAATTCAAATATCCAGCATCAAAATAATTCTCGAAAAACTCCAAATATTGAATAAATAATCAACAAATCAGCAGCTCCAACAAATTTCCAGCAACAAATTTCAACACCAAATTCAACAAATCGGAAAAAAAAAATTTCTAACTCGGCTTTTTCTTCTTCTTTTTTTTGTTTTTTTAAACTGAATATAAGACAACTGCAGTAGCAAGAATCAACACTTAAATTTCAATTCCAACACCAAATAATCACCAAACCCGTGACCACCAACAAAATAAAAATGTGCAATTTTTTTGTTTTCTTTATATGTTGCCGCAAACCCCTCTCTCTTTTTTTTTGGGGGGAATATATGAATGCAAATATGTAAGACTAAAACAGCAAAGAAAAGTCAACAAAAACTAAAATTAACAAGAACAATAATGAAAGACAACCAACAAACTAAGAAACAAAAATATGGTAGAACAAGGAAAACCTAATTTTACTAGGAATGAAATTTATTTATTTTTTTTAATATGAAAAATGTGTATGATGATAGAAGGAACCTTAACCTAATACTAAAATTCTAGAATAACATGAAAAAAAAAACAAATAAAGATAGATCAAACTTGAACAAAAGGCGGCTCTAATACCAAATGATATGAACCTAGGATGACTTACTCTGAAACCCGTATTATCTTAGCCCGAATCTAATTATATTCAAGTTCTAATGGTCACATTTACCCCTAACCAACCTGTGATTAGAAACCTTGGTATATAATGACGATGCCACAATAGGTGATGGAAGTCCTATTGATAAGTCAAAACTAAAACACTCACTCTCTAATGGTGTTTTAGGGGTTTAAAAGAACAAAGAGAAATTCAATCTCACAAAATAAATTCTAAATATTATTAATGGTGTGTTCTTCCTAAAAAACAAGCCCTTACATAGGCTAAGGAAACAAAATAAAAACCTAAAAACTAAAGAGAAAAACCGGCCATACATGTGGTTTCCTATAGTGGTCAAATTTCTCACTCCTTTCCTAATCTAATTTTGATTAATTAATTCCTTTATTTTGAATTATTAATTAATTAATATACAATGAAAATATTAAAGTCATAACTTGCCAAACTTATTTTTCCAGCAAATAAATAAATAAAACCCAAAAAGTAATGGTAATTTCCTAAAACAAAAAGTAGAATCAAATTAGGAAACTAAAATACTAGCTTTTTGACTAAGTTGACTTTGACCAATCTTTGACCAATTTGAACTCCAAATCAGCTTCAATATGCTTTTTAGGATGCCAAATAAGCTTATTCTGGAGTCCCACATGTTACCCTTTCCTGGAAGCAAGAGAAAAAGCCAACTCAGCAAAGTACAGTAAAGTCAGCAGAAAATACAGCAAAACCGGCCAATTCTTCATGTTATGCGTATAGCCCCTATTTGGATGGGTTTGAATCTTCCTGGAATTGATTCCATATCCTCTTAAACATATGCATTGAATCCATGAAGCATAGGAACAATTTCATGTTGCCCAGATCCCTTAAATGTACCGCAACCGCTTGTATGCTCAAAACAGGTCTTGGCTCTTTGGATATGGACAATGATGCGAACCTGCCCGAGCTCACACCACCGACAACTCACTGAGGTACTGATCCGATACAAATGAAGACTGGACCGATCACTAGGGCTCAAGCTAAGAGGTTTAAGGATAACCTTACTGCCTTTATCCAGAGAGTAATTCATTCTCAAATGGGCTTGTCCATACCTGAGGATAAAATACCTGTTTTAAGTATCCAAGTGGTGGAGGCTGATACATCGGATACCCATACATCGGACATTTTATATTGGATACCCTTGTCTCAGACATCGGAGCCTTGCCTCGGACATCTGATCTTGGACTTCGGACATCGGATGCAACTTAGCTCGGACAGACATCATGATGTGATTCTGGCCAAGCCCGCTCCGCCGATAACCTGCTGGGGTGCTGACTCGACATGGATGAAGACTATGCCAATCACAAAAGCTCAAATTAAGAGATTTAAGGACAACCTGGGAGTATTTATACAGGGGGCAATCAATCTCAACAGAGCTTGTCCATACTTGAAGATACAAAGCCTATTCTAAGCATCCAAGTGGTGGAAGCCGATAAGGACTTGGATGACGGTTTTGGTACATTTTTGGAGTCCGGGAAGCATGGTTCCAATGCTTTATGGGTTCAATACATATGCCTAAGAGGTCATGGAATCAAGTTAAATCAGCCTCAAATGCAATAAAAAAGGGCTTGTACAGACAGCATCAACAATTTGGCCGAATTTGCTGTATTACTTGCTGGCTTTACTGTATTTTACTGTATTAGCCTTTTCTTATTTTTCCAAGCATGGGCAACGTGTGGGCCTTCATATTCAGCTTATTTGGCATCTTAAAAAGAATCTAGAAGCTGATTTGTAGCTTAAAGAGGTCAAAGATTGATCAAAGTCAACTTGATAAAAAAGGCTTAGCTATCAATAAGAAAACAACTTTGATTTGATTAAGAAAATACTTGTGAGATTAATTATCTCTTTGTTCTTTGAGAACATCTAAAACACCATTAGAGAATTGGTTGTTTTAGCTTGACTTATCAATAGGTTTTCCATCCCCTATTGTGGCGTCTACATTATACTAAGGTTTCTAACCACAGGTTGGTTAGGGTTGAGGTCCATTCCATTAGAACTTGAACTTAATTGAGATCCGGGCTAATATAATATGAGTTTAGGAGCAGGTCATCCTAGGTTCGTATCATTTGGTATCAGAGCTAAATTTTGTTCAGGTTTGATCTATCTTTATTTGCTTTATTTGTTTGTGTGTTATTCTGCAATTTTAGCATTAGGTCAAGGTTGTATCCATCCCATACACGTTCTGCCTCTTTAAAAAAAAAAAAAATATCATTCCTAGTTGAATTAGGTTTCCTAGTTTTATCATATTTTTGTTTCTTAGTTTGTTGGTTGTTTTTCATCATTGTTCTTGTTGATTTTGGTTTTTGTTGATATTTCTTTGCTGTTTTAGTCTTAAATATTTGCATTCATATATTCAAAAAAAAAAAAAAAAGAAGTTTGCGGCAACATTTAAAAAAAAAAAAAAAAACTGCACATTTGTGTTTATTTGGAGGTCACGGGTTTGGTGTTTGCTTTGGAATTGGAATTGCAATTTTGGTAATTATTCTTGCTACTGCAGTTGTTTATGTTCTGTGAGTGAAAAAAAAAAAAAAGAACAGGTAAAGCCGACTAAAAAAAATAATATATTTCGGTTTGTTGGAGTTTGATTTGTTTGCTGGAAATTTGTTGGAGCTGCTGGGTTTTTTGATTATTTTTTCAATATTTGAGTTGCTGGGAAATTATTTTTGCTGCTGGATATTTGGATTTTGGGTGCTTAAATTATTTGGATTAAAATCAGTTAAAGGATTTGATGCAAAACTTGAATTAAAAAGCACAACAACCAACAACTATTCTATATTTTAGTTCAATTTGATTCTTCTTCGTAATTGATTTTCTTTTCTGGAATTTTATTCTTGAACTCAAAATCTACTACCATCTGGTGCAGTTTTCAAAAATTCCAACGTTTTCCCGTTATTTTGTGTTTTCTTGTCTAGAAAGCCAAAAAATTAGGATTTGTTGGATTCTTTCGGTATTGCCTACTTTTTGCTACTATTTTGTTGATAAGTTTAATTAAAACATACTAGTGATCTAATTGCTGTTTTGTGGGTGTTTTAATTAGAACTTTGAGATAATTCATTAAGTGGAAAAAGGCAAGAGTGTTGAGCTTAAAAGAGGGTAAAAAGCCGAAACAAGTGTGCAAACACGTGTGTCGAATTCTCATTTGAGTAAAACACGTAAGGGAGTGAAATTGTAAGGTCCTATTTTATTTCTATTGCATTATTATACTAACATGACAGAATCAAGAATGAGGAGAGGAGATCCACCCTTGAGGATCAATGAGGAGGAGTCCGTAGCATTCCATGGCGATGCCCGAGCTGCCGGGAGTGGAGACCAAGTGGACATGAGAGCTGTTTTGGAGTCAATACAGCGGGTTAATGCTCAAGTTGAGCATGTGAATCAAAGAGTGGGAAGACTAGAAGCCTTATAAGGAATTCTGAATACAAGAAATAAGCAAGAATTCCATGGAGAGTGAGGCCGAGGACGAGGAGGTCGCGAGAGACCAAGAGAGGAATTTGATGAGGAGCCATTCGGTGGAGACTTTGAGGAAGGTATGGATGAAACTTCTGCTGTTCAAGATAGAGCTGGCCATGGAAGATATAGGAGGGAAGATACAGATGATGATTTGGAAAATATCAAGATCAACATCCCACCATTCATGGGAAAAAGTGATCCCGAGGCGTATTTGGAGTGGGAAGAAAAGATGGAGATGATATTCGATTGCCATAATTATTCGGAGGGTGAAAAGGTGAAGTTGGCAGTAATGGAGTTTGGCCATTATTCACTCCAATGGTGGACGAATGAGCAAAACACCCGAAGGAGAGTTGGTGATGACTTGATCACTACATGGCGCCAAATGAAGGGAGCCATGAGGAAGTGGTTCGTGCCATCACATTATCATAGGTTGCTGCATCAAAGGCTTTAATCCCTATCTCAAGGAAGTATGTCCATAGAGGATTACTACAAGGAGATGGAGATGCTTATGATGAGGTTAAACATGAATGAGGATAGAGAAGCAACCATGGCAAGATTTCTTGGTGGTTTGAATCGTGAGATAGCCAACCAACTAGATTTGCAACAATACTTGGAGTTGGAGGAGATGTTGCATGTTGCCATTAAGCGTGAGCACCAATTTAAGAGGAGGGGTGTAAGCTCATGGTTTAGAGGTGTTTCCAATAGTGGAAGGTCCAATTCTAGTGGCTGGAGGAACAATCCCATCTATGAAAGCAAGCCAAAGCCGAAAGCCAAAGAAGAAAGTTCAAATTGGCCAAGGAAGGAGACTAGAACCGAATCTGTCCAAGCACCAAAGAATAAGGTAAAATTAGACCTAAACCATCTAGAACTCATGATTTTGTGTGTTTTAAGTGCTAGGGAGGAGGACACATGGCTAGCCAATACCCGAATAGAAGAATCATGGTGTTAAGGGGCAATGACGAGCTAGAATCGGAAAGTGAAGAAAGTGAGGATGAAGCCAAGCAAGAGGAGGAGGACTTGGAGGATGAACCCGAAACCTTGGAAGCATCCAATGCTGAATTAAACTTGCTTTCTAGGAGAGTACTTGCTGCATACAAATATGAGGATGAAATTCAAAGAGAGAACATCTTCCACACCCGATGTGAAATTCAAGGTAAGATTTGTAGTATGATTATTGATAGTGGAAGTTGTACAAATGTAATTAGTAACATTGTAGTTGATAAATTAGGCTTAATAACTATTAGACATCCAGAACCTTATAGATTACAATGGGTTAATGATAGTGGTGAAATAAAAGTGAATAAACAAGCCAAAGTAAAATTTAATATAGGTAGATATGAGGATGTAGTTTTATGTGATATTGTGCCTATGATTGCTGGACATATACTATTAGGTAGACCATGGCAATTTGATAAAGATGCTACTCATTTTGGTCGAGAAAATAGTATTGTTTTCAGGTTTAAAGGGAAGAAGATCAAGCTAGAACCATTATCTCCTAAAGAGGTTTACAAGGACCAATTACAAATGCAACAAAGGAGAGAAGCCGAAAAGCTCAAGGAAAAAGCAAGCATGGCACCAACGGCTTCACCATCCATTCAAGAAGGTAAGGTTGAGGTTGCTGACCAAGGTAAGGTTTCTAAGGTTCATATTGAGTGGAAAGATCAAGGAAAAACTGAAATAGAGGGGAAAGAAAGTGGAAAACCCGAGAGCTTGGAGAAGGAAGGGAAATCTGAAGGTTTGCTCCAATCTGAGAGAGAAAAAGAAAAAGAAAGAAAAGAAAGGTTAAGTAGCAATTTTTATTTGAGTTTAGGGGATATTAATAAGGCTATTGAGTGTAAGAAACCTTTGCTGTTCATGATTTATAAAGAAAATTATTTTAATGATCAACTAACTTTGAAGAACTTGAATTGCCAAGTTCAATGATTTCTCTTTTGAAGGAATTTGGAGATGTCTTCCCAAATGAGATTCCAACTGGACTACCACCTATTCGAGGGATAGAACATTAAATTGACTTTGTTCCAGGGGCTGCCATACAAAATAGACCAGCTTATAGGAGCAATCCCGAAGAAACAAAGGAGCTGCAAAAACAGGTAAGTGATTTGCTTGACAAAGGATACATTCGTGAGAGTTTAAGTCCATGTGCTGTTCCTGTTTTGTTGGTACCTAAAAAGGATGGTTCTTCGAGAATGTGTGTTAATCGTAGGGCTATAAATAACATTACCATCAAATATAGGCATCCCATTCCTAGATTAGATGATATGCTTGATGAGTTGCATGGTGCTTGCATGTTTACAAAAATTGATCTTAGGAGTGGTTATCATCAAATTAGGATGAAAGAAGGTGATGAATGGAAAACCGCATTCAAAACTAAATATGGGCTGTATGAATGGCTAGTTATGCCATTTGGATTATCCAATGCACCTAGTACTTTCATGAGGCTTATGAATCATGTAATGCATCCATTTATTGGTAAATTTGTGGTTGTTTATTTTGATGACATTCTAATATATAGCCGAAATTTGGATGACCATGTGGACCAACTTAGACAAGTTTTGCAAGTTCTTAGAAAGGAAAGATTGTTTGCTAACATTAATGTGAATTTTGCAAAGATGAGCTTGTGTTTCTAGGGTTTGTAGTAAGTGCTGCAGGAATCAAAGTTGACCATGCTAAGGTGAAGGCAATTCAAGAGTGGCCGGTTCCTACTTCTATCACCCAAGTGAGGAGCTTTCATGGCTTGGCAAGCTTTTATAGAAGATTTGTCAAGGATTTTAGTACCATAGCAGCACCATTGAATGAAGTTTTCAAGAAGAATGTTGGCTTTAAATGGGGAGAAGTACAAGAAAAATCTTTTAATTTGTTGAAAGAAAAATTGTGTAATGCACCTTTTTTAGTGTTGCCAAATTTTTCTAAGACTTTTGAAATTGAGTGTGATGTGTCGGGTGTAGGTATTGGAGCTGTCTTAATGCAAGAGGGAAGACCCATAGTGATGTGATTCCGCCCGAGCCCGATCCACCGATAACCCCGTTGGGGTGCTGACTCGACACGGATGAAGACTAGGCCAATCACAAGAGCTCAAATTAAGAAATTTAAGGGCAACCTGGGAGTATTTATACAGAGGGTAATCAATCTCAACAGAGCATGTCCATACTTGAAGATACAAAGCCCATTCTAAGCATCCAAGTGGTGGAAGCCGATACGGACCCGGGTGACTATTTTGGTACATTTTTGGAGTCCGGGAAACATGAAATGGTTCCAATGCTTTATGGGTTCAATACATATGCCTAAGAGGTCATGGAATCAAGTTAAAGCAGCCTCAAATGCAATCAAAAAGGGCTTGTACGGACAGCCTCAACAATTTGGCCGAATTTGCTGTATTGCTTGCTGGCTTTACTGTATTTTACTGTATTAGCCTTTTCTTATTTTTCCAAGCATGGGCAACGTGTGGGACTTCATATTCAGCTTATTTGGCATCCTAAAAATCATCTAGAAGCTGATTTGAAGCTCAAAGAGGTCAAAGATTGATCAAAGTCAACTTGATCAAAAAGGCCCCTCGCCGGAAAACGCTCCGATCCCGGCGCGTCGGTGGTCCGATGGCCGTGATTTTTGGTGGGTAGGCCGGACTTGAGGAGAGGATGCTGGGTGTATGGCGCGTGTACTGTATATTGGCCGGAATAGTGCCGATTCCCGGTTCAAGCGGATGGATTATGCCCGCTATGTTTATGAAAAATGTGAAATTTGTTTTATGATTTAAATTTATGGATTTTATAATTTTTAGATGCACCGTGCACGTACTGGTGTTCTGATTATGTGATATGGTATATGTGATATGGTTAGTGTGCACACGGTTGTGATTAGCGCGCAGGTGGGTGTGAGTAGCGCGCGGTTGATATTATGAGGGTGTCCTGTGGATGCCATCGGAGAGGGCGGCCACCCCCCCTTTGGCCGGGACACCAGGTTAGCAGCGGCGCAGTGGGACGCCACGCGACCGTATGCCGGTTTCTTTCTATAACCTCCTGTCTGGCGGTACCTTGGGACGCTGGGTACTGTTGGCGCCACTGGTATATAGTGGGTGCATCAAATGATTTTCAGAACTGTGTTTTAAAAATAAAATGTTTGGAAACTGAATTGGAATTAAAAAATATAATTGTTACCGCTTCTGGTATTTAATTGATGTCTTGGTTTTCGGGGAATATGGATAAAGGGTTTTGTGAAATTGTTTTAAAAGGGGAACCTTTCCAACTGAGAGAATTGTAAGGGTTTTGAGAGAAAATATGCATTTTTAGTTTCCTAATTTGTTTTTATTTTTTGTTTTAGGAAACTACCATTACTTTTTGGCTTTTATTTATTTATTTTCTGGAAAAATAACTTTAGGAAGGTTTTTATTTTATTCTTTCCATTGTAAATTAATTAATTCCTAATTTAATATAAAGGAATTAATTAATCAAACTTAGATTAGGAAAGGAAGTATAGTTTCGGCCAACTAGGTTTCTTTATGTGTGGTGGCTGGTTTTCTTTATGTTCTAGGGTTTTATTTCATGGCTTTGTAGCCTATTTAAAGGCTTATTTTTCAAGATGAATACAACTTTGATTTGATTAAAAAAAGTACTTGTGAGATTAATTATCTCTTTGTTCTTGAGAACACCTAAAACACCATTAGAGAATTGGTTGTTTTAGCTTGACTTATCAATAGGTTTTCCATCCCCTATTGTGGCGTCTACATTATACCAAGGTTTCTAACCACAGGTTGGTTAGGGGTTGAGGTCCATTCCATTAGAACTTGAACTTAATTAAAGATTCGGGCTAATATAATACGGGTTTAGGAGCAGGTCGTCCTAGGTTCGTATCATTTAGTATCAGAGCCAGGTTTTGTTCAGGTTTGATCTATCTTTATTTGCTTTATTTGTTTTGTGTTATTCTGCAATTTTAGCATTAGGTTAAGGTTGCTTCTATCACCATACACGTTCTGCATCTTAAAAAAAAATATATATATATATATATTCATTCCTAGTTGAATTAGGATTTCCTAGTTTTATCGTATTTTTTGTGTCCTAGTTTGTTGGTTGTTTTTCATCATTGTTCTTGTTAATTTTGGTTTTTGTTGATTTTTATTTGCTGTTTTAGTCTTAAATATTTGCATTCATATATTCAAAAAAAAAAAAAAGGAAAAAAAAAATAAAAGAGTTTGCGGCAACAATTAAAAGAAAAAAAAACTGCACATTTGTGATTATTTGGAGGTCACGGGTTTGGTGTTTGTTTTGGAGTTGGAATTGCAATTTTGGTAATTATTCTTGCTACTGCAGTTGTTTGTGTTCTGTGAGTGAAAACAAAAAAAAAAAAAAAAAAACAAAAAAAAAGGAAGAAAGAAGAGGTAAAGCCGAATAAAAAAAAAAAAAAATTCAGTTTGTTGGAGTTTGATTTGTTTGCTGGAAATTTGTTGGAGCTGCTGGTTTTTGATTATTTATTCAATATTTGAGTTTCTGGTGTTGAAGTGTGGCAATTTTGCCACTTGATGGTGCATGTCACCGGCTAGCATGCACACCTTGGTATCAAATCCTTTCCTTTTATGAGTTTATATTTTTTTTTTTGTATGTTTTTAATTTATGCAAGGTATATTTTGATAATGTTTTGTGCCTAAGTTATGTATGCAATAGTATAGGCAAAATTATGCACAAAAGAGTAGGAATGTTATGCTTGAAATGCCTATGGTGCTGGATTCATAATTTCCAGCAACATAGTTCCACTATTTATCTTATATCTCAGGTTGCAAATGGAGTTTTGGGCTGAAATTTTGAGGGATGTCTACAGACATATATAGAAGACTATGGTTCAAATTTCAGGTCCAAATGACATGGGAAAGTCCATTTTCTATTCCAAACAGATTGCTGTATCTGATGGGCCCAGTATGCAGAGTATGGGTCAGCTTTGGAGCTGTTTGGCCCATGATCCGGTTCCAGAACTTTCCTAGCTCTTGGAACAATATTTATTGATGACCAAGGATGCTTCAAACCAAGTTTCATAAGCAGATACAAAGGGGAACTAAGTAGGTGAAGCTAGTTTGGTTGTTTACCCAAACTAGTTAAACAATAGGAACTTAGTTCAAACCATGTGCCACTTTTTACTATATTTGGAATAGACATGTTGCAGCTGGTTTTTGACTCTTTTGTGTATGAAAAGTTAGGTGTTGACTTTTTTATTTTTTAAATTTCAAATACTTTACTCATTTTGTAAGCTCACATGCTTGGCATGTGTGAACTAGTTGTAATTTCAAGCTTATATTGTAAAATGAATGAAATGGCTATACATCTAAGCCTTATTTTCAAAAGCCAACGGGTTCCTCTTCTTCTTATCTCTTCTTCAACACCTTAGAACACTTTAGGAACCCTAAAAACCAGAAAACACCATAAGCAAAACCTAAAAACACAACTCACACACAACCATTCCCAAGAGCATCACCAAAAGCTTGCTTGTTGCTAACACTTCAAGCTAGCTTGCTCTTGGTCATAACCTTCTCACCCCAACAAAGTGGTATCAGAGCAAGGCACATTTTTGTGAGATTTATGAGGTTTTTGGGCTGGTTCGTTCCTTGAGAGTGAAGAGATACTTGAAAGCACAAATATATTTTCATATTCCTTCATACTAGAAAGCAACATTCACATGGCTTCTTCAAGTTTTTCAACTCCTTCTCCTCCTATCTTCAATGGGGAGAACTACAACATTTGGAGTATCAAGATGCAAGCCTACTTGAAGGCTTATGGTCCTTGGGAGGTCACCATAAATCCCCAAGAACCCGAGCCTTTGAGACAAGGGGCAACGGTCAACCAAATCAAGCACCATGAGGAGGAATTGGCTAAAGGTTTCAAGGCTCTCACCGCCATTCATTCTTGTATTAGTGATACCATTTTCACAAGGATAATGGCATGTGAGAGTGCCAAAGAAGCTTGGGACAAACTTCAAGATGAGTTCCAAGGGAGTGCAAGGACAAGGCAAATGCAAATCCTTAACCTAAGGAGGGAGTTTGAGACTATCAAGATGAAAGACAAAGAAACGGTTAAGGAGTTCACCACAAGGCTTCTTAATGTGGTGAATCAAATTAGGGTGCTAGGTGAAAGATTAAGTGACCAAAGGATTGTGGAGAAGGTGTTGGTCTCCTTGCCCGAGAGGTTTGAAGCTATGATATCTTCATTGGAGGAGTCAAGGAACCTAAATGAAATTTCCTTGAGCGAGTTGGTGAATGCCTTGCAAGCTACAGAGCAAAGGAGGAGGATTAGACATGAAGAATCAATGGAGGCTGCATTTGTGTCTAAACAACATCAAAAGACACAAAATCAAAAGAAGAACAAGCTTAAGGTCATAAAGGAGAAAGGTGAAACTAGCAAACCCGAGAGGAAGTCCTATGAACCTTGTCACCATTGCAACAAGAAAGGTCATCATCCAAGAGGGTGTTGGTGGAGGCCGGATGCATTTTGCCATAAATGCCAACAAAAGGGTCATGTGGAGAGAGTATGCAAGGCAAACAAGAAAGATAAGCAACAAGCAAATGTTGCTAAAGATAATGCAAGTGATAGTGAATCCGAAGAGTTGTTTGTTGCTACTTGTTTTAGTAGCAACAAGAATGATGAAGGATGGATCATTGATAGTGGAGCAACACACCATATGTCTCACAAGCATGAGTGCTTCACAAACTTGGATAGGAGCAGCCACAACAAAGTCAAAATTGGAAATGGAGCCTTGATGGAAGTGAAAGGCAAAGGAGATGTGGTGATACACACCACCAAAGGTATCAAAACTATCCATGATGTTCTCTATGTACCTTCTTTATGTGAGAACTTACTTAGTGTAGGTCAAATGCTTGAGAACAAATATGCATTACACTTCTCAAACATGACATGCACTATAGTTGATCCACATGGAAATGAATTAATGTGTGTTGGAATGAAGAACAAGAATTTTAGGTTGAATATGGATGAAAATGGTGCATCGGTTGCATTGAACACCAAAGTTGAGAACACCTCTCAACTTTGGCATAAAAGACTAGGCCATGCTAGCTTTAAGTCATTGGTAGGCACACATGAACTTGTTAGAGACATGCCATTGGTGGAGAAGCAAGAACATGTGTGTGAAGTGTGTCAAAAAGGAAAGCATACTAGGCTAGCATTTCAATCTTGTTCTTGGAGATCAAAGGAGAAGCTAGGACTTATACATTCGGATATTTGTGGTCCTATGAGTGTTCCATCCTTAAATGGCAGCAAGTATTTCATAACTTTCATTGATGATTACTCAAGAATGTGTTGGGTGTATTTCCTTGAAAGAAAATCACAAGCTTTGGAGAAGTTTGTAGAATTTATGAAGTTAGTGCAAAATCAATCCGGTTGCACTATAAAGGTGTTAAGGACGGACAATGGTGGGGAATACACAAGTGAGGCTTTCAAACAACTTTGTAAGGATCATGGTATAGTTCATCAATTCACTACACCATACACACCACAACAAAATGGTGTATGTGAAAGGAAGAACCGTACCATCATGGAGATGGCTAGATGTTTGTTGTTTGAAAGTGGCTTTCCAAAGAAGTTTTGGGCCGAAGGAGTTAATACATCCATCTACATCCAAAATAGGCTTTACTCCAAGTCTTTGAGGAGTAAAACCCCATTTGAGCTTTGGTTTGGATATAAGCCTTCTCTTGATCATCTAAGGGTATTTGGAAGCATTTGTTACATCCTAGTACCACAAGAGAAGAGAGGAAAGCTTGATGAAAGGTCATAAGTTGGTGTCTTGGTTGGCTATAGTGATGTGACCAAGGGATATAGAGTGTATAACTTGGAAACCAAGAAACTTGTGATAAGTAGAGATGTGAAAGTTGATGAGGAAGCTAAATGGGTTTGTAGTAAGGAGGAGGCTAGTATGGATGAAGACAATCGGCTTAAAGCTCGTGATAATGATGAGGAACAAGGAAATGATGAAGGTGCTGCCCATGATGATGAATATGATGAGAATGAGCTAGAAATCTCCATAGGGGCTGATTTGGAGATTGGTGATGGTGTGAGAGGCACAAGACCTCTTAATGAGATTTATGAAAGGTGTAATGTGGCATTGAGTGATCCAATCAATGTCCATGAGGCTATGGCAAGAAAAGAGTGGAGACAAGCCATGCAAGATGAAATCGATGTGATAAACAAGAATGACACTTGGAGCTTGGTAACAAAACCGAAGGGAAAGAATGCTATTGGGGTGAAGTGGATCTTTAGGACCAAGTACAATCCGGATGGGTCCATAAATAAGCACAAGGCAAGGCTTGTTGTCAAAGGATATGCACAACAAGCCGGTGTGGATTATGGAGAGACTTTTGCACCGGTTGCAAGGATGGAAACCATAAGACTTCTTCTTGCAATTTCGGCACAAAAGTCTTGGAAAGTATATCAGCTTGATGTGAAGTCAGCCTTCTTCAATGGAATATTGAAGGAGGAGGTCTATGTTGTGCAACCCGAAGGTTTTGTGAAGAAAGGAAGTGAAGAGAAGGTATACAAGCTACACAAGGCCTTGTATGGCCTTAAACAAGCTCCTAGGGCATGGTATGCCAAGATAGATGGTTTTTTGACAAAGAATGGATTTAGGAGGAGTCCTAATGAGCCTACATTGTATATTAGGACTCATGGTTGCATGGTGTTGGTGTCTCTTTATGTTGATGACCTCCTAGTGACTGGTGGTAATGAGAAAGAAGTGAGCAACTTCAAAGGTGAGCTAGAATTGAACTTTGAGATGTCTAGCCTTGGAGAGATGAAATACTTTCTTGGAATTGAAGTTGTCCAATCATCCAAGGGCATCTTCATATCTCAAGAAAGCTATGTGAAGGAGTTGCTCAAGAAGTTTGACATGGAGGATTGTAATAGCGTTGCCACACCTATGAATGAAGGCACCAAGTTGGTGAAGGATGATGATTCTCCAAAGGTAAATCCTTCCATCTATAGAAGTTTAATTGGTAGCCTTTTAATTAGAACTTTGAGATAATTCATTGAGTGGAAAAAGGCAAGAGTGTGTGAGCTTAAAAGAGGGTAAAAGCCGAAACTAGTGTGCAAACACGAGTGTCGAGACCTTGTTTGAGTGAAACACGTGAGGGAGTGAATATTGTGAGGATTTATTTTATTTTTGCAATATTTTACTAACATGGCAGATTCTAGAATAAGAAGAGGGGATCCACCCTTGAGGATTAATGAGGAAGAGTCTGTAGCATTCCACGGCGATGACCGAGCTACCGGGAGTGGAGACCAAGTGGACATGAGAGCTGTCTTGGAATCAATACAGCGGGTTAGTGCACAAGTTGAGAATGTAAATCAAAGTGTGGGAAGACTAGAAGTTTCCCAAGGAATTCCGAACACAAGAAATAGGCAAGAATTCCATGGAGGACGAGGCCGAGGACAAGGAGGTCGCGAGAGACCGAGAGAGGAATTTGATGAGGAGCCATTCGGTGGAGACTTTGAGGAAGGTATGGACGAAACTATTGCTGTCCAAGATAGAGCTGGCTGTGGAAGATATAGGAGGCAAGAAACAGATGACAATCTTAGCAATATCAAGATCAACATCCCACCATTCATGGGAAAAAGTGACCCCGAAGCATATTTGAAGTGGGAAGAAAAGATGGAGATGATATTTGACCGCCATAATTATTCAGAGGCTAAGGAGGTGAAATTGGCAGCAATGGAGTTTGGCCATTATGCACTCCAATGGTGGACCAATGAGCAGAACACCCGAAGGAGAGTTGGTGATGACTTGATTACTACATGGCGACAAATGAAAGGAGCCATGCGGAAGCGATTCGTACCATCACACTATCATAGGTTGCTGCATCAAAGACTTCAATCTTTATCTCAAGGACATGGATCCGTGGAGGATTATTACAAGGAGATGGAGATGCTTATGATGAGATTGAACTTGAATGAAGATAGGGAAGCAACCATGGCAAGGTTTCTTGGTGGTTTGAATTGTGAAATAGCCAATCAACTAGAATTGCAACAATATGTGGAATTTGAGGAGATGTTGCATGTGGCTATTAAATTAGAGCATCAATTCAAGAGGAGGGGTGTAAGATCATGGTTTGGAGGTGTTTCCAACAATGGGAGGTCCAATTCAAGTGGCTGGAGGAACAATCTCATCTATGAAAGCAAGCCAAAGCCGAAAGTCAAAGAAGAAAGTTCAAATTGGCCAAGGAAGGAGACTAGAACCGAATCTGTCCAAGCACCAAAGAATGAGATCAAATTAGATCCTAAACCTTCTAGAACTCATGATGTTGTGTGTTTTAAGTGCCAGGGAGGAGGACACATTGCTAGCCAATGCTCGAATAGAAGAATCATGGTGTTAAAGGGCAATGACGAGCTAGAATCGAAAAGTGAAGAAAGTGAGGATGAAGCCAAGTAAGAGGAGGAGGACTTGGAGGATGAACCCGAAACCTTGCAACCATCCAATGCTGAATTAAACTTGCTTTCTAGGAGTGTACTTGCTGCATACAAAGATGAGGATGAAATTCAAAGAGAGAATATCTTCCACACCCGATGTGAAATTCAAGGTAAGATTTGTAGTATGATTATTGATAGTAGAAGTTGTACTAATGTAATAAGTAACCTTGTAGTTGAAAAATTGGGCTTAAAAACCACAAAACATCCTGAACCATATAGATTACAATGGCTTAATGATAGTGGTGAGATGAAAGTAAACAAACAAGCCAAAGTAAAATTTAGTATCGGTAGATATGAGGATGTAGTCTTATGTGATATTGTACCCATGATTGCTGGACATATACTATTAGGTAGACCATGGCAATTTGATAAAGATGCTACTCATTTTGGTCGAGAAAATAGTATTATTTTCAGGTTTAAAGGTAAGAAGGTCAAGCTGGAACCATTATCTCCTAAAGAGGTTTACAAAGACCAATTACAAATGCAACAAAGGAGAGAAGACGAAAAGCTCAAGGAAAAAGCAAGTATGGCACCAATGGCTTCACCATCCTTTCAAGAAGGTAAGAATGAGGTTGCTGATCAATGTAAGGTTTCTAAGACTCATATTAAGTGGAAAGATCAAGGAAAAACCAAAATAGAGGGGAAAGAAAGTGGCAAACCCGAGAGCTTGGAGAAGGAAGGGAAATCCGAAGGTTTGCACCAATCTGAGAGAGAAAAAGAAAAAGAAAGAAAAGAAAGGTCAAGTAGAAACTTTTATTTGAGTTTAGGGGATATTAATAAGGTTATTGAGTGTAAGAAACCTTTGCTGGTCATGATTTATAAAGAAAATTATTTTAATGATCAAACTAACTTTGAAGAACTTGAATTGCCAAGTTCAATGATTTCTCTTTTGAAGGAATTTGGAGATGTCTTCGTAAATGAAATTCCAAGTGGACTACCATCCAATCAAGAGGGAAAAGGTGAGCTTCCTGTCCAAGGTAAGTCTTCTAATACTAAGGTTGTGTGGAAAAAATTTAATAAAACCAAGAGTGAGAAATTTGGTGCAAAAGCCGATAGTGAGGAAGGTGAGATGACTGTGAGTGAGAAAGGAAAAGGAAGGCAAGAAAGGAAAAATATAAATTTTTATCTTAGCTTTGGTGATGTTAATAAAGTAATTATGAATAAGAAATCATTGCTAACCATGAATTTTAAAGATACTTATTTAAGTATGTCTTTATTGCATAGAAGTTTATCTGCATTGTTGAGAGCTTTACTTAGTGGTAATTTGAAAATTTGGGAAATATTGTTTGCTAACTTTAAAAATTATAATTTTTACCATAATGAGCATGTATTTCTAGATTTTGTTGTAATAGTGTTTGACCCAGGAGAATTGGTTTGGTTGCACTTACGAAAGGAAAGGTTTCCTAAACAAAGAAAGTCAAAGCTCATGCCGCCTATGGATGGACTTTTACAAGTTTTGGAGCCGATTAACAAGAATGCCTACAAGTTTGATTTACCGGGTGAGTATAACATGAATGCTGCATTTAATGTTGCTGATTTAACTCCTTTTTCTGCAGATGATGATCTTGATTTGAGGACAAATCCTTTTCAAGAGGAGGGGAATGATGTGATTCCGCCCGAGCCCGATCCACCGATAACCCGTTGGGGTGCTGACTCGACACGGATGAAGACTAGGCCAATCATAAGAGCTCAAATTAAGAAATTTAAGGGCAAACTGGGAGTATTTATACAGAGGGTAATCAATCTCAACAGAGCATGTCCATACTTGAAGATACAAAGCCCATTCTAAGCATCCAAGTGGTGGAAGCCGATACGGACCCGGGTGACTGTTTTGGTACATTTTTGGAGTCCGGGAAACATGAAATGGTTCCAATGCTTTATGGGTTCAATACATATGCCTACGAGGTCATGGAATCAAGTTAAAGCAGCCTCAAATGCAATCAAAAAGGGCTTGTATGGACAGCCTCAACAATTTGGCCGAATTTGCTGTATTGCTTGCTGACTTTACTGTATTTTACTGTATTAGCCTTTTCTTATTTTTCCAAGCATGGGCAACGTGTGGGACTTCATATTCAGCTTATTTGGCATCCTAAAAATCATATAGAAGCTGATTTGAAGCTCAAAGAGGTCAAAGATTGATCAAAGTCAACTTGATCAAAAAGGCTAGCATTTTTAGTTTCCTAATTTGTTTTTACTTTTTGTTTTAGGAAACTACCATTACTTTTTGGCTTTTATTTATTTATTTTCTGGAAAAATAACTTTAGGAAGGTTTTTATTTTATTCTTTCCATTGTAAATTAATTAATTCCTAATTTAATATAAAGGAATTAATTAATCAAACTTAGATTAGGAAAGGAAGTATAGTTTCGGCCAACTAGGTTTCTTTATGTGTGGTGGCCGGTTTTCTTTATGTTCTAGGGTTTTATTTCGTGGCTTTGTAGCCTATTTAAAGGCTTATTTTTCAAGATTAATACAACTTTGATTTGATTAAAAAACGTACTTGTGAGATTAATTATCTCTTTGTTCTTGAGAACACCTAAAACACCATTAGAGAATTGGTTGTTTTAGCTTGACTTATCAATAGGTTTTCCATCCCCTATTGTGGCATCTACATTATACCAAGGTTTCTAACCACAGGTTGGTTAGGGGTTGAGGTCCATTCCATTAGAACTTGAACTTAATTAAAGATTCGGGCTAATATAATACGGGTTTAGGAGCAGGTCGTCCTAGGTTCGTATCACATAGCCTACTTTAGTGAAAAATTAAATGGAGCTGCCCTAAACTACCCGACTTATGACAAGGAGATTTATGCTTTGGTGAGGGCTTTGGAGACGTGGCAACATTATCTCATGCCAAAGGAGTTTGTGATTCATACGGATCATGAGTCTTTGAAGCATATCAAAGGTCAAGGAAAGCTCAACCGAAGGCATGCCAAGTGGATTGAATTTATTGAAACCTTTCCCTATGTGATCCGCTACAAAAAAGGTAAAGAAAATTTGGTTGCCGATGCATTATCCCGAAGGTATGTACTTTTTTCTACCTTAGATGCTAGTTTGCTTGGATTTGAACAATTGAAAGAACTTTATAAGCATGATAGTGACTTTGGAGAAATTTTTAGAACCTGTTTGAAACATGGATTTAATAAAGTTTACATATTTGAGGGATATTTGTTTAAGGAAAACAAACTTTATGTGCTTAATTGTAGTATTAGGGAATTATTGGTTCGGGAAGGACATGGGGGTGGTTTAATGGGTCATTTGGTGTTTTAAAAACTTTATCCTTGCTGCAAGAACATTTTTATTGGCCTAACATGAGGAGAGATGTTGAGAGAATTTGTGAAAGATGTTTGAAGTGCTGAAAAACAAAATCAACATTGAAGCCGCATGGATTGTATAAGCCTTTGCCGATTCTTACCTATCCTTGGGTAGATTTGTCTATGGATTTTATTCTTGGGTTGCCTAGGTCAAGGACAGGTAAGGATTCAATATTTGTTGTAGTGGATACGTTTTCTAAGATGGTACATTTTATTGCATGTAACAAAACTGATGATGCATCCAATATTGCTAATTTATTTTTGAAGGAAATTGTGAGATTGCATGGAATGCCAAGAACTATTGTTTTGGATAGGGATGCTAAGTTCTTAAGCTATTTTTGGAAAACTTTGTTGGCTAAATTAGGTACTAAGCCTTTATTTTCAACTACTTGTCATCCACAAACTGATGGACAAACTAAAGTAGTAAATAAAACCTTGTCTGCATTGTTGAGAGCATTAATTGGTAGAAATTTAAGAACTTGGGAAGAACGTCTGCCACATGTTGAATTTGCATATAATAGATCTTTACATTCAGCAACTAAATTTACTTGGTTTGAAATTGTTTATGGTTTTAATCCTCTGACTCCATTAGATCTAACACCTTTACCGATACGAACCTAGGACGACCTACTCCTAAACCCGTATTATATTAGCCCGGATTTTTAATTAAGTTCAAGTTCTAATG
This sequence comes from Ziziphus jujuba, assembly GCF_031755915.1. Classification (NCBI taxonomy): domain Eukaryota; kingdom Viridiplantae; phylum Streptophyta; class Magnoliopsida; order Rosales; family Rhamnaceae; genus Ziziphus; species Ziziphus jujuba. The sequence goes on along the minus strand of NC_083389.1, from coordinate 1,892,072 downwards.
GAATGGACCTCAACCCCTAACTAACCTATGGTTAGAAACCTTGGTATAACGTAGACGCCACAATAGGGGATGGAAAACCTATTGATAAGTCAAGCTAAAACAACCAATTCTCTAATGGTGTTTTAGGTGTTCTCAAAGAACAAAGAGATAATTAATCTCACAAGTATTTTTTTTAGTCAAATCAAAGTTCTATTCTTATTGAAAAATAAGCCTTTAAATAGGCTTTGAAAGAAACAAAATAAACCCTAAAAACCCTTGGAAAAACCGGCCACACACATAAGGAAACCTAGTTGGCCGCAACTATACTTCCTTTCCTAATCTAAGTTTGATTAGTTAATTCATTTATATTAAATTATGAATTAATTAATTTACAATAAAATAAAAACCTTCCTAAAGTTATTTGTCCAAAAAATAAATAAATAAAAACCCAAAAAGAAATAAAGTCAGTCACAAATTAGGTAACGAGTTGACTTTGACATCTAGCCTGAATTATGTCTTCAACGGATCTAACTTATGTCTGCCTGATGTCCGAGCAAACTTATGGCCTATCCGAGCTAACTGATGTCTGTCTGAGCTAACTTGTGTTTGGCCGAGCTAACGGATGTCTGTCCAAACTAAGTTGTGTCTGGCCGAGCTAGCGGATGTCTGTCTGAGCTAAGTTACATCTGATGTTCGAAGTCCGAGATCAGATGTCCGAGGCAAGACTAGTCCGAGATCAGATGTCCGAGACATGGGTGTCCGATATAAAATATCCAATGTATGGGTGTCCAATGTATCAGCCTCCACCACTTGAATACTTAAAACAGGTCTTTTATCTTCAGGTATGGACAAGCCCTTTTGAGAATGAATTACTTTCTGGATAAATCCAGCAAGGTTGTCCTTAAACCTCTTAGCTTGAGCCCTAATGATTAGTCCAGTCTTCATCTGTATCGGATCAGTACCCTAGCGAGTTGTCGATGCTGCGAGCTCGGGCGAGTTTGCATCATTTACCTTTAAATGAGCGTGCTAATCTAGATGGAAAACAAAAAGCTGAATTTGTAAAGCAGATTTATGAGAAGGCACGAGCAAATATTGAGAGGAGGACCAAGCAATATGCAAAGGTGGCTAATCAAGGCCAAAAATCAAAGGTGTTTGAACCTGGAGATTGGGTGTGGCTGCATTTAAGGAAAGAAAGGTTTCTTGAACCAAGGAAATCCAAACTAATGCCGAGGGGCGATGGACCTTTTCAAGTTTTGGAGAGGATAAACGACAATGCCTACAAACTTGATTTACCGAGTGAGTATAGTGTTAGTGCCACCTTTAATGTTGCTAATATATCTCCGTTTGCTGCAGGTGATGACTTTGATTTGAGGACAATTCCTTTTCAAAAGGAGGGGAATGATGCGAACCCACCCGAGTTCACACCACCGACAACTCGCTGGGTTACTGATCCGATACGGATGAAGACTGGACCGATCATTAGGGCTCAAGCTAAGAGGTTTAAGGATAACCTTGCTGCCTTTATCCAGAGAGTAATTCATTCTCAAAAGGGCTTGTCCATACTTGAGGATAAAAGGACTATTTTAAGTATCCAAGTGGTGGAGGCTGATCCATCGGATACCCATACATCGGACATTTTATATCGGACACCTTTGTCTCGGACATCAGAGCCTTACCTCGGACATCTGATCTCGGACTTCGGACATCGGATGCAACTTAGCTCGGACAGACATCAGTTAGCTCGGCCAGACATAAGTTAGCTCGGACAGACAGCCGTTAGCTCGGATAGGTCATAAGTTAGCTCGGACATCAGGCAGACATAAGTTAGCTCGGTTAACAACATAATTCAGCCTAGATGTCAAAGTCAACTCGTTACCTAATTTGTGATTGACTTTATTTCTTTTTGGGTTTTTATTTATTTATTTTCTGGACAAATAACTTTAGGAAGGTTTTTATTTTATTATAAATTAATTAATTTCTAATTTAATATAAAGGAATTAATTAATCAAACTTAGATTAGGAAAGGAAGTATAGTTGCGGCCAACTAGGTTTCTTTATGTGTGGCCGGCTTTTCCTAGGGTTTTTAGGGTTTATTTTGAAGCCTATTTAAAGACTTATTTTTCAATTAGAATACAACTTTGATTTGATTGAGAAAATACTTGTGAGATTAATTATCTCTTTCTTCTTTGAGAACACCTAAAACACCATTAGAGAATTTGTTGTTTTAGCTTGACTTATCAATAGGTTTTCCATCCCCTATTGTGGCGTCTACATTATACCAAGGTTTCTAACCACAGGTTGGTTAGAGGTTGAGGTCCATTCCATTAGAACTTGAACTTAATTGAGATCCGGACTAATATAATATGGGTTTAAGAGCATGTCGTCCTAGGTTCGTATCAGAGAAGCCCTCTTGAGAATGAATTACTCCCTGGATAAAGGTAGAAATTTTATCCCTAAACCTCTTAGCTTGAGCTTTAGTGATGAGCCTGGTCTTCATCCGTATCTGGTTAGCACTCTAGCGGGTTGTCGGTTGTGTGGGTTCGGGCGGATTCTCATCACTTCCTGTCTCAATTGAAAGGAGTCATGGAAAGAACAGGTTCAAAATCATGATCAATTCCTTTTTCACTTCCTGTAGCACTTGCATGATCCCTTCCCCGCATGCCATAAATGACCTACAAATAGGAAAAATCCTAGAATAAAACAAGAGGTAGCTAACCAACTTCTATAAGAGACATAATTGACTGCATTGATCTCGGTCGCTACACCCTCACGAAGTTTAAGTAATCTAAAGGAGCATGAGTCATATATTCTATAGAACATCATTCTTGCCAGGGCTGGATGTCTTTTTTCAGCCTACTCAAGTCCAAACCATTGAGGCCCCTTAGAGGTTCTAACCAGGAAGCAAGATCCCAGAAATGCATAGTTTCTCCTGCAAATATAACTTCCCCAGTCAGGGAGTGCATTAGAAATTTACCTAAACCGATAGGTCCTTGAGCAGATCCCACATTAGCCCTAAGACGTTGGTCTCTAACTAGAAAAGTAAATGCTTGAGCTTGAGAAGCTTCCGGTCCAGTAGGCCTATAAAATTCACTAGGATAAGTGGTATTATTGAACGAGACAAGGCAACAAGCAATAAAACCAAAAACAGATAAAGCACCTAAACTATAAGACAAGTAAGCCTCTCCAGACCATACAAGTGCACGGCGAGCCCATGCAAAGGGTTTGGTTAAGATATGCCATATTCCACCAAGTATACAAATGGAACCTAACCATACATGCCCTCCAATTATATCTTCCAAATCGTCTAGACTAACAGTCCACCCTTCTCCCCTAAAAGGGTATTTTAGTAAATAACCAAATACAATACTTGGGCTAATAGCCAATATGGTAATTTTTCTTACATCTCCCCCCCCCCCCCCCCTTCTCTCCCCTCGGAGCGTAGGTATCATAGACACCCCCAAAATAAAGAGCATTGAACACTAGAAAAAAAGCATCTATACCAAACAAGATTAAGTGAATCCCTAAAATTGTAATCATTTTATTTATATCTTTCCATACGTAACCAAAGAATGGAAAAGATTCTTCAAGAGTTTCAAGTCCCAAAAGTGCATGATAAATACTATAAAGCCCAATACTGTATAGGAAATTAAGTGAATTATCTAGATACAAAGTATGCAAAGGTCTCTAGAACTTCCTCCCCGAGACTTACCCCCCAACCTAGAGTGGCTAGGTGGGGAAGTAAAATTAATCCTTGTTCATACATCGGCTTCTTTAGTACGAAATGAGCCACTTCAAATAGGTTTACTGATCTGGTCCAGAATATGATTAATCCGACATGAGCTACATGAGCCCCGAGTAGTTTACTGAAGAAGTTGATAAGTCGAGCATTTCTAGCCCACCAAGCGAAACCCGGTGGTTTCTGGGTCACAACCAGCTAAAGCTAAAGTTCCAATAAAGAGCATTTCCATGGGGTAGAACCTCCTCAGGGAATATAAGGTTTTCATGAGGTTGATCTTGAGTCGCAATCCAAGCATGAATACCTTCGTTTCAGAGAATAATTATGGTGTAGAAAGTCTTAAATTCCATATCTTCCGCTGCATGGATTTCCTAAGAAACAAAGTCATATGCACGTAGATTCAAGGCTAGACCAACTACTCCAAGAGTATTCATCCATAAATCGGTAATTGGTACAAATAACATAAAGAAATGTAACCAATGTTTATTCGAAAAACCAACCCCAAATATTCGGGACCAAAAGTGGCTAGCGGTGACCATTGAATAAGTTTCTTCAGCTTGAGTTGGGTTAAAAGCCGCACCATCACCATCTCCAAATAAAGTATTTTCTATGGTAGCACCATGAATAGCGCATAGCAGAGCAGCACCCAATACCCCAGCAACTCGCATCATATGAAATGGGTTCAATGTCCAGTTATGAAACCCTTGCAAAAAGAGGATGAATCGAAATATATCTGCTACACCAAGACTTGGTGCAAAGAACCAACCAGACTGACCTAGCGGATAAATCAAGAATACAAAAACAAAAACCGCAATTGGACGGGAGAATGCGATTTCATTATAAGGTCATAATTAAATAGATCAAGCCAGTTCAAATTATTATAACATGAAACCTATTAGTCTGAAAGTACCGTGAAGAGCAACAAAAGTCCATAGACCGCCTTATTGACACCAACGAGTAAAATCTCCTTGTGCTTCAGGGCTCCATAGTAACAAAAAAGAGTGTGCTAAACCATTAGCAGGAGTAGAAACTACGGCGGTTAAGAAGTTGCAGCCTTCCAAATAGGAACTTACTAATCAATGGGTATACCATGAAGTTACAAAGGTTGTACCTGTAAACCAACCCCCTAAGGTGAAATAGACACAAAGAAAGGGCAATAGACTTGACTACTACAAAAACGAAATGGTCCCTCCATAACTAGTCATCCATAATATCAAATAAATCATTTTCATCTTTGGTAAATTTACCAACGGCTATAGTCATAATGATCCTCCTATTCAACTACTTCAACCATTTTCGAGCACCTCGTAGCATTTTCAAGATGTTGGGGCTTTTATCATTTATGTATGATTTGATTTCTCATCCATTGCCCCTTCTTTCGAATAGGTTTTGAATATAAAAAAAAAATTATTGGTCTCTAATTCGACCTAGTAAAGTAAAATCCCTAATCTTAATTCGGTTATCCTTTCCTATTCTTCATAACCACCTGAGCCATGAATTTTCTTATGACTCATCAATTAAATAGAAGCATTTTTTATTTGATTTGAAAAGAAATGTTCAGGAAACAAGCGATCCCTTTTGTCGCTACCGATAGATCCCCAGATATATTCCTCTTGTTCCATCAACTAATCTTATTCTTGAATCCCATTGGGAAAATTAATAAAAATGAGAATTCGTATGTGTCTTAAACTACTACAGTATCATATATTTTATTACTTTCTATTTTACTCTTTCATTTTCTTTTAATAAACTTCCTAGTCTATTTATTTTATTCTATTATTTATATTTAATTAAATTAATAGGGTATTGAATTTATTAATAGGAGACTATAAATAAAAGCTCTTTCTTGCATCCATTTTCCATCTGATTATCAAACAAAAATATTGTATGTATCCACATGGATGGAAATATTTGTTACATGAAACCATGATCTGATAGATATCTATCTAAATATCTAAAATAAATACTTATAAATTATGAAATATATATAATAAAATAGAAAGTGATCTTGTCTTGTGTGCTGGAATCAAAGAAAGGTGTTTTAAACCCCTCTTGTGTGTGTTGTACTTGGAATAAATCTTTCGCTGGAAAGCAAGGAAATGGAATGGCATTCTAATACAACATCTAGAAACAAGAAGCTTTAATAGGAAATATTGACAGATTCCCGTGTGGTCCAAAGAAATATGAAATGGAAAAAAAAAAAAAGAACCACTGTTCCAATTTTATCTCTAATCGAATTTTAATATCAAAATAGTGGATATAGTTATGATTCAATAGGTTAGGTCCACTTACTTTTTCTTTTGTTGATTTCTAATTGATTTGATTGGAATAATAGAATAAAGTAATAGGAATATTTGGAGATTCAAGTAGACAACTTAACATTATTCATGATAAACTTATCATTATAATATTTATAACAATATAATAAACATAATAACAAATGTTCAACTTTATAAGTACTAGAAATTACTACACTTCATTAGTATTTGATAGAATTTCAATGGAAAAATTAATTATATTACAATTACATTTTATGGTTTCTCACTTTTCTATTACAAATGGCAATGATATCTCTATAAATATGAATACTGCCGTTGGAGTTTTATGAAAAAACCAAAGCCCCTTATCAGATTTGAACCGATGACTTACGCCTTATCATGGCGTTACTCTACCACTGAGTTAAAATGGCCCGTTTACTTCAACTCTTGAATAAACCGGTAGTTACTATGAGTAAGTATATCTTATAAGTTTATAGGCTATAATCTATGTGATGGATATATCTTAGATGCATAGTGGGTCATTTAGGAATGCTCAATTTGATTTACCGAGTGAGTAATGAATATACTAGTAAGTGTAGGTAAAAAAAGGTTTATTGATATTGTAGTTGATAAATATCAATGCAATGAATTGTTTTTAGACCGGCCAACCCTAATTTCTTTCCATTATTTTCCATTGTAACGAAATTCAATTGATTGATACATGTACCTACCAATTCAACATAGCCCCGAAATATTTCATCAAAGCAATCGTTGATGAAGAAATTCGGCTTGTGCTCTGAACGGAAAAAATTTAGAGAAAAAACTTCAATAACTTATCGTTTTTTTTATTTGAATTTCCTATCTTAGTGTGAGGAAGAAGTATGCCAGCCTGATCTTAACAATGATTGAATCGATGAATGAAAGCGTAAGAATGGGGTTTAATTCCCCTTTTTGGCAGACCAATTGCTCACCGAAAAGTGCTATCCTTTGTATTGAGTCATACCATTCTCATTCCATTATATTGTATATTGACAATTTTAAAAAACTATTCATACTATGAGCATAGTATGATGGAGGTCGGGCAAGTATGCCCCCATCATCTAGTGGTTCAGGACATTTCTCTTTCAAAGAGGCAACAGGGATTCGATTTCCCCTGGGGGTAGGGTTTTATGAAAGGAAGTTGATCATGGATTATCAATAAGCATGAAATTGCTTCTTCTTGTCATGGGTTGATGCCCGAGCGGTTAATGGGGATGGACTGTAAATTCATTGGCAATATGCCTACGCTGGTTCAAATCTAGCTCAACCTAATAAATCACTGATTTGCCATGATATAATCCATTTGTTATTTTCCCGAAATGGTCGATCCCAATAGGAAAAAAGTAAATTTTTTTTATATATCTCTACCATTATTTAGTTACTCTATTTAACTTTTTTTCCCTACAAATTCTTTTTTTCGTTGAAGTGTGGCAATTTTGCCACTTGATGGTGCATGCCACCAGCTAGCATGCACACCTTGGTATCACCTCCTTTCCTTTTATGAGTTTATATTTTTTGTTTGTTTTTAATTGATGCAAGGTATATTTTGATAATGTTTTGTGCCTAAGTTATGTATCCACAAGCATAGGCAAAACTATGCATAAAAGAGTAGGAACATTATGGTTGAAATGCCTATGGTGCCGGATTCATAATTTCCAGCAATATAGGTCCACTGTTTATCTTATACCTCAGGTTACAAAAGGATTTTTGGTCTGAAATGTTGAGGGATGTCTACAGACATATATAGAATACTACGGTTCAAATTTCAGGTCAAAATGACATGGGAAAGTTCATTTTCTATTCCAAACAGATTGCTGTATCTGATGGGCCCAGTATGGAGATGATGGAGTTTCGGAGCTGTTTGGCCCATGATCCAGTTCCAGAACTTTCCTAGATCTTGTAACAATATTTATTGATGATCCAGGATGCTTCAAACCAAGTTTCATAAGCAGATAGAAAGGGGAACTAAGTAGGTGAAGCTAGTTTGGTTGTTTACCCAAACTAGTTAAACAATAGGAACTTAGTTCAAACCATGTGCCACTTTTTACTATATTTGGAATAGACATGTTGCAGCTAGTTTTTACCTCTTTTGTGTATGAAAATTAGGTTTTGACCATTTTACTTTTTAAATTTCAAATACTTTACTCATTTTGTAAGCTCACATGCTTGGCATGTGTGAACTAGTTGTAATTTTAAGCTTATATTGTTAAATGAATGAGATAGCTATACATCTAAGCCTCGTTTTCAAAAACCAACATGGTCCCCTTCTTCTCATCTCTTCTTCAACACCTTAGAACACTCTAGGAACCCTAAAAACCAGAAAACACCATAACTAAAACCTAAAAACACAACTCACACACAACCATTCCCAAGAGCATCACCAAAAGCCTACTTGTTGCTAACACTTCAAGCTAGCTTGCTCTTGGTCATAACCTTCTCACACCAACATTTTTCTAATGATCTAGATTCATATCAGGATCGGTAAATGTAAAAGCTAAGGACAAGAGTAAAATAAAGAAAACTGAACTTTTTCATTGAAAGATTGATTATCCAATTGATTTGGCAATAACGAAAAGATTATTAGTAATCGACGCCGCTTTTGCTCAAGCATATATCCATATGGATAGAATAGGTATACTGTACAATTCTAATCGAAAATCTAAATCGAAAGGGTTTGAATGAAATCATTAAGAATATGTATACTGTACAATTTATTTTATTATGTTATTTTCCTGGGATTGTAGTTCAATTGGTTAAGGCACTGCCCTGTCAAGGCGGAAGTTGCGGATTCGAGCTCCATCAGTCCCGATGGATCCAAATCCAATAAAATAACAAAAATACACCAATTTGTCTCTCCATTTTTCTATGAAAGGGAGTACAAATAACCGAATTTCATTCCCAACTGGATCCCTCTTTTTTTTTCATTTTGATTGTTTGTTTGGGTTTGGTTAAAATCAACAATAAGGTCAGTGTAAAGGCACTTAGATGATACTTCATCAGATGATTGTACAAGGAAGGCGGTAAGTTATGGAAAAAAAGAATGGAAAGGCATGATAAATCAAAATTTAAATTTGAAATTTAAATTAATTTAAAGGAATTTTTATTGGATTAGGAATCAACCTTCAAAGTCAGTATGGATAAAAGATCTTCCTATGTTATGCTATTCAATTCTTGATGATGAATCAATATGATAGCCCTGATATTGTTATTCATGATATTGATCCAATTCGATTACATCGAGACGTAATTCATATCATTGAATTTACAGACGAAGGATTTATCATCTCTATGGGATTAAATCCCAGTTATTGCCAATTAAAGAAAAATCAAACGATGAAATTATGGAAGTAAATATTATTGCATTTATTGCTGCTGCCCTATTCATTCTAGGTCCTATTGCTTTTTTACTTATAATATATGTAAAAACAGTAAGTCAGAGCGATTAATTTGAATTAAACTTGACTTTTTAGTTCTTATCAATGATTGAAGAAAAGAAATAAAATGAAAAAGGTTCCAATTTTGCTATTAAATTAATGAAATGAACAAAATAGAATCAACAGTATTCTATGAGAGACGATAGTATGGTAGAAAGAAAGATTCATATTTTTCTTTCTACCATACTATCTAGTATTGTCATTGTACTGTATAAAGTTCATTGTCTGAAGATACAGGTTAATTTAATATATCAATCTACATTATTATCTTCATATATATAGATATCAATTCCATATATAAATTACATAGTGTCGTGTCCCAATTCTATTTCTTCGTCTAGTTCTATTTAATTTGTGTTGATTCCAATCAATAATTGCAAGTAATCGAAAGACAATGTCCTACCATTTGTATTCCTTTCAAAATACAAACATGGGAATAATTGCAATATTTGTTTGATTGAAAGAGTTCATATATTATTCATAGAATCCATTACTCCACTAGAATTAAACACCGTTTCGAAATGAAGATGTTTTTTATTTCCATTTGAAAATGGAATTTTAATTTAAATAGTGAAATTAAAATAAAAAAAGGCTTTGTAGGTCAAAATTGATACAGTTTGGTTCTTAAATTCAATTAGTAGTACTTTTAGAGTCCACTTCTACCTCATACTACAAGTGAAAGGGAAAATGTAAATGCTATCATTACAGCAGCCCAAGCGATTCTTACTGTATCCATGTGAATGATGTTCTCCGTCTCTAAAAAAAATGAAGGAATTATTCAATTATTGTTCACTAATAATAAAAAAATCACTGGTGCAGAGTCAAAGGGGGGGTTATGACCTAACAATGTTGATAAAACAATCCAATAAATCCAATTATAACGCGTTCTTATAATTATAAGATTTCTGGTATAATTGGAAAACATTAAGCACCAGCAAAATACGCAAGACAACCTTTTGACTGAAGTAGCAAAAGGTTGTTACTAACATGTGGTAATAATAAAACCTATTCTTTCTTTTGGTGCCCTTCATCTTATTTTTTATTAAATATAGATCACTATCTATCGCATACCCTCATTTCTTTCTTTCCCAGCTTTCCCATTTGATCTACGTCTCCGATTGGCTCTATGAAACAATCGAAGACGTCTTATTACACGTTCTTGATTAAAGATTAAAGTAAAAATATTAGAGATTAAAGTAAGAATTTCTTTTTGTATTTTAAATAGAAATTATAAGTTCAATATAAGTAAAATATGGAAAAATATTTACATATTCTTTATATATTGAAAAAAATACATAAACAAATACATAATATATTCAAATAAAAATATATAATAAATACATATATAAATAAGTCAAAGCCAATTATCCATTCATTCTAATTAATATTGAAAGAATCCCGGAGTACTCAAAGACTTTCATGAGTATGTATACAAAGTATCTTCCGCCCTTTTCGCAACTAATAATTTCATTGGATCCACCGTCTCGCTATCCAATCTAATTCAAGACCCAGTCAATAGACATTGCATTAGTAGCGGAAGGGCTATCATATCAAGATTTACAAGTTCTTTTTCAATATTGTAATCTTTCCTTAAACCGTAGATGTAAGTATTTACAGCATTTTAAAGAACAAAAGAAAACCTCCGGATGCTTAGAATCAAGCAAGTATCAAGAGTCCTTTTCTTCTGCTTGCTTCGGTTGGAAAAAAATGGGTAAGTTTCATCAGCAAACCAAAATAAGGTATTTCGATCCTTTTGTTGATCAAGCGACACCCGTATTTAAATTGGGGAAAAAGGATTTGCAGTCCCCTGCCTTACCACTCAGCCATGCCGCCAAAGTGATACAAAATATATGAAAAAATTCCCTTCCCTTTTTTAGTGAAAAACCAAATGTGGATGTGGATTTTCAATCACAAAAGTAAAAATTCAAGACAAATTTGAACTGTTAACTATTGACCATGAATTCATGAACAGTTCTTGAATTTGAATCGAAAATTTTATTTCCCTAATAATATGAGAAAATCCAAATTGATACATAACTAATCCTTTTTTTTCCACTAAAAGAAAAGTAGGCTTGTCAATTTCAATTATAACAGCAATTAGGGGTATATGTAAACCCCATAACATAAATTTTTTAAACAGATAAATCGGGTATCTTATATGTATATGATACCTATAGGGAAGGTAATTTTAGAAAATTTTGAGCAAATTATCATACTTTGATTCAACTTTTACAATTTTTCAGCGAATAGATTGAATATTAAAAGTCAAAATTTTGATAGAGGATGACAGGTTCTTTCTGTCCCTAACAAAACAAGATAATAAAAAAAAGAAGGAAAGTGCAGATAGATAGCTCTATTTATATTTGCACATGTTTAATAAATATCAGCTTTTTTACACATTTCAATCCTATTCTACGAATTTGACTTAAAAAAAAAAAAAAAGGTAAAAATCTCTCTCTTCTCTACGTATTCTTTTTTGAACAATTGAACCCACGAAAAAGTTAAGTGCTAGGAAAAAGAAAATCCTGAATACATTTATGGTATCCAATCGGATTGGAATACGGAATATCATAATAATGGTAGAAATTGGATCACCTTTTGGTTTGGTATTCTATACAAATTGTTTTGATATTCTAGACAAAACTCCATTCATTTGTATCTGTTGCAAATTACAATTTGAGTATCAAATTCTCGTTATCCCTCCTTCACATGTATTTCATATATTCCATATATTATATGGAGTTAGGTCAAATTTCATGTGATTCAATAAATAGAATATCAATTCCATCATTGCTATATTGATCCACATGATTTGATGAAGATTGAGCAAATAATGGGATTTTTTTCCCTATAAATGAGAAATAAAAAAATGCTTAGGGATGGAACTGAGGAAATGTCTACAATACATGGATTTAATAAGATACAATTTGAAGTGTTTTATAGATTCATTGATCGGGGCTTAGCAGAAGAATTTTACAAATTTCCAAAAATTGAAGATATAGATCAAGAAATTGAACTTCAATTATTTGTGGAAACATATCAATTGGTAGAACCGTTGATAAAAGAAAGGGATGCAGTATACGAATCACTCACCTATTCTTCTTAATTATATGTGTTCGCGAGATCAATTTGGAAAACTAGGATGGATATGCAAGAACAAACAATTTTTATTGCCAACACTCCTCTGATGAATTCCTTAGGAACTTCTAGAGTAAATGGCATATACAGAATTGTGATCAATCAGGTATTGCAAATCCCCGTATCTAATGCCAGCCAGAATTGGACCATAACGGAATTTCGGTCTATACCGGCACCATAATATTAGATTGGGGAGGAAGATTAGAATTAGAGATTGATAGAAAAGCAAGGATATGGGCCGTGTGATTAGGAAACAAAAAATATCTATTCTAGTTCTATCACCAACTATGGGTTTGGTCTAAGAGAAATTCTAGAGAATGTTTGTTACCTTGAAATTTTCTTATCTTTCTAGAATGATAAGGAGAAAAAAAATTAAGTTAAAATAAAATGCCATTTTGGAATTTTATGAACAATTTGCTTGTGTAAGCGGAGATCCGATATTTTCTAAATCCTTATGTAAGGAGTTACAAAAGAAATTCTTTTTCTAAATATTATTGTTTCATTCTATGACATTGAAATCTAACAATATTCACATAATCATACCACTTCAATTTGGATTGAAAAAACAAAGAAATAAAGAAGAGGGGAGTAAACTCAAATAGTTTTCTTCACAGTATACATATTACATAACATGATTGGCGACAAAAGTTGGATTCTTTTTAGAGCTTGGTGTGGATAAATCTTCGGATCTAGAAATTCATTTCAGAAAATTGAACCTTCTTAAACTGTTTATTTTTAAGAACCAAAAATATTTATGCCAAAATAACAAATGCCAAGAAGAGCAAAAGTCCTTGGACATGTAATGGATCTTGAAGTACTATTTCCCTATCCCCCTGACCAAATCCATCCACATTAGGATTGTTCATTACTGGTTGATCAAGTTTGATGGATTCTCCCTCTGAAACAAGAAGTTATGGTCTTGGAGGGATAATATCAACCATTTGACATCCATCCGATGCATCCACTATGGTGATTTCGTATCCCCCTTTTTCTGTTCATATGATTTTACTCACTATACTCGACATTGTAGCATTATAAACATTATTGTTACTCTTGCTTCCGTCAGGATAAATCTAACCCCATACCCTGTTGCTGCCTACGTATATGGGATATTTTAAAAAGTGCACATCTTTCTTAGTAGCGGGGTCCAGACAAAGAATAGGAAAGGTGACTTCACTATATTTCCAACCAGGAACAAGACCTATCATAAGAATATTTTTTTTTTAGTGGGACGATTGCTCTGAAAAGATATACTGCCTATCTTTTCTTTAATCTCGGGCAAAATATGATTGGGAGGGGCAAATTCAAACCCTTCAGGTAAAATAAGAACAGCCCCTATGTTCAAAGATCCTTTTTTACCATTAGCAAGAACTTGTTTTAGTTGAAAATCATAAGGAATTCAAACAACTACTTTGAATACAATATTAGGAAGTACCGCTTGTGGAACCTTGATATCCATGGGCTTATTGGCTAAATAGAAATTGGCACATACAATATGGCCAGTCACTTCTAGTGGATTTTCATAAACCTCCTATGCAAAAATGGGATATGCATTTGAAATGGGTGCCCAAGTTATTATATATATCATGAGCAAGACGGAAATAGATCAAGTAATGGCTTCCTTTATCAAAGAAAAGGCATTTCTAGTTGGCATGGTTCAATCATTGATCCCGAAAATTTCTACAATAAAATTAGATAAGTCACTAGTACAGTTCCCTATCTATGATTTGCTATTTACTGAAATAATTTTACTGAAACATTAAAGGAAGCCCCTATATGGGTTGAAAGAATAAGTACAATTTTGAATGGGTTGCTTATGTACAGAGTAACAAGCATTATAATTGAATCGATCTATCATTTTTCAGTCATTCATTGAATGATAAATAACTAGAAGTGACGAAGATACACGATTTAAGTAACAAAAGATCCAATATTTAAAATGGTATCTAAAATTACTTGAAAAGTAGAGACAATACCTGATATAATTTGATCATTATGAGCAAATCCAAAATCTTTGTAGATAGAGCCAATCATTAGTTCCCAACCATGTGGCAAATGGAATCCTATACATAAATCAGTTAATAAAAGAATAAAAAACCCATGTATTGTGTCACTTAAGTTATATAGGAATTCTTGAACCCAAGAGTTAAGAATAACAAGTTCATCATTTCCTATAATAGAATAACTGCTTGGACTAATGAAAGAGATTATATTTTGTTGAGAAATGAAAAATGTATCCATACGATTCTCATTGTGCATTTTGATCAATTGGATCGTTTCTTTGTAGATTCCATGGTGAGGCTTTGGTAAATGTGTTTCCGGGTATTCCTTTATCATTTCATCCAAGAGGGAGAGTTCTTCTAATTCTACGAATGTTTTTTAGAATACTATTTTCTTGAATACCACTCAAACAAATTTCGAAGTGTTTAGTATGCCACCAATTAGTAACCTAAGATTCCATACTTTTATTAAATCAGAGAGAGATCCACCAAGGCAAAAATACTATAAATGAAAGATATATAAGGGAAATTAATGCTTTCTTTTTTGCCATTTTTAATCTGGGAATTTTTAAATGAACTCACCTCATTTGTCGACTCAATACTGCTATTTCTATTTCTATCAAGCATTGGTTCTATTACATTAGAAGTTATAGAGCCCATGAATCTATTTCCTATTTTTTCTTTGTGATTCAGTACAGTGGTTAGTCCTTGAATTTAGAAAGAATATAGAAAAACAATACTGAAGTACAATAAACAATATTGCACTTCAAATTCTAAACCAAAAAAAAAAAAAGCAATTTCGTTTTATGACTATTCCTTATTCATTTGCGTTTAGCTCGAATGAGCGTTCTGAAGAAACTTCAGTTAAGTTGTGCTATATAAAAAAGAGGATTCTTGAGTTTTCGTTTTTTCCCTCTTGCTAAGAAAGCTGTGATTCTTCGGTTCTTGTTTCAGAATACTTCAATTGGTACACCCAAGAAATAGGCCAATTTGGCAGCTTTTGCTTAATTTTTGGTAGAGTCAAATTCTCATTAGTACGAGTCAAGGGAATGGACCCTTAGCCTTCGATTTCCATGTAAAGGGCACGACAAGCATAAATACCCTCTTTAACTTCTATTCCAATGGACTGAATGTCTTTCATAAGGAATCGAAGGAAGATGCTGTAATTTTTTCCAAGAAATCCCCAACGAAAAATACACACTATTCCTTCTTTTATATCGAATCAATCATAACCACTACCTACATTCCATGAAATTATGCACCACAAATAGGAACTAATAAAAAGACCTGTGACTCCATAAAGAGACATCACGATCCCTTATGGGAAAAAATTATTTACTGAGAGGGAACTAAAGATATAAAATGCCTACTAAAATAACTCGAAGTTGCAACCAATAAAAATCCTAATGAACCTAAAAAAAGGATAAAGCCCGAGTAGAAATTACTCATTTTTTGAGACCCCACTATAAGTTCTATCCATATACGGTTTGATCGCCAACTCATACTATACTAGATCTAGTTGCATTTTATTGGAATTGGGGAATAACCAAAAAAAAAATTTACTTTCATTTTTTTTGTTTCCGAAGTTACTTTCATTAACTAGCACTGTTATGATGTAAACTTTTAGGAGTAATTCATCAAATTGCCTAGATCTAAACTAAAATACGAACATCCCTTTCATATGTTATCTTGTAGATATCCACATACATATATCGACTTTACTTTTCCAAAATTCATCCTGATATCGATCCATTTGAAAATAGCTCTAATTCAGTTACTCATATATCATGTTTACACATTCACACTAGCTTATGCTCGGAAGAAGCCACACATTATACCATATTCTAATAAATAGATAACTATGCTATGATTCACATCAATCTTAAAAAAAAAAAAAAAAAAAAGATAAGATTTGGGCTCATCATATTTAAATTTTTTATTTTTTTTTGGAACATGAAGACATAAAGAAACCATTGCAATTGCAGGAAAAACTAAGCCCACTAGAAGCACAAAAATAGAGGGTAAAGTGGTAAGAATTGTCATAGAATGGATATCTCGATTTAATATATTATTTGTACCTGTTATTTATTGTTATAAAGATATCTTATAATTCATATATTAATATTACTATTATTCTGAGTATACCTAAGTGAGTACATACACTAATTAATATTAATTATTAATAAAGGGTATATAATGTATATATACTAAGATATAATAAAATAAGATAATAAAATAAGGATATAATGAGGATTCTATAATATAAGAGTCTATAGATTGATATATATATTTTTAATATATTTAATATATATTAAAAAAATCTTTCATATATATTAAATAAATAAATAATTTATAAGTCTGTAAAGTATCTAATATACTAGAATATACTAAGTACGTACATAATATAATTAATGTAAATCAAAAGTGTAAATATGTAAATAAAATAAGTAAATAAATGGGTTTATTCATCTTTCTGCATGCAATACATGTATGATAATTCACTTTTTTATTATGTCCATTTTTTTTTTTTATTATTCTTCATTTTCGTTTTTCCCTTCGCAAAAATTTTCGTTATAATACGATCCGACAAAAGAGATCCTTAGTAAAATGAAGGATTCTTGAGGGATATAGAAAGATGCAGGACCCCCCGCCCAATTTTATGGACGAAAGAGACAGAATTCGCTCTTTTTATTTTGTTTGATAGAGATTTCTTGATGGGCTATCGATAAAAAAAAGTATCCGCATGATTCTTTTTTCCAATTTAATCTTATGTGACCAAAGAAAAATCCATTCTTAGAATTTTGACTTTACTTCTTGTAAACTAAATAACTACTCGGTTACCACAAAACAAGTAATAAATTTAAAACAAGTAATAAATTTTTGAATTTATTAAATCTAATTATTTATTAAACATTAAATTAAGGATAAAATTAAGGATAAGGATATATGGCTCTCCTTAATTTTATTTAAGGATATATGGCTCTCCTTAGTTTTATTTTTTATTTCATTTTTCGATTCAAAGGAAAGAAAGCATGGAGCTTAAATAACTCACTCATAACGCCTTTTAAAGGATTACATGGTACGATTGGATCGAATAAGCCCGTACAGAATAAATATTCAGCTACTTGTGCACCCTTGGGTACTGTCTTATTCAATGTTTGTTCAATTACTCTTTTACCCGCAAATGCAACGTAGGCATTTGGTTCGGCAATAATGATATCTCCTAACATACCAAAACTAGTTGTCACCCCACCCGTACTAGGAGATGAAATGATTGATACATAGAATAACTTATTATTTGATTGATAATAATATAAAGCAAAATATATTTTAGCCATTTGCATCAAGCTTAAAATTCCTTCTTGCATACATGCCCCTCCAGAAGCACACACTAGGATAAAAGGTAAAAATTTATTGGTAGCATGTTCGATCAAATGTGTGATTTTCTCACCCACTACCAATCCCATACTACCCCCCATAAACTGAAAATTTATAACCTCGATTGCTATAGGAATACCATTTAGTTGACTTATGCCTGTTTGAATAGCATCAATTAATCCTATCATTCTTTGATTAAAATCAATATGATCTTTATAAGGTTCGTCCCGCAAATGAAATTTTATGGGATCCCTCGAGACCATGTCTTCATCCAGAGGCTTCCAACTTCCTGGATCAACCGAACTTTCGATTCTATTTGAACGAGTCATTTTCAAAGGACGTCCACAATGTTCACAAATATTCATTTGAAATTTAAATAATTTCTTATACTTTAATCCATAACAATTTTCGCATTGTACCCACAAATATTTGTATTTTTCAGTTATCTTTAAATCACTTTTTCTATCTCTTATTTGTATTTGATTTAGAGGAAATGCTAAACATTTTTTCTTTCTCTTATTTCACCTAGAGCTTTCTTTAATTTGTTTTCTTTTAGTTGAGTTAAAACTCTCTCTAAATCCCTTTTTCTTTTTCTTATTCAAGTTAGAGCTCTCTCGAACTCTTTTTTTCTTAGAGTTTTTACACTATCATCCGTACTATAAATGTAACTGTCATTGGAATCGACACCACTACTTAAAATATAACGATCAGTTCTGATTTGAGAACGAAGATAACTATCAATGCAACTAGTATTGTGATTATTCCAACAATATTTATTATCATACATGTAATGATAATAGTGAGGATCGTCACTCTTAAATACATTATTCAGATAACTAGAATTCTAATAACTATAAAAAGAACTTTTTGGTGCACTTAGAAAAGAACGATCGGTGTCGATCTCAAAAATTTGATTTTCAATATCAAAATGTATGGAGTAATGGTCTCTATTACTATCCCTAAAGAAAAAAGTTTGATCAGATATGACATTTTGAATGTACCTCCTGATGATGACTAAATGATCAACATTACTGTAACTATAATTGTTATTCTTAATCCCATTAGGAATTTTTTTATTCATATGATTTATAATCATATCTTTATTTACATTGGTATTTTCATTTTCAATAGGACCACCAAAATTATCCATTGATTTACTTAACCCACACCTGTATTCTAACCCTTTCTTAAACAACATCGAATCAAACTGACATTTTTCCATAGAGCTTTCTTGCCCCTATTTACATAAAAATACAATAAATGAATAGTCATTTGATAAAAATAATTTGAATATTCTGAATAGAATTTAGAATCAGAATAAGCATATAAATCCAATTGCTAGGATTATTAACAAGTAACAAGTAGATACTGAAAAGAAAAAAAAAAAAAGTGATTATCCCTTGCGAGAATCTGGAGTATCTTTTCTTTATATGTGATAAAATAGGATGAAATCTTTTTTTCAATTCAAAATAATTGAAAAAGTTTTTTTTATTATTATAAATAGCAAATAGCAGGTTCCTCCATGTTATGTCAAATTCACATTAAAAAAAGAAAAAATTGTTTTCTTGTATGAATTGAAGAACCTTTTTTCATAAAGTCTCGCCTACTAATAAGTTTCTATTCCAACACAGAATGAAAAGGACAATATACAAGATGGGTAGAAGAAATTGTGATACTCGACTCGATCCATGATCCAAAACGGCAAGATATAATAATATATAAACAATATATGATAATATATAAAATAAAAATATAATTATAAAAATGATAATTAAATTATATAATAAAAAAAATACACCAATATTAAGGATCCATACGATTAATTGTGGATCCCACACAACAATAGAAATGTTTAAGTTGTTTCACCTTATATTTTGTATTTAAGATCTTGTATATCTAGATAGGTTTGTATCTATCAAAAATTGATAAAATCTTTGTATTCAACTCAATGCTTTTACTAAAATATTGGGCCAAGTTTAATTTCAATTACAATTAAGAGAATGAACAATAAGTAATTACTGGATTACAAAGGATCCATTGCTTTGAATTCAAATTTGATATCCTTCCATACTTCATAAGCAGCAGCTAGTTTAGGACTCCATTTATTAGCCTCATGGATAATTTCATTACCCTCATGAGCAAGATCACGTCCCTCATTACGAGCTTGTAGAAATGCTTCTAGAGCTACTTGATTAGCTACGACACCGGGCGCATTTCCCCAAGGGTGTCCTAAAGTTCCTCCACCAAATTGTAGTACAAAATGATCTCCAAAGATCTTGGTCAGAGTGGGCATATGCCAAACATGAATACCCCCTGAAGCCATAGGGATAACACATGAAATAAATACCACGGCTTCAATATTTTTCAAGAAAATCATTGTGTAGTAAATCAATAAAGGTTAAAGTGATGTCTCTTTCCCCTTCAAGTTTACCTACTATAGTACCAGCGTGAATATGATCTCCACCACACAGATGTAACGCTTTAGCTAGTACACGAAAGTGCATACCATGATTTTTCTGTCTATCAATAACTGCATGCATTGCATGGTGGATGTGAAGAAGTGGACCATTATTTCGGCAATAATGGTTTGAAAAAGTATCTAAAAATATCAAATTTAGATATTTGTATCCTATCGAAGTAAGGAACTATGGCATATATGTTTGGAATATATTCCATTTTAAGAGAGTTAAAAAAGCACTATCTCATTGAAAGGTTCTATACATCCACCCTTTCTCAAGGCACTTCTTTAGACAAAGACCCTGCTTTTTCCTATTTTCGAATGGTAAATATTTCTCAGAACATGGAGTGTGAATCAAACCCTTGTTTGAATTGAAATTGAGATACTGATGCAAGTTCTTCTAATTTGAATCAGATAGATTCATATCTGAAAGTGGTTGACAATAAGTTCTTTCAAAACAGACTACTTGTCCCGCTGTTAGAAGTGTTCCAGAAATGTTTGGGATCGAGTAAATAGCTCTACAAATGAATGGATTGGATCGAATTGGAAAATGGAAAGATTTGTACAAGTTAATGGATTGAATCGAATTGGAAAATGGAAAGATTTGTGCAAGTTATACTTTTCGTCACCATTTTATAAAAAATCATTAGGTATGAATACGTTAGACACCTGTAACTGGTGAAATAGTATCTCTCTCTGAAAAAACATATATATATATATATTTTTACCGTCACACAAAGAAAATATTTTGTTGCGAATAAACAAGATATTGAGGAATTGTCCATACATAAAATAATAATTATTAGTAGGGCCTTTTCCACATAAAAAAGGAATCCTTTGTTACAATAGAAGCAGACGTGATCGGGATTATTCAAGAATCAAAGTTGACTTGGTTTATAAAAAGAAGATATCAATGAATTTCTATGAAATGGTTTCACAGGATTCAAACCATTGTCTTGATCATGCGATATCATTGAGAAATAGGAATCCATGATATTAAAAGATTTCTTGTGATTATTTATAGTATGGAATGACCACTTTGGTATCTTATTGAACAAAAAAGGTGTTATTGTTCCTCCATTGATCAAGAATTTTGCTTTTTGGGAAGTATCATGATCATCCAATAAGAAGGGTTTCCACTTGTTCAAATGAATGACTTGAAGACCCATTGATTATAACAACTGATTGTAGAGTTAGATCCTTCGGGCCTTTCAATTCATAGATGTAGATCTTGGACCTATGAATGGGGATACTTCTAAAACTCACGAAGAAAAAAGGAAGTGAGTTAGAGAAAAAGATAAGAAACTTGGACAAAAAGAAAGGAAGTGACTTAGACAAATCTTTTTGGTCGATAACCTCAAACCAATCTATAAAATATAGATCAATACGTAATCGATCAAACACTACATGAAAATAAAAATGGTCCTTCTACTTATAAATGAAATGTTCCAAATGTTCCTGTAAATTCTTGCTCCCATTGGACCATTTGTATATATATGCATTAGGATCCTGATTCATGGATCTCTCGGTTCGGGAAACAAAAATAAAATGATTGAACCATTTCTTATGACTTTTTTTTCAAATTTGATAAATTTTGGTTGATTGTATATTTCATTATAGTTCTATGATTCAGTGTATCATTTCTTATTCGATCCCTTTGAATTCCATATTTGAAGTTGCGATCAGATCTATTCATTAAAAATAATCGATTGAATACATTTCTTATGTACCCATAGGTTCTATATTGGATTTGAATCAGATTTTGGATCAATCTCTATTGATTGACTGCCTCCATTGTGTTGTTGCTAGCAAATGCCACTATTTTTGGTTTTGTATCCTCCAAATCATTCCCATAGGAGGCCCGGACCTATTATTTTCTGATCCTTCTATAAAAAGATTCATTTTCTTCATAAAAAATAGGAGGTAGAACCAATAAAGATTTCTTTCTCGATTCATCTATGAAGTTGAATACCTCATTTAAGAATTGTTTTTGATCCAGTCTATAGGAATCAATAGAAAATGCAAATCCCTTACGATACACAAGATCTGGCTTGAATATCGATAGAGTGAATAGATCTGCCATTTCTTGAACTTCTGATTCAAAATCATGTTGTAATATGTATCCCCCCTATTTCAATCATGGAATAGATGAAATAAATCAAAAAATGGATTTTTGTTCAAGAGTGAAATCTTATTGGAACTATCCAATTCATCGTTCGGAACCATATCACATCCTGGATCTGATGAAATAGGATGAATTGAGATGGTATTTTGTAAATACGTAATTATCTTGAATATATTAACTATTTCTTTATTTTTTGATTGCCTAGAAAGGACAATAGAAACATCTTGATCTTTATTTAATAATTTTTTATCTCTAGTGGACCTCTCAGTAGGATTAGAACCCATATGAAGTTCTGACCATCAGTCAGAGAAAAAAAAAACGAATGGATCTCCCAAGAAATTATTCGATTTCTTTTAGAAGTAGATGATTATTCGTCTGCTTCTCATGTTCCGTGAATACCCGGCACATTGAGGAGTATATAGAAAGGCATTTAGGGAATCGATCTGATTCTATCTCTGTTTGTTTCATTTGAAGAAAAGAAGGATCCAAAAGAATCAATCTTTCTTTTAGTTGTTGTATCTCTCTTTGATTGAACAACGTGTGATATTCTGAATCCTCATTAATAACGGAATCGAAATGTTCTTTGGATCAATCGGAAGAACCTTTCAATTGGCTAGAATCCGTTGCTTGAACAAAACTGGATCTTGTGGAATCATATTGAATATTTGACGATGCATTCCATACCTTGCTAAAAAACTGATCTTTGTTTACCAACCATTTATTGTCTAACCAAATCCAATCTTCTCTCTATATGTTCCTCAAACACTCCGATTCGTATGGATTCTTCCCCTAACTAAAGAAGAGATCTTGGCGGAATTGCCACATATGAAATTGAGCACAATTTTGCAAAGAAATAGCCCACTTGTTTCTTGAGAAGAGATGGGAAACATGCTCAATATCATTTGATTGAAGAGTTGACCCAACTCCTTGTTGTTTGAAGAAACCCTCATTTCAATTGGTATTTTTTCATGAAAAGCAAACATGAGATAACAAATCCAGTCTTTCACTAAGATTTCGAATAGCTGTCTTGAATTCAAGTTTAATATGTTTTGCCTCTTTCTCGAAGAAAGACGATCAAACAATTCCCAATCATGGTCCTTGTGGATCGGATCATCCATAGAATATACAAAAATAAACTCCAGATATTTGATATCTTTCTCTTTGAATGAGATCTAAATTCAGTGACGGCTTCATTAGATATCTTACAACTAGAATTCCTCTTTCTTCCACTCCAGTTCCTCAACCATCATGAACCCCAGTTAGATTCAGGCATAATACACGTTTTAGTTATTGGGAGAACCTAAGTACTCTATTTCAGATCTAGGAAACAGTTCTCAGATATCATTTTTCCTTTTAAAAGATACAGGAGTGAAGCAATCAACCTATTGATATTGGAAGACCCAAAATATTCTTCCAATGTATCATTTATGGGTCCAATGAAATTCACAGGTATAGGAATAAGCCCTGTCAAATTGAGATTTTTTCTTTCAACCATCTTTCAATTGTTAATACGATATATAACGACCGCTACTACAAATAATAATACACCCATAATCGTGAAATATCGATTGTTATTGAACCCCGTAAATGTGAATTGCATGAAAGTAAGAGACTCCAAATTTGGGAGTCCAAGACTTTTATAAAACGTTATTTATGGAGGAAAAAAATGTGAATGAAATCCCACTGAATTGAATTGGGTCCATGAATCTAAGAAATAGTGAGAATACTTGATCGTTCCCAATATCTCTCTTAATTCGAAAATCTAGGATTTGAATTGATGTCTTTTCATTGAGTCCTCCTAAATTGAATTGATTTATCCTTAAGATTTCATTTGAATTGGAATTTGGTTATTCACCATGTACGAGAATCCCCGTTAAGCATCCATTATTGAATGGTTAAAGCGCCCAACTCATAATTGACAAATTCATATGTTCAACTCCTACTGGATGCACACCAATGGGACCCTCCAATAAAATAAGTCTATTGGAATTGGCTCTGTATCAATGGAATCTCATCATCCATACATAACGAATTGGTGTGGTATATTCATATCATAGCATATGAACAATAAGAACTACCATTCTTATTGAGACTAGAACTCATAGGGAAGAAAATAGATTTATGGATGGAATCAAATATGCAGTATTTACAGACAAAAGTATTTGGTTATTGTTGAAAAATCAATATACTTCTAATGTCAAATTAGGATCAACTAAGACAGAAATAAAGCATTGGGTTGTGTTGCAGTTTGGTGTGGTTTTTGGTTCACTTGGATAAGAGTGTTGTACACAAAGTGTTATTCTTGTGCACAACCTTTAATTCAATTTTTGGTTCGATGTTTAGGTGATTTTTGTGTTTTTTTTTTTTTTTTTTTTTTGTATGTTGATATTTAGGATTGTTAGGGTTTTTGTTTTGAAGGAAGAAAAAGAAGATGAAGAGAAGATGTTAGAGTAGGCCACACAAAACTCCAACATGCTATCAGAGCTTTGTTTGAACCATTGAGGGACCTTGTGATCTTTCTTTCTAGCCAATTTTCTTGTGATAGAACTCCCCATTTCATTTCTTTCATTTTTGGTTTGAAGTGGTAGAAAAATCTAGCTAGAAAACTCACTAAAAATCCAATCGAAGAGCCATTTTCTTCAAAAATCCGATTTTGTGTCATGGCTTCTCAAAGTTTTGTACCTCCCACTCCACCAAAATTTGAGGGCCAAAATTACTCCATTTGG
Organism: Ziziphus jujuba; assembly: GCF_031755915.1. Classification (NCBI taxonomy): domain Eukaryota; kingdom Viridiplantae; phylum Streptophyta; class Magnoliopsida; order Rosales; family Rhamnaceae; genus Ziziphus; species Ziziphus jujuba. The sequence goes on along the minus strand of NC_083389.1, from coordinate 1,866,801 downwards.
AGCATAAAGATGAAAGCCTACCTACAAGACTTTGGACTTTAGGATGTGATGGAAGAAGGTTATGATGTTGAGAGCAAATGCCACAAAAGCACAGAGACTTGCACATGAGACCGAGATTTCTTCCATTGAGGAATCAAAGAATCTTAATGAGATTACTTTGATTGAGCTTATCAATACCCTCCAAGCAACCGAACAAAGAAGAGCCATAAGAAAGGAGGAGTCATTGGAAAGTGTTTTTATGTCTAGTCAAAGCAAAAAGAAGAATAAAAAGAACAACAACAAGAATAAAGGAGGAACCGGCTATGGAGGTTTCAACAACAACAACGACAATTCCAATAACAACAACAACGTAAGGCAACAACAAGGAGGACAACAACAAAACCGTGGGGGTTATCTACCATGCCCCCATTGCAAGAAGCATGGACATGCACCAAACAAGTGCTTTTGGAGACTGGATGAAACTTGTGACAAATGTGGGAAAAGAGGACATGTCGGCAAAGTATGCAAGCAACTAAAGCAACAAGCAAATGTTGTAAATGAGGAGGCCGAGACCTTATTTATGGCTACATGCCTTAAAGCTACAAGTAGTGGTTTTAGTTGGTTGGCAGACAGTGGTTATTCACACCACATGACTTTTGAAGAAACCAACTTTATGGAGCTTGACCGATCCTACAAGACAAGAGTGAAGATTGGGAATGGAAGCTTCATGGATGTAGAAGGAAAATGTGACATCTCATTTAACACCAGTAAAGGTACAAAACTTACCCAAAATGTTCTATATGTGCCTTCATTATGTGAAAACTTGTTAAGTTTTGCACAATTGGTTGAAAATGGATATGTTTTGAACTTTGGTTGTGATGGTTGTTTGATATCGGATGCTTTTGGAAAGGAGGTGTTTAAAGTTTCCTTGAAAGATAAAAGCTATAGGTTGATTTGACTAGATAGTGAAAAAGCTTTAAAAGGCAAATTTTAGTCCATTTCTCAACTTTAGCATAAAAGGCTTGGTCACTCTAGTTATGGTCCAATGAAGAATGCTAATGCTTTGGTGAATGATATGCCCTTAATTGATGATGTGAAAAATGTGTGTGAAGTTTGTCAACTTGAAAAGTCCATTAGGTTGCCATTTCCTAAAATTGATGCATGGAGAGCCAAGGAGAAGTTGGAACTTGTTCATTCGAATGTGTGTGGTCCCATAAGTGTGTCTTGCTTGAGTGGTCATAAATACTTTATCACCTTTATTGATGACTACTCTAGGATGTGTTGGATTTATTTTCTCATATAAGTCACAAGTTCCAGAAAAATTTATGGAATTCAATAAGTTGGTTAAAAATCAAAGTAGGTCCCCTTTGAAATGCTTGAGGACCGACAATGGTAGTGAATATACTAGCCCAGCTCTTGAATATTTTTGCAAAGAAAATGGAATAATTCATCAATTTACTACACCATACACACCACAACAAAATGGTGTGTGTGAGAGGAAGAATAGGACATTAATGGAGATGGCTAGGTGTATGGTACATGAAAAGAAAATGCCAAAGAAATTTTGGGCCGAGCCTATCTATACTAGTTCCTACATTCAAAATTGATGCTTCACCAAATCCATTGAAGGCAAGAAACCTTATAAGTTGTGGATTGGAGAGAAATTATCTTTAGAGAATGTTTAAGTGTTTGCTAGTATGTGCTTTCTCCATGGTCACTCACACATGAGAAATAAGCTTGACAAAAAAGGTAATGTTGGTGTATTGGTGGGATAAAGTGAGGTTACCAAAGGTTTTAGGGTCTATAACATAGAGACCAAAAAGCTTATGGTAACAAGAGGTGTGAAGATTGATGAGAATGGAAAATGGGATTGGAGTAAGGAGGAACTATTGGTGAATGGGGATGAGCCATGGTTTGAAGAAGAAAATGAAGAAATAAATGTTCAAAACAACAATGATGAAGATGACAAAGATGAAGACAATGAAGAGGATGATGATCTATTCCATGAAATCATTGGAGCTGATTTGAAGGTTGGTAAGGTGTTAGAGGGAAGAGATCTTTGTCCGAGATTTATGAAAGGTGTAATGTTGCACTTGGTGACCCTATATGTGTGCAAGAGGCCTTGATGAAGAAAGAGTAGAAGGAAGTAATGGATATGGAAATGAAGATGACTGAGAAGATTGAGACATGGTCCTTTGTCACTAAATGGAAAAACAATAAAGAAATTGGTGTCAAATGGATCTTTAAAACTAAATTATGCGAATTCGTCCGAACCTGTACAACCAAAAACCGACTAGGGTGCTGATCCGTTACGGATGAAGGTGGGACCAATCCGTAGAGCACAAGCCAAGACGTTCAAGGATAACCTTGCTGTGCTTATTCAGAGGATAAATCATAATCAAGAAGGAATGTTCATGACCAAAGAACCAAGACCTGTTTTGCTGATACAAGCGCTGAAGACTGGTACGGACCCGGGTGACGGTTTTGGTACATTTTTGTAGTCCGGGAAGCATGAAATGGTTCCAATGCTTTATAGTTTCAATACATATGCCTAAGAGGTCATGGAATCATGTTAAATCAGCCTCAAATGCAATAAAAAAGGGCTTGTACGGACAGCATCAATAATTTGGCCGAATTTGCTGTATTGCTTACTGGCTTTACTGTATTTTACTGTATTAGCCTTTTCTTATTTTTCCAAGCATGGACAACGTGTGGGACTTCATATTCAGCTTATTTGGCATCCTACAAAGCATCTAGAAGCTAATTTTGAGCTCAAAGAGGTCAAAGATTGATCAAAGTCAACTTGATCAAAAAGGCTAGCATTTTTAGTTTCCTAATTTGTTTTTTACTTTTTGTTTTAGGAAACTACCATTACTTTTTGTCTTTTATTTATTTATTTTCTGGACAAATAACTTTAGGAAGGTTTTTATTTTATTCTTTCAATTGTAAATTAATTAATTCCTAATTTAATATAAAGGAATTAATTAATCAAACTTAGATTAGGAAAGGAAGTATAGTTTCGGCCAACTAGGTTTCTTTATGTGTGGTGGCCGGTTTTCTTTATGTTCTAGGGTTTTTAAGTTGTCTATTCAAAGCCTATTTAAAGGCTTAGTTATTAGTAAGAATACAAAAGTGAAGAGAAATTATTTGTTTCAAGTGCCAAGGTAGAGGACATATAGCCAGCCAATGCCCGAAGAGAAGGATAATGGTAATTAGGGTAATGGAGAGGTGGAATCCGAAAGTGAGGTTAGTGAGGTTGAAATCGAACAAGAAGATGAAGGACTTGATGATGAGGCCGAACTGTTAAACACATCAATTGTTGAGCTAAATTTGGTCTCGAGGTGGGTACTTGCTGTTTACAAGGATGAAGAACAAATTCAACAGGAGAACATCTTCCACACTCATTGTGAAATACAAGGTAAAATTTGTAGCATGATTGTAGATAGTGGGAGTTGTACTAATGTAATAAGTAACCTTACAGTTGATAAATTGGGCTTAAAAACAATAAAACATCCTGAACCATATAGATTACAATGGCTTAATGATAGTGGTGAGGTGAAAGTAAACAAACAAGCCAAAGAAAAATTTAATATAGGTAGATATGAGGATGTAGTTTTATGTGATATTGTACCCATGATTGCTGGAGATATACTATTAGGTAGGCCATGGCAATTTGATAAAGATCCTACTCATTTTGGTCGAGGAAATAGTATTGTTTTCAGGTTTAAAGGGAAGAAGGTCAAGTTGGAACCATTATCTCCTAAAGACGTTTACAAAGACCAATTACAAAGGCAACAAAGGAGAGAAGCCAAAAAGCTCAAGGAAAAAGCAAGTATGGCACCAACGGCTTCACTATCCTTTTAAGAAGGTAAGAATGATATTGCTGATCAAGGTAAGGTTTCTAAGACTCATATTGAGTGGAAAGATCAAGGAAAAACCAAAAGAGAGGGGAAAGAAAGTGGCAAACCCGAGAGCTTGGAGAAGGAAGGGAAATCCGAAGGTTTGCGCCAATCCAATGGGGAAAAAGAAAAAGAAAGAAAAGAAAGGTCAAGTAGCAACTTTTATTTGAGTTTAGGGGATATTAATAATGTTATTGAGTGTAAGAAACCTTTGCTGGTCATGATTTATAAGGAAAATTATTTAAATGATCAAACTAACTTTGAAGAACTTGAATTGCCAAGTTCAATGATTTCTCCTTTGAAGGAATTTGGAGATGTCTTCCCAAATGAAATTCCAAGTGGACTACCACCTATTTGAGGGATAGAACATCAAATTGACTTTGTTCCAGGGGCTACCATACCAAATAGACCAGCTTATAGGAGCAATCCCAAAGAAACAAAGGAGCTGTAAAAACAGGTAAGTGATTTACTTGACAAAGGTTATATTCGTGAGAGTTTAAGTCCATGTGCTGTACCTGTTTATTGGTGCCAAAAAAAGATGGTACATGGAGAATGTGTGTTAATTGTAGGGTTATAAATAACATTACCATTAAATATAGACATCCCATTCCTAGATTAGATGATATGCTTGATGAGTTGCATGGTGCTTGCATGTTTACAAAAATTGATCTTAGTAGTGGTTATCATCAAATTAGGATAAAAGAAGGTGATGAATGGAAAATCGCATTCAAAACTCCTTTTGGATTATCCAATGCACCTAGTAGTCTCATGAGACTTATGAATCATGTAATGCGTCCATTTATTGGTAAATTTGTGGTTGTTTATTTTGATGACATTCTAATATATAGCCGAAATTTGGATGACCATGTGAATCAACTTAGGCAAGTTTTGCAAGTTCTTAGAAAGGAAAGATTGTTTGCTAACATTGAAAAATGTGATTTTTGCAAAGATGAGCATGTATTTCTAGATTTTGTTATAATAGTGTTTGACCTAGGAGAATTGATTAGGTTGCACTTATGTAAGGAAAGATTTTCCGAACAAAGGAAATCAAAACTCATGCCGAGGGGTGATGGACCTTTTCAAGTTTTGGAGAGGATAAATGACAATGCCTACAAACTTGATTTACTGGGTGAGTATAATGTTAGTGCTACATTTAATGTTGCTGATTTACCTCCTTTTGCTGCTGGTGATGACTTCAATTTGAGGACAAATCATTTCCAAATGGAGGGGAATGATGCGAATCCGCCCGAACCTATACAACCGACAACCCGCTGGGGTGTCGATCCGTTACGGATGAAGGTGGGACCAATCACTAGAGCACAAGCCAAGAAGTTCAAGGATAACCTTACTGTACTTATTGAAAGGATAAATCATAATCAAGAAGGAATGATCATGACCAAAGAACCAAGACCTGTTTTGCTGATACAAGCACTGGAGACTGGTACGGACCCGGGTGACGATTTTGGTACATTTTTGGAGTCTGGGAAGTCTAAAATGGTTCCAATGCTTTATGGGTTCAATACATATGCCTAAGAGGTCATGGAATCAAGTTAAAGCAGCCTCAAATGCAATTAAAAAGGCCTTGTACGGACAGCATCAATAATTTGGCCGAATTTGCTGTATTGCTTGCTGGCTTTACTGTATTGGCCTTTTATTATTTTTACAAGCATGGCAACGTGTGGTACTTCATATTCAGCTTATTTGGCATCCTACAAAGCATCTAGAAGCTGATTTGGAGCTCAAAGAGGTCAAAGATTGATCAAAGTCAACTTGATCAAAAAGGCTAGCATTTTTAGTTTCCTAATTTGTTTTTTACTTTTTGTTTTGGGAAACTACCATTACTTTTTGGCTTTTATTTATTTATTTTCTGGACAAATAATTTTAGGAAGGTTTTTATTTTATTCTTTCAATTGTAAATTAATTAATTCCTAATTTCATATAAAGGAATGAATTAATCAAACTTAGATTAGGAAAGGAAGTATAGTTTCGGCCAACTAGGTTTCTTTATGTGTGGTGGCCGGTTTTCTTTATGTTCTAGGGTTTTTAAGTTGTCTTTTCAAAGCCTATTTAAAGGCTTAGTTATCAATAAGAATACAACTTTGATTTGATTGAGAAAATACTTGTGAGATTAATTATCTCTTTGTTCTTTGAGAACACCTAAAACACCATTAGAGAATTGGTTGTTTTAGCTTGACTTATCAATAGGTTTTCCATCCCCTATTGTGGCATCTACATTATACCAAGGTTTCTAGCCATAGGTTGGTTAGCGGTTGAGGTCCATTCCCTTAGAACTTGAACTTAATTGAGATCCGGGCTAATATAATACGGGTTTAGGAGTAGGTCATCGTAGGTTCGTATCACTAAATACAATCTAGATTACACCATTTACAAACACAAGGCAAGGTTGGTCGTCAAAAGTTATGCACAACAAGCCGGAGCTGACTATGGGGAGAGGTTTGCACCCATAGCAAGGATGGAAACCATTAGACTCATCCTTGCTCTTTTGACTGCCAAGCAATAGAGTGTGTTTCACTTGGATGTGAAATCGACATTCTCGAATGGTGTATTGCAAGAAGAAGTGTATGTGAAGCAATCCGAGTGTTATGTGATTGAGGACATGAAGATAAGGTTTGTGAGCTTCACAAAGCCTTATATGGTCTTAAGCAAGCACCTAGGGCTTGGTATGGAAGGATGGATGGCTACTTACTTTGACATGGCTTCTGGAGGAGCCAAAATTAATCCACTTTATATGTGAGGGTTGAAGGAAGTATGATAGTGGTTTCTTTGTATGTGGATGACTTGTTGGTCATCGGTGAGGACCCAAGGAATGTGGATAACCTAAGGCATGAACTTGAGAAGGAGTTTGAGATGTCTAGCTTAGGTCTCATGAATTACTTCCTTGGTGTGGAAGTAATGCAATGCCAAAGAGGAATATTTATATCACAAGAAAAGTACATCAAGGATCTTTTGGAGAAATTTAATCTTGAAGAATGCAATCCAATGAGCACTCCAATGATCCAAGGAGAGAAGTACCAAAAGGAGGATGGCACACCAAAGGTAAATCCTAGTCTTTATCGATCCTTAATTGGTAGTTTGCTTTGTGTGTGCTCATCTAGATTGGATATTATGTATGCCGTTATGTGCTTTCAAGATAGATGTAAGCACCCACCCAAACTCATCTTAAAAGTTCTAAAAGAGTTCTTAGGTATCTTAAGGGCACTAGTAATTATGGAGTTTGATATGAAGCAAAGGATGAGTTGAAGCTTGTTGGCTATTCGGATAGTGATTGGGCAGGCGGCATTGATGATATGAGGAGTACTTTGGGCTACTTGTTTTCACTTGAGAGTGGTCCTTTCTCATGAAATGCAAAGAAGCAAAGCACAACGGCTCAAAGTACCGTGGAAGCCGAATACATTGCTTGCTCATCTTGTGCAAAGCAATGTATTTGGTTAAGGAAGTTGATGGGAGATCTTGGTCATACTCAAGAAAGTCCAACCATCATCAAATGTGACAACACTTCAGCAATTTCAATAGCCAAGAACCAGGTACAACATGGAATAACAAAACATATTCTAGTGAAATATCATTTCATGAGGGAGTTTGGAGATCTTGGAGAAGTCTCTTTGGAGTATGTGAATTTGGGGTAGAACCTTGCAGATGTATTCACAAAGCCACTTGGAAAGACCAAATTTGAGGCATTAAGGACTACCCTTAATGTCTCTAGCAAGATTACCAGGGAAGAGTGTTGAAAATGTAGTAATTTTGCCACCTTGTGCAAACCAAAATCTACCGAGGTTTGCACCCTCTTTCTGTCTTTAAAAGAAATATTTTGTTGAATAACCTAATGCAATATTTATGTGTATGTTTTTTGTTCCTTTTAATATCTTTTTAAATGCCTAAATTTTATTGTATTTAATTTAGGAATTACCTCTTTGTTGGGTATTGATTTTATTTTGTAAAATGGCTATGTTTTGGAAACAGTGTTTCCAGCAACATAGGTCCATTTTTGGGGCTGGCATTCTCGAGCTTTGAGAATACAAATTCTTGTTGTACATAAAACATTTATTTTGGTCAGAATCATTAGCGAAAATAATCAAATGATTCTGGTGATACATTCGAGTATTAAACGTTTCACAATTAGTAAACTATATTTATTGTGATAACCTACATTTTCCAGCAAACCCGATCCATTTAAACCATGATCATGAGCAAATGCATAAATATACTCCCAAAAGATAAATGGGTATAGGAGATCGTGTTGCTAAGATCTATCTAGCTTCAAATATCTTTGAAATTCTTCCATTTGAAATTCCATTTGAACCGAAGATAATGGGTTTATTGGGCTATCAAATGATATATAGTACAATATAGTCAAAATAAGGTATTATAGTACAAAAAAAATAGATACCTCAGAAAAAGGTAAGACCATTGCTAGACTTTCTATCCTCTGTTTTTTCATCTAAGTGGTTTATGTTCAATCTAAGATAACAAGATGGTTAGAAATCTCTTATTTTTTCAATCCAATCGCTCTTTTGAATTTGAAAAAAAAAAAAAAAAACCATGGAGAATATCTAATAGGTAGGACTCATAAAAAATGGATAATCCATCATGGAAAAGCCTTTCCCACATCAAGCACTAATATATTTTTAACATCCACTTTGTTTAGGTAATCATTCGGACAATCATTCAAAAATGAAGACCAAAAGCACATTACTCTTTGTTTCCCTATAATTAGGGCCATAGTTGGGCTCTGTCCATTTATTCACTCGACCTGACCTAAAATTGATTTTCCAATTTCTTTTTTTCTACCACAACAAGAATTCAAACAATTTAAACAAAGTTTTGGACATATACAGAAGGAATGAAATATTCTCAGAATTCTCCATTGATACAACATGCTATTTCTTCCATTCATTCCTTGCAGGATCAGTCGCTATCTTACAAACTCTACCAGTGGTATGGACGAATCCATTGCTTCATACAAATGTGTAAAAGATGCTAGCTGCACTTAAAAGCCGAGTACTCTACCATTGAGTTAGCAACCTGAATAAAATAATTGGAATGTGTAGATACAATCAGAATCCCAATAAAATAAATAAAGAGGTTGAATTGCACGGCGTAATCACAACATTGAATTTGAAATGGCAAAACAAATTGTATCATACAAAAAAAAACTTCTTGTATTACAGAAAATCCAATGAACCCATTCCTTGAATGAAATTGAATCTATGGCACAAAAAAGAAATAGATCCATTTATCCATGATTGAATTATATTTATTCGATACACTGTCGTCAATATGAGTATTTGAGAAAAGAATACAATGGAGAACTAGAAAAAAATGAAATATTATAAATTTAAATATAAAAAAATAAGGACTTATGATGGATTAGCACTACATAGATAATCAACATATAGACAAATAAGGGACGCAGATGTAAGAAAAAAGTAATAAAAGAAAAAAAATAAAAAAAAACGAAGTAGAAGAAAGCTCGAATTTAGTCAACCAATCAATCGAAGTAAAAGAAAAAATCTTAATCCCCATTTTTATTTGTTCATAGAAATCCAACTAACCCCCATTACCATTAATGGTAATACCCAAAATCAAAAGTAGGAATAACAAGTTAAAAGAGAATAGCAGAAAAAAGACTATACAGAGCTCTTTACAAGTGATCTCCACCTTCTTTATTTATAAATTTCTTATATATTTCATTTTGATATATTTCATTAATTTTGCATTAATTGATTGTTGTTTGGTGATTAAGGGTAAGTTCCATAAAAGCCCCCGCTTTCTTTGAGATATCATGAATAGTTCCTGTAGGGTGAGCGCCTTTTTCAAGGAAATATAGAATAGAAGGAACATTTAAATAGGTATGATTCTTTATAAGGGTCATAAAAACCCATTTTCCAAATATCTCTTCCTTCTCTTCTGGATCGAAAATCAATTGTAAGAATTCGATAACTGGCTCATTGGGATAGATGAACAATTCCCCCCAGAAACGTATAAGAAGTTTTCTCCTCGTACGGCTTAAGAAAATTGGAAACTATATCTATGTATAGAATGATAAGGTCAAATATATCCATAAAATCATCAAATCAACTAGACTATGATTTAAATAGTTATTCTTTCCTCCACCAAAAATATTATTCATATTTACAATTTGCACCCTCATAACTCAAGTTGGATAACTCTCAAATAACTCAAGGAAACCTTTAAGTATTTCATTTATTGAGTGGTCCTTAACCCTCTATTGTCTGTCTTTTTTAGAATCTCTTTGATTTTACACTCTGATTCAATTATTGGGACAATCGAAAATGGTACTTCCTTGTTCCAGGATCCTTTATCTTTGCCTTGAATCATTGGGTTTATACATTACTTCAGTGATTTTGAATCGTTTCAAAATGGCAGCAACATACCCTTTTTTTATGATGTCTTTCTATTAAAGAATCATGATTCTTGTGTAATACACTTTTGATTTGATTGAAAAAGTTTTACAAATTCCAAAAATTTGAGTTTTGAATTTGAAACTTGCTTGAATTGGATCCTTTCGATTTATATATGGAAAATATATTTACAAATACATGTACGAAGTTGTCCCAATTTATTGATTAATACTAACCCTATATTGTTGCCTCTGAGAAATGAATCAATACTTTTTACTCAAGCTCCATCATGTACGATTTACATCACCCCCCCCCCCCCCCAAACAAAAAAAATGAGAGTTCTATTGAAACAGAAGAAAAGATGTCGAGTCAAGAGCACTTTTATTCATCTATAATTCCTATATAATAAAAAATGGCGGATGTAAGAATCCACAACGGATCGTGTCCTTTAAGCTGCACGTTGCTTTCTACCAATCATTCTAAACAAAGTTTTACCATAAAATTCCTTTAGTTTGGAACTAGTATGTAATTGATTCAATTATGGAATCATGAATAGTCATTGGTTCGGTCGATACATAGTAATCTATACTTTTTATTTCTATATGAAAATATGAATGGCTAGGTTCTAATGAAGTCTCAGAACAAATTCAATTTAATCCCCAACACCCAATACATATATTTATTTTAACATATATTTTATTTATTTAATATAATAAAATATGACTACCACAAATAAAATAAAAAAATTTCTTTTTGAATCTGTACCTTCAAGTAACTTGATAGTGATAGGATAAATTTACCAATTTCACACTTCTTCGAGTACTACGAACTCATAAGAAATCATCAAAAAGATTTAAGTGATTGAAAATTTTCCGGACTCAAGATCATTACTTGAATAACATTTTAAAGCAAGGACTGCATTTTAGCATCTAAGAGAAATCCATATTTGTATTAACCCATCAATGATTAAAAAACTAGATAGCTAAAAAATCCAACTTTTTTTTTAGTGAACTAGTGGATAAAGACTGGCATAAGGTAAGGTTGCTGTTTTTTCATACTAATTTCTAAAAGTAGAATCGAAATAACAATAATATGGGACCCCTATACAGATAGACTAAAAAATTGTAATTGAAAGGAATTATAGATATTTTATGCTAAATATTTTAACATTTAGGGATCACAAATGGATCCAATTATATCTGCATGTTATTTGAACAGGGTTCAATTTATGAAAAATATATGATTCAAAGAAGAATTATTAATAATACTAATAAAATTTTTCCAATCCAATATTATACTCTTAAACAGAAAGGTGTTTTATTTTAAAAGGCAATCTTTTTTATGATAAATAACATTATATATATATTATAATGCTATTATGGGTTGGGCATGCTCTAAGATGAAAGGATTCGAACCTCTGAATAGTGGGACCAAAACTTGTTGCCTTACCACTTGGCCACGCCCCATTTCTATTCGACCTTAATAAACACTAATATTGGTATTGGTTGTTCATTAACTTCAGTATAAATATCTATAAAATATATAGAATGTTGCTAGAATTTTAATATGTGTTGATACAAAATTAAATTGAATTTATTGATCATTACATAGAATTCAATTAAGATATTGTATGAAAGTATGATTTATTCTATTCTCTTTTGATTTGAGAATTGAAGGATTTTTGATTGGGGGAGTTCAAATCAAAGAAGGTTTTTAGGGACTATCATATTTAGTTTTATTCATTTTCCCTTCTATCAATAACTCAACTTATTAATAACTCAATCAAAATAATACAATTATCTTCAATAACAAAATATTTGTTATGCTTAATATATTTAGTTTGAACTGGATCTGTCTTAATTCTGCCCTTTATCCAAATGGGTTTTTTGTCCCCAAATTACCAGAAGCCTATGCTTTTTTTAATCCAAACGTAGATGTTATGCCAGTAATAGCAGTGCTATTTTTTCTCTTAGCTTTTGTTTGGCAGGCTCCTGTAAGTTTTCGATGGGATCTTTAATAACATCCTAGCCAAATTCATGATTGATTCGGGGAAACAAAAAAAATTTCTAACATAAAGCTTGATAAGATTAGATAGGTTTTAGAGTACGGACTCTAAATTCCAATGTTGAAATTTTTGTATAGCCGCGAGAAATTTGGATCAACCCATTTCCTTATTATGACCTTTTTTCCATTGAAAGGCCTTATTGGAGTACTCACATTGTCAAATTGTGGGTATGAAAGAAAATTTTTGGTAATGAAAAACTCCACCTACCCACTTATATTATAAATGTTACAAATGCATTTTTTTAAAATTTCATATTCTATTTCTAAAAAACACTTTATTTCTTGGTGTCAAAATACAAAATAAAAGGAGTAGGGTATGCGGTCTAAAATAAAATAGCGAATCTATTCTCTTTTTTCCTAAAAAAGCATTTTGGAGACAATCTTTATATTCAGATTCATATCTAACGACCTAGGGCGTAATCCTGGATGTGAAGAAAAAGAAAAAAAAAAAACATTTTTCTTCCTTGATTTTAAAATGTTCGTAGCTTAGTAGGATTTTATCCATTCCACACTGAACTTGCAAGAAATTTCAAAGAAAAGGACAAGATATCGATGAAAATGAAAAGAGAGGGACTCGGACCCTCAGTACGAAAAACTCATACAACGGATTAGCAATCCGACGCTTTCGTCCACTCAGCCATCTTTCCCCTAATAGAAAGGAGGTAATTACTATGTTACATCACAAAAATAAGGCTTGAAAAAAGCCCTTCTTTTTTTTTTCTTTTTTTAATATATTTTTTATTATTTTATTATATATAATATGTATATATATACAATAGTTTATATAATAAAATAATAAAAAAATAATAATATAGAATCAAATTCCATTTAGACTATTTAATTTAGACCATTTAGATAAAATAAAAGCATCTATATTATATAATTAAATTATATAAAATGTATATAAAACATATGCATATATGTTATATATAATTCTATATTATATAATTAGATTATATAAAATGTATATAAAACGTATGCATATATGTTATATATAATTCTATAATCATATAACATATATGTATAAAGAAAAGACTTGAAAGAGATATCAACAATCCAATCTTCACAATCTATAATAGTCCAATATATAAATCCAATATAAATGAAATAAACATAAAATAGTCTAATATAAATCAAATCTAAAAATGGAATCTATATTTGTTAATATGTTTAACATAGATTTTTTAGATTTTTTGAATAGATTTATATAATTAATAGATGTTTAATAGATATATTCTGTATTTTATATAATATATAAATAGAAAAACTAATATATAAATAGAAAAAAGAAATAGAAAAAAGAAAAAATAGGAATAATGAGAAAAAAAATATTTATTATTAATAATAAATTAAAAAAACCTCTTTGAGTTCATCCAAAAGGGCCCTTTATTTCCATGGCTTGGCCTGGTCGGTACCTAGCTGGGCCGGACCTCTTTTTTTTTTTTGTTTGCTGATATTTTACTGAAATAATAAATAAATAAAAATATGTATATTATAAAAAATGAAACTATGGATTCGTGCGCAATGCATTTTTTTCTGATCCTATCTTTTGATTACGCCCGAATTTCGTGTTCAACAAAATGTTCACTAATATGCAATAATTGGATAGGAGCGGGTATATTTTAGTGATAAAAGTACGATTCGTTCTATGAACTCTCGAATAGTTAAGGAGTTTGTCGGTTTGATTAATATTCCATTCTGAGCAAAAACTTTGTTTCTTAAAAGGATTAAATACTTTACCTTTCAATGAAAAATTCGAGGAAGAATATAAATTCTCATGATTTGTATCCAAGAGTCAATTAGCAATTGAAAAATTGGATTATGAAATTACGAAACATAATTTTTTTTTTAATTGGATCAATCAATATTTCCAATTGAATGAGTATGAGTAAAGAATCCATGGATAAAGATAGACAGGGTATTTCTAATCATAACTAAATCTTCAATTTGTCTATTTTGTATAGGGAAAATTGAAACAAAATAGCTAATTAAACAATAACGTTGGTTTACTAGAGACATCAAAAAATTGTTTTAGCTCGATGGAAACAAAATCCTTTTCCCAAGGATTCTTTCAAATAGAAGTAGAGAACAAAGTAACTAGAACGATTGTTATAAGGCTAATCTAGAAAGCGGGCCATTCTGAATGCATTCATACCAAAAAGCGGACATAGATGTTAAGGGTCAAATTTTTTTTTAATTTCAATTGATATCTGGAAATTTATTTATCTTCCATAAAGGAGCCTAATGAAACCAAAGTTTCATGTTCAATTTTGAATTAGAGACATTAACAATGATGAATCAATGTTGATTATAACCCTCAGCCTTCAAAGCTAACGATGCGGGTTCGATTCTGGCTACCTGCTTGTGCTTACTTTCTCTACTCTCTATTCAATGTTTTTCAATATTTCTTTTTTATAGTCGAAACCTATAAATCTATATGTCTAATAGATATTTATATCTAATATGTATTTATATATTTTGATATGCATTAAAATATCAAATTTCTAATAAATATGTTTTATAGAAATATAAACAAAATGAATATAATTAATGTAGTGCGTAGTTGAATAGGTAATTCCCAGAATTCTTTCACATATTCATTTCGTCTGAATAATAAATGTGAAAAGAAAATAAATATAAAAAAATTGGAATGCAAAGTGTCCATTGTCTAATGGACAGGACAGAGGTCTTCTAAATCTTTGGTATAGGTTCAAATCCTATGAAACGCAATTAATTTCCATATATTTTTAGATTTCCATGCCAAGAAAGATCTTTTGAATAATTTGAATAAGAGGCGCTCTAATACACTTAGTACTTGTAATATAACTATAATCTAGTATATATATTATTTCCATATATTTAATATATATTGAATATTTAATGTATGTTAATATGTGTATATAATTATTATGTATTTAATATTAATATTATATTTAATATAGAAATGTAATATATTATTATTTCTATATTAGTATAGAAAATACTTATTACAAAAAAAATCTTTTATATTTTATTTTAACGTAATTTAAATACTTATACAATAGAAAAAGTATATAATTTATTTATTATTATTAAAATCAGTATTAAATTTTAAAATTAGTATTAAATTAAGATTTACTTAATATTGAATTACGATTGATAAAAATTAAAAATGATCAATTTATTTTCTTTATACTTGTTCTTGAAGTAGAAAATGTTCCAGCTGTTTCTGAATAGCATCTTTCAAAAAGGCTTTTGCCTCCTCGGTAAATGTCTTGGTAAAAGCTATGATTTCTTGGAACCGAGTTTTATTCATTTTTAAGTAAGTACGTAACTCAACGAGAAATTTCCTTACCGGCCCAATTTCTAATGAATCAAGAAAAGCATTGGTTCTAGTATAAATAGTCATTATCTATTCTTCCACCACAAGAGGGGCTGATTGAGATTGTTTGAGCAACTCATGTAATCGTTGACCTCTTGCCAATTGATTCTGAGTAGCTTTAATGAGTTAAGAAGCGAATTATGCAAAAGCTTCTAATTTTGCGAATTGCACCAATTCCAATTTTGATTTGCTAGCTACTTGTTTCATGGCTTTAATTTGAGCTGCGGACCTTACTCTGGATACAAAAATACCCACATTAGTAGCAGGTATGATTCCGACATTGAATACATCGGCAGATAGAATATTTGTCCATCTGTAATGGAAATTACATTAGTAGGAATATAAGTCGAAACATCTCCCGATCGAGTCTCAACTATTGGTAAAGCAGTCATTCTTCCTTCACCTAAAAGAGAACTTAATTTAGCAGCTCTTTCCAAAAGGTATGAATGAAATAAAAAACATCTTTCGGATAAGCTTGTCGGCCCGGTGGTCTGTGATGTGATTCCGCCCGAGCCCGCACAACCGACAACCCGCTGGGGTGCTGACTCGATACAGATGAAGTTTAAGGATGTTATTGCTGCTTTTATCTAGGGAATAATGCATACTCAAAAGGGCTTGTCCATATCCGAAGAGCCAAGACCTATCCTAACCATACAAATGGTGGAAGCCGATACGGACCCGGGTAGCAGTTTTAGTGAAAATATGGACAACGGATAGCATGAAATGGTTCCAACTCTTTATGGAATCAATACATATGTCTAATAGGATATGGAATCAATTCAAGGCCGCTTCAAAGGCATTCAAAAAGGGGCTGTACGGACAGCTTCAAATTTGGCCTGTTTTTTACTGTATTTTGTGCTTGCTTTACTGTATTTTGTTGAGTTGGTTTTTTCTTCCTTGTCCAAGCATGGGCAACGTGTGGTACAGCATATTAAGCATATTTGGCATCCTAAAAAGCATATTGAAGCTGATTTGGAGCTCAATTTGGTCAAAGATTGGTCAAAGTCAACTTAGTCAAAAACCTAGTGTTATAGTTTCCTAATTTGATTCTGCTTTTTGTTTTAGGAAATTACCATTACTTTTAGTTTTTATTTATTTATTTTCTGGAACAATAAGTTTAGGAAAGTTATTATTTTATTATTTTCATTGTAAATTAATTAATTCTTAATTCAAAATAAAGGAATTAATTAATCCAAATTAGATTAGGAAAGGAGTGAGAATTTCGGCCACCATAGGAAACTACTTTGTATGGCCGATTTTCCCTTTGTTTTTGTTGGTTTTATTTCGTGGCTTTATAGCCTATGTAAAGGCTTATTTCTCAATAAGAAGGAAGCTTGAATTTGATACAAAAAATTATTTGTGAGATTGAATTCTCTTTATTCTTTTGAACACCTAAGACACCATTAGTGAATGAGTGTTTTAGTTTGACTTATCAATAGGGCTTCCATCACCTACTGTGTCGTCTTCATTATATACCAAGGTTTTCTAATCACAGGTTGGTTAGGGGTCAAGGTGACCATTAGAACTTGAACATAATTAGATCCGGGCTAATATAATACGTGTGTAGGAGCAGGTCATGCTAGGTTCGTATCATTAGATGTCCGATGTACGGGTGTCTAATGTAAAATGTCCGATGTATCAGCCTCCACCACTTGGATGCTTAAAACATGTCTTTTATCTTCAGGTATGGACAAACCCTTTTGAGAATGAATTACTTCTTGGATAAAGGCAGCAATGTTGTCCTTAAACCTCTTAGCTTGAGCCCTAGTGATCGGCCCGGTCTTCATCTGCATCGGATCAGTACCCCAGCGAGTTGTCGGTTGTGCGAGCTCAGGTGCATTCGTATCATTCCCCTCCTCTTGAAAAGGATTTTCCCTCAAATCAAAGTCATCACCTGCACCAAAAGGAGACAAATCAGCAACATTGGATGTAGCACCAATATTACACCACCTGGCAAATCAAGTTTGTAAGCATTGTGATTTATCCGCTCCAAAACTTGGAAAGGTTCATCTTCTCTTGGCACCAATTTTGATTTCTGCTATTCTGGAAACCTTTCCTTTCTTAGGTGCAACCAAACACAACTTGTTTTCAACCATGATTAGCATTTCTTGCATATTTCTCGGTCCTCCTCTCAATATTTGCCTTAGTTTTTTCATGAATCTGCTTAACAATGGAGACAAAGTTCTATTCCCTACTTCGGTTTGTCCATCAGTTTGTAGATGACAAGTAGTTGAAAATAAAAGCTTAGTACCTAACTTAGCCCACAAAATTTTCCAACAGTAACTTAAGAATTTAGCATCCCTATCCGAAACAATAGTCCTAGGCATTCCATGTAACCTCACAATTTTTTTGAAAAATAAATTAGCTACATTAGATGCATCATCAGTTTTATTACATGTAATAAAATGTGTCATCTTAGAAAATCTATTTACAATAACAAAAATTGAATCCTTACCTATCCTTGACCTAGGTAAACCAAGAATAAAATCCATAGACAAATCTACCCAAGGATGTGAAGGAATCAGCAAAGGTTGGTACAATCCGTGCGGCTTCAATGTGGACTTAGTCTTTCACCATTTCAAGCACCTTTCACATATTTTCTCAACATCTCTCTTCATGTCGGCCAATAAAAATGTTCTTGCAACAAGGATAAAGTTTTAAAAACACCAAAATGTCCCATTAAACCACCCCCATGACCTTCCCGAACTAATAACTCCATAATGCTACATAGGCATAAAAAGTTTGTTTTCCTTAAACAAATATCCCTTAAATATGTAATATTTATTAAATCCATGTTTGTAACAGGTTCTAAATATTTCTCCAAAGTCACTATCATGCTCATAAAGTTCTTTTAATTGTTCAAAATCCAGCAATCTAGCATCTAAGGTAGAAAAGAGAACATACCTTCGGGATAATGCATCGACAACCACATTTTCCTTACCTTTCTTGTAGCAGATCACATATGGAAAAGTTTCAATAAATTCAGTCCACATGGCATACCTTCAGTTGAGCGTTCCTTGGCCTTTAATGTGCTTCAAAGATACATGATCCATGTGAATCATGAATTCTATTGGCATGAGATAATGCTGCCATGTTTCTAAAGTCTTTACCAAATCATACATCTCCTTGTCTTATGTCGGGTAGTTTAATGTAGCTCCATTTAATTTCACACTAAAATGGGCTATCGGCCTTCCTTCTTGCATTAATACAACTCCAATACCTACACCCGAAGCATCACATTCAATTTCAAAAGTCTTAGAAAAATTTGGCAAAACTAATAAAGGTGCATTACATAATTTTTGTTTCAACAAATTAAAAGATTTTTCTTGTACTTCCCCCCATTTAAAGCCAACATTCTTCTTTACAACTTCATTCAAAAGTGCTGCGATGGTGGTAAAGTCGTTGACAAATCTCTGATAAAAACTTGCCAAACCATGAAAGCTCCTCACTTAGGTGATAGATGTTGGTGTTGGCCACTCCTTGATTGTTTGAACTTTAGATTGGTCAACTTTAATTCCTGCAGCATTTACTACAAATCCTAGGAAAACAAGCTCATCTTTGCAAAAGTCACACTTTTTCATGTTAGCAGACAACCTTTCTCTCCTAGGAACATTTAAAACTTGCCTAAGATGGTCTACATGTTCATCTAAGTTTCGGCTATACACTAAAATGTCATCAAAGTACACAACCATAAATTTGCCGATAAATGGACGCATAACGTGATTCACAAGCCTCATAAAAGTATTAGGTGCATTAGTTAAACCAAAAGGCATGACTAACCATTCATACAGCCCATATTTAGTTTTAAATACGGTTTTCCATTCATCACCTTCTTTCATCCTAATTTGATGGTATCCACTCCTAAGATCAATTTTAGTGAACATGCACGCACCATGCAATTCATCAAGCATATCATCTAATCTAGGAATTGGATGTCTATATTCGATGGTGATATTATTTATAGCCCTACAATCAATGCACATTCTCCAAGAACCATCTTTTTTAGGTACTAATAAAACAGGAACAGCACATGGACTTATACTCTGACGAATATAGCCTTTGTCAAGTAACTCACTCACCTGTTTTTGTAGCTCATTTGTTTCTATATGCAGGTCTATATAAAATAATTCTCACGAACAAAGAGAATTCATTCTCAAAATAATTTTCTATATAAAATTCAAGCTTGATTTCTCATTGAAAATAAGCCTTTAAATAGGCTTTGAATGAACAAAATAAAACCCTAAAAGGATTAGGAAATTTCGGCCAACATAGAATCCAATTACGAAATTGCCTAATTTCACATCATTTCCTAATGTAATCTGGTTTAATTAATTCCCTTATTTTGAAGTAGCAATTAATTAATTTGCAATGAAAATAATAAAATAATAACTTTCCTAACTTATTTTTCCAGCAAATAAATAAATAAAAACCCAAAAAGTCAAACGCAAATTCGAAAATGAGTTGACTAGTTTGACAAGTGAGATGACTTATGTCTGATGTCTGAGCTAACTTATGTCTGTCTGATGTCCGAGCTAACTTATGTCTAATGCTCGAAGTTTGAAATCTTAGGTTAGATGTCCGATGTATGGGTGTCCGATATAAAATGTCTGATGTATGGGTGTCCGATGTACCAGCCTCCACCACTTGGATGATTAAAATATGTCTTTTATTTTCAGGTATGGACAAGCCCTTTTAAGAATGAATTACTTCCTGGATAAAGGCAGTAAGGTTGCCCTTAAACCTCTTAGCTTGAGCCCTAGTGATTGGCATAGTCTTCATCCATATCAGGTTAGTACCCCAGCGAGTTGTCGATTGTGCGAGCTCGGGCGGATTCGCATCCCACTCCCTTTCCAAAATAAGTCAATACACCAAAGACTACAATTAGATTTTTTGGATTTGTTGCTAAAATATCGGTATTAAACCCAAAACTCCCAGCGAATGGCCAATAACCCAAGGAAAGGATAGAATCGGTTACATTTTTCATATGATCTCCACTTTCTTATTCTTATAGATAGACTAATTATCTATATTTTTTTATTCTATAATTTTTCTAAATTAAATAGTAATAAGGTAAAAGTTTAAACAAAGGGATTCGCAAATAAAAGTGCTAATGCAACAACCAGCCCATAAATTGTTAAAGCTTCCATAAAAGCCAAGCTAAGCAATAAAGTACCTCGTATTTTTTGCTCTGCTTTTGGCTGTCTAGCGATCCCCTGCACAGCTTGGCCCACGGCAGTACCTTGCCCAACCCTAGGTCCAATAGAAGCAAGCCCAACAGCCAATCCAGCAACAATAACAGAAGTGGCAGAAATCAATGGATTATGGTGGATTATGGCTTACTTATTCTATCACTAAGATTTATCCATTCAAAGTCACTAAAAACCATGAATTGAAATAATAATATTCTTGAAGCAATAGAACTGCTTCAATATTTTCCTATACATGTAATTTTTAATTTGTATGACTTTTGTTCGGCCAGTTCTTTCTTTTATATTTTTTTTTCAGCACCATTCTTTGAATTCTTTGCTCTTTTTTGTGATTTAAATTCATTCAATATTCAAAAAATATTACAGTCAAAATGGAAGTACTTATATTGGAATCCTTATCTAAATAGTGGAATCCTTATCGAAATTCATAACATAATACTAGGGCAAATTAAATATATCTTTAATTCATATACCTAGTTAATATTGAATATCACATATACATGTCTTTCCCCCATAACATAAACCAACTATTCGTATCTTAGATTCAGTCAGATTCTAGCATCACTCTTTGAAACATACATAAGAATTGCCTTATAACAATTAGATTACATACATCTAGTTCGACCCCCAATACTCCTCTAATCAACCCCATTTTATTTATCATTATCCCCCATGAGTACAATCAATTTAACTGAAAAATTCGTTAGTCATAATCATTGCATAGAAATATTAGGATTGAGTTTATCGAAGTTCATGTAATTTATTATTTATTAATTTTTTTGGGTCAATTGGTGAATTGAATGAACAAAACAATATCAATAGAAAGGGAGTATTCATTGTCGAGTGGTATAAATCGACCAGAAAAGAATTTGAGGAAAAAGATCTTTTAGATCTCTTTCCTTTTTTTTTTTTTTTTTTACAATTCCTTAACTTAATATTGTAACATTCTTTTTACTATTACTCTAGATCGTATATACTTTGTTCTTATTTCGATCTTATTTGTATATTTTTCTTCCTTAAGTTAAGTGGATTACTTTGAGACATATAGACATGCCGTCGGGCTAAGCTAAAAAAAGACTATGTCGAAAACTAATCAATGATGACCTTCCATGGATTCGCCTATATAAGCTGCAACTAAGGTTGCAAAAATAAGAGCTTGAATGCCATTTGTAAATAATCCAAGGAACATGACAGGTATAGGAGCCAGTAAAGGCACTAAAGAAACAAGAACAACAACTATTAATTCATCGACTAATATATTTTCGAAAAGTCAAAAACTAAGCGATAAGGATTTTGTGAAATCTTCTAAGATGTTAATGGCCAAAAGGATTAGGGTTGGTTGACTGTATTTAGCGAAATAACCTAATCCCTTTTTTGAAAGGCCCCCATAGAAATATGCTATTGACGTGAGTAAAGCTAAAGCAAAAATAGTGTTTATATCATTTGTGGCCACGGCTAACTCCCCATGAGGTAACTGTATGATTTTCCAGGATAAAAAAGCCCTTGACAAATTCGAAAACAAAAAGAAATAAAAACATAGTTCCAATAAATAGAACCCGGGGACCATATTCTTCTCCAATCCGCGTTTTGCTCACATCTTGAATGAATTCAAGGACGTATTAAAAGAAATTCTGACTATCAATCGGAATGGTTTGTGGATTATGAGCAGCTATAATGGCTGAACCTAATAAGATAGCAAGTACGACCCAAGAAGTAGTAAGTACAAGAAGTTATAGATGTCTCCTACCAAGAATAGATTTGCTTCCTCTCATATCCCTAATAAATCCTTCAATCCTTCCTTTATCAGCTCATTAAATCCAGTTGACTCTTTGTCATACGTAACAAAGAACTAACCCATCTTTCACCTACGTTTCATAGAATGAGCAACTTAGGGAAAAATGAAGAAACAGAGAAAAGAAAAAGCACTGAGAGAAAATGGGAGAGGAAACACACCTGAGATGGAGCTTGAGAGAGATGCCAATCCAAGCAGTCAGAAGCAATGAATGGTCAGAGAGGTGAGGCAATCCAAAGGGGGCAGCACAACTCTTGGAGAGAGTTTTAGAAAGGAAATAGGGCCGGTGCAATTTTATCAACTAAAGGGTTTTATGGGGATCATCCATCCAAAAATGGTTATATCGGGATTGTAACCAAAAATACAAAAAATAAATAAATTGATCTATGGGTCTATACGGAGCGTTATCAAACCATCCACTGGTTTTAGCTTTTCACCTAAAAAGGATATATTTGCAATTTGGTTGTAAACATTTAATTTTTTATTCTTTTTAGAAATGTCAATTTTGATATTTTGTATGATAAATGCTTCAATATAAAATAATCATATAATAATGTTATTAGTTATGTATAAAGTATCAATTGTTAACTAAAATTATATGTGTGGATAGTGGTTAATATAACTACTTCACACAAATTTAATCAAGTATACAATTATTAAGAAACATCTATTTAAACAAGGTGGTTGAGTATACCATGATTCACACTTTGATTTTAATTTTTTTTCTTATCATTTTACCCTAAACTCTATTTCCTACTATCATTAGTGCATAATGAATTTCATCCAAAAATATTGGAAAAATTGTCAAGTAAGTACAAACTAGAAGGGAGCAAAATGCAGCTTCATATAGGTTAGGGACTATATATGTAATCAAATCTAAAATAATTATAAAATCTGTTTTTTTTTTTAAGTAAATATTTCTTTACAAAATGCAGCTCCATTGTGGATTATTTTATTAATATTATTATTAACACCGTTTGTATCTATTTAATAGCCACTGACATGGTAGCTCAAACCATTAAATTACCAATTTCATGTTTCTTTTTCTTACATTTAGTCAAGGTTCTCACTTCTTGCCAAAATGGAAAAGCATGTGGATGGTTTCCCGCACTTGCATTTACTCACCAAACATAGTTGGTCGCTAACGGCATTAAACTAAACCTATTATAAACTTTTTTTTTATATTTTATTATTTTAAATTCTATTTAGTGACCAATATTTTCATCACAAATATAACATTTAACCACCCAAAATAATTTGGTCGTGGAATGCCTTATGCTAACATTATTTGCTATTTTTCCTTAAAAAAAAAATTTAACTTATATTATTAGTGATTAATATATTGGTCCTTTATAAATACTTTTAGTGACCAACAGTGGTTGGTCGTTGAAACTTCATGTTCCTGCCAAAAAAAAAGGTGGGAAAGCTTCCCGCCCTGCCTTTTTAACTACCAACTAGTTTTTGGTCAGCGAAAATTTATATTTGTGACCAAATTTCTGGTCACCATAACAGGTCAACCAAAATTCTACACGTTTCTCTTACTATCGTTTCTGCGACTAAATATCGGTCGTTGTTTTATTCATTCAGTGACCATTACTTTTTCGTCACTGACAGCATAGTCGCTAATTCCTTTTTTTTTTAGTGACTCCAAATTTAGGAGTCCAAGAGTTTTATAAAACATTTTTTATGGAAAAAAATGTGAATCAAAGATCCCACTGAATTGAATTGGGTCCATGAATCTAAGAAATAGTGAAAATTCTTGATCTCTCTCAATATCTCTTTTAATTCGAAAATCCAATCTTTAAATTGATGTCTTTTCATTGAGTCCTCCTAAATTTCATTTATTTATCCTAAATATTTCATTTGAATTTGAATTTGGTTATTCACCATGTATGAGGATCCTCGCTAAGCATCCATGGCTGAATGGTTAAAGCACCCAACTCATAATTGGCAAATTCGTAGGTTCAATTCCTACTAGATGCACGTCAATGGGACCCTCCAATAAAATAAGTCTATTGGAATTGGCTTTGTATCAATGGAATCTCATCACCCCTACGTAATGAATTGGTGTGGTATATTCATATCATAACATATGAACAGTAAGAACTAGCATTCTTATTGAGACTAGAACTAATAGGGAAGAAAATAGATTTATGGTTGGAATCAAATAAGTAGTATTTACAGACAAAAGTATTTGGTCATTGTTGAAAAATCAATATACTTCTAATGTCGAATCAGGATCAACTAGGACAAAAATAAAGCATTGGGTCGAACTATTTTTTGGTGTCAAGGTAGTAGCTATGAATAGTTATCTACTCCCAGGAAAGGGTAGAAAATGGGACCTATTATGGGACATACAATGCATTACAGACGTATGATCATTATGCCTCAACAGGGTTATTGTATTCCATCTGTTAGAAAGAAAAGAACTTCAATCAAAATACTTAATAGCATCACGATACATTTATACAAAACTTCTACCCTGAACACACGCAAAGGAACCGTAGACAGTCAGGTGAAATTCAATCCACGAAATAATTTGATCTATGGGCAGCATCGTTGTGGTAAAGGTCGTAATGCTAGAGGAATCATTACCGTAGTGCATAGAGGGGGAGGTCATAACCGTCTATACTGTAAAATCAATCTTGCACAGAATGAAAAAGAATATATGATAGAATCGTAACTCTAGAATATGATCCTAATCGAAATGCATACATTTGTCTCATACACTATGGGGATGGTGAGAAAAAATATATTTTACATCCTAGAGGGGATATAATTGGAGATACCATTGTTTATGGTATAGAAGTTCCTATAAAAATGGGAAATGCCCTACCTTTGAGTGCGGTTTGAACTATCGAATTACGTAATTGGAAGTAACCATTTAGGTTTATGATGAAACCTAGAAATCGATCATTGATCCAATTTGAATACCTCTATAAAATAGACCTCAATAAAAAAACTAAAGAGTAACGGCATCAGGTGATTGAGTTCAGTAGTTCCTCATATAAAATTATTGACTTTAGAGATATAGTAATATGGAGAAGACAAAATTGTTTCAAGCACCGACGGAACCAAAAGCGCCCTTTGTTTCAAAGAGATGAGGATGGGTTATTCACATTTCAATTGATGGTCAGAGGCAAATTGAAAGCTAAGGAGTGATAATTCTAAGGATTCCCAGGGGTAAAAATAGAGATGTCTCCTATGTTACCCGTAATATGTGGAAGTATCAATGTAATTTCATAGAGTCATTCGGTCTGAATGCTACATGAAGAACATAAGCCCGATGAAGGAACAGGAAGACCTAGGATGTAGAAGATCATAACATGAGTGATTCAATAGATTTTGATTCCTATATATCCACTCATGTGGTACTTCATTATATGATATATATAAGAATTATACGATATATATATAAGATCCATTTGTATAGATATCATCATCCACATCCAGAAAGCCGTATGCTTTGGAAGAAGTTTGTACAATTTAGGAAGGAGTTTTGATTGATCAAAAAGAAGAATCTACTTCAACCGATATGCCCTTAGCTACAGCCATACATAACATAGATAGCACACTTGGAAAGGGTGGACAATTAGCTAGAGCAGAAGGTGCTATAGCGAAACTGATTGCAAAAGAGGGGAAATCAACTACATTAAAATTACTTTATGGGGAGGTCTGTTTGATATCCAAAAACTGCTCAGCAACAGTCAAACAAGTGGGGAATGTTGGGGTGAACCATAAAATAGTTAATACCTATAGTATATTTAGTTAATATATATAGCATATATAGTTAATTATTTTAATATTTTTAATATTTTTTTTGCTTTTAATTTAAATATATATATGGGCAAATGATGGGAATTGAACCGACGCACGGTGGATTCACAATCCACTACCTTGATCCACTTGGCTACATTTGCCCCTATTACAAATTACAAACTTACAAATTATAAACAAATAGGTCAATTTACACCATTTATCATTTTTTTTTGTTCTTCAAACTAAAACAAGAAAAAATGGAATTGAAACCTTTAAATTTAAATGTAAAATAAAAAATTGCAAAAAGGATATTAAAAATAAAAATTTCTACATAAAAACAGTATGGGTATGTTAAAGTAAAGATAAAGTAAACAAAAAAATTTAAGTAAAAAAAAACCTCCTAAAGGAGCAATACCAAACTTCAAAAACTCCTAAAGGAGCAATACCAAACTTCTTGCTAGAACAAGAAATTGATTATTGCTCCTTTATGTTCAATAATACAATATACACTAATACCAAAGTCTTATCCATTTATAGACGGAGCTTCGACCGCAGCTAGATCTAGAGGGAAGTTATGAGTGTTATGTTCATGCATAACTTCCATACCCAAGTTAGCACGGTTGATAATATCAGCCCATGTATTAATTACACAACCTTGACTATCAACTGTAGATTAGTTGAAATCGAAACCATTTAAGTTAAAGCCATAGTGCTGATACCTAAAATAGTGAACCAAATACCTGCTACAGGCCAAGTAGCTAGGAAGAAGTGTAAAGAATGAGAGTTGTTGAAAACTAGCATATTGGAAGATTAATCGTCCAAAATAACCATGAGCAGCTATGATACTGTTGGTTTCTTCCTCTTGGCCGAATCTGTAACCTTCATTAGCATATTCATTTTATGTGGTTTCCTTGATCAAACTAGAAGTTACCAAAGAACCATGCATAGCATTGAATAGGGAGCTACCGAACACACTAGCTACGCCAAACATGTGAAATGGGTGCATAAGGACGTTGTGTTCAGCTTGGAATACAATCATAAAGTTGAAAGTACTAAAGATTTCTAGAGGCATACCATTAGAAAAGCTTCCTTGACCAATTGGATAGACCAAGAAAACAGCAGTAGCAGTTATAGTAGGAGCTGAATATGCAACAACAATCTAACGGTGCATACCCAGACGGAAACTTAGTTCCCACTTATGACCCATATAACAAGCTATACCAAGTTAAAAGTGTAGAACAATTAGCTTAGAAGGACCACCATTCATCAATGGAAGCCGCTTCCCATATCGGGTAAAAGTGAAAACCCATCATTGTAGAAGTAGGAATAATGGCACCAAAAATAATATTGTTTCCATAAAGTAGAGATCCAGAAACCGGTTCAGGAATACCATCAATATCTACTAGAGGGGCAACAATGAAAGCAATAATAAATATAGAAGTTGCGGTCAATAAAGTAGGGATCATCAAAACACCAAACCATCCAATGTAAAGACAGTTTTCAGTGCTGGTTATCCAGTTACATAAGTGACCTCATAGGCTTTTGCTTTCGTGTCCCTCTAAAATTGCAGTCATGGTAAAATCTTGGTTTATTTAATTATTAATCATCAGAAACTCCCAAGCACATGAATTTTCTGTAAATAGATAATCGAGGGCTTGTTATTCAACAGTATGACATGACTTATATACCCATGTCAACCAATATTCAACATCCATAGATATATGAAGGTTTTTATCTATCTAGATTCATCCATTTTTTTTAATAAAATAAATATATAAATTGAATAAAAGTAAAATAAAAGTAAAATAAGTTACAAAATTTGGATTAAAATTCGGATTTAATTTAGATACATGTGATTTCAATAGAATAATTAGAATGGGTTGCTTAGCACTTGAACCGGCAACTAGTCGGATGGAGTAGATAATTTACTTCATATAGTTAGAAAATAAAGAAAAGGTAAAAATCGCTTCCCAAACCATTATTGCATTTTTCATTGCACATGGCATTCCTTATGTATACATCTAAAATCCAGCTCCTTCCCTAGACAAGCCTCTAAGAAAGTTGAATATTCAGTTGATTAACCCTTACTCTTACTACATGAAAATTTCATAATAGATGACTAAATAAATTTTTTGTTATCTTTTCAGCATTTATGGATAATTTCCATTTCCATGGTTGAATAGCTAATCATTCATGACTGACCAAATCATTGATGCAAACAATATCCAAATACCAAATTCACCCTTTATATAACCTTCAAAAAGTCGAATAAATTATTGGAAAAATCAAAGAAAGAACCCCTTCTTGCTGCATAAAGGACTCTTCCAATAATTCCAAACCTAGACTTCATACAGTACTTTTGTGTTTACGAGCCAAAGTTTTAAGACAAAAAAGTCAAAGTATATATTTTATTCGATACAAACCTTTTTTAGGATCCACTGAAATAATGAGAAAGATCTCTACATATATGGGGAAATCGGTCGATAATCTCAAAATCTGACGAATCGGCCTAGGTCCACTTACTAAAAGGATGTCTTAATGTGTTACAAATTTTCATTTTAGCCAATGATCAGATCATTGGGCTAATTAGAACTAATTTATCAAGCTTCTTTATAGCATTATGCATTATAAATGAATTTTCTAGCATTTGACTCCGTACCACTGAAAGATGATAGCGTAAAAAGTCGAAAGAATGGTTGGCTAATTGGTTTATATAGCTCATTCCTGATTGGGCCCACATGTAAAAATGACATGGCCACAAAGGACAAGAAAATATTTCCATTTATTCATTACAAGAGGTGTATCTTTTGAAACCAAAATTGATTTTCCTTGATATCTAACATAATGCATGAAAGGCTCCATGAAGAACCATAGGACCACCGGAAAATCATTAGAAAAGACTTCTCGTAGAGGATGTTTTATTTTTCCATAGAAATAAATTCGCTCAAAAAATACCCCAAAAAATGTTAATTGTAAATGAGAAGATCAATTACAGAGAAAAAGTAAGATGGATTCATATTCATAAACAGCAGAATTATATAGAAACAAGAAAAATCTTGAATTACTTTTCAAAAAAAAAAAAAGAAATAGTTTTTTTTTTTTGGAATAATAAAACTATTCCAATTATAATACTCGTGAAGAAAAAGCTGTAATAAATGTAAAGAAGGGGCATCTTTTGCCCAATAGTGAAGGGTTTAAATTAAGATTTCCAGATGAATGGGTTAGGATATTCATACATCTGATACATAATTTAAACGGTTCTGAGATCTATCTAGTTTGAAATATCTTTGAAATTCTTCCATTTGAAATTTGATTTGAACTGGAGATAAGGGGTCTATTGGGTTATCAAATGATACATAGTACGATACAGTCAAAACAAGGTATCATAGTAAGAAAAAAATAGATACCTCAGAAAAAGGTAAGACCATCGGCAGGCGCTCTATCCTCTGTTTTTTCATCTAAGTGGTTTATGTTGAGTCTAAGATAACAAGATGGTTAGAAATCCTTTATCTTTGCAATCCAATCACTTTTTTTATTTTGAAAAAATAAATAAATAAATAAAAACTCTTTATCAATATACTGCCTTCTTCTACACATTTATCTCCACCTCATAATGGAGAATACCTAATAGGTAGGACTCATAAAAAATGGATAATCCCTCATGGAAAAGCCTTCCCGCATCAAGAACTACTATATTTTTAAAATCCAATTATTTAGGGTAATCATTCAGATAATCATTCAAAAATGAAGACCAAAAGCTCATTACTCTTTGTTTCCCTATAATTGGGGCCATAGTTGGGCTCAATCCATTTATTCACTCGATCCAACTTGAAATTGATTTTCCAATTTCTTTTTCCTGCCACACCAAGAATTCAAACAATTTAATATTCTCAGAATTCTCCATTGATATGACTTGCTACTTTTTCCATTCATTTCTTGCAGGATCAGTCACGATCTTACAAACTCTACTGGTTGTATGGATGAATCCATTACTTCATACAAATGTGTTAAAGATGCTAGCCGCACTTAAAAGCCGAATACTCTACCATTGAGTTAGCAAACTGAATAAAAGAATTAAAATGTGTAGATACAATCAGAATACCAATAAAATAAATAAAGAGGTTGAATTGCATGACGTAATTGAATTTGAAATGGCAAAACAAATTGTATCATACAAAAAAAAAAAAATTGTATTACAGAAAATCCAATGAACGCATTCCTTGAATGAAATCAAATTTATGGCACGAAGAAAAGTAGATCCATTTATCCATATTCGAATTATATTTATTTGATACACTATTGACAATATGAGTATTTGTGAAAACAATACAATGGAGAACTAGAAAAAAATAAAATGTTATAAATTCATTTTAAAAAAATAAGGACTTTTGTTGGATTGGCACTACATAGCTAATTGACATATAGACAAATAAGGTATAAAGATGCAAGAAAAATGTAATAACGAAACAAAAACAAAGAAGTAGAAAAAAGCTCGGATTTAGTCAATCAATCAATATAAGTAAAAGAAAAAAGCTTAATCCCCCTTTTTATTTGTTCATATCCTCTTAGACATATGTATTGAATCCATAAAGAGTTGGAACCATTTCATGCTGTCGTTGTCCATATTTGCACCAAAACTGCTACCCGGGTCATGCTTCATAATTGGAAAAATGAGCACCATGGAAATACATACCACTCAGCCAAAGAAAAATGATGGAAAGTTGGCTGAAATGGGCACTAAATACCTTTCGAGAGATCTCCTCCAAATCATTGGTATGGCTATCTAAATCATGAGCATCAATGTGTAGGTTCTAGATCCAAGTGGTAGTATTTGGTCCTTTAGCTATTGTTCTTGAGAAATGACCTGGTCTGGCCCATTCCTCGAAAGAAGTTTTTATGGGATCCCTATCTACCAAAATTTTAACTTCTAGTTCTGACGAACGAATAATCATTGAGTCCTCCTCTTTCCATACAACATATAAAAAGAGACCCGCCAATAGCTATGTAATTAGTGAACCTATGAGAGATGTTTAGACTTAGTTTTTTATCTTCTATCTCCCATCTATCTATTTTCTTTAGTTATTCACTAGAGCAATTATGATTTGGAAGTCGATCCAGGGCAAGTGTTTGGATTTATTATGACATAGCCGGGGGGCGCTTAACAGACCTTTTTAATCTTATAAATTTTTTTTAGGGGGCTTTAAATTGACACAATTCTTTTTTGTGCAACCTAATGTATTCATATCTCAATTAGAAATTCCTAAATGAAAACACTTTATGTCTTACATAGAATATATTACTATTACTCTATTCCAAACCGTGTGAACAGCCTTTAGTCATTATTAAGAGACATACTAGTATTTCTATTTAGTCATTTGAAGGTCTTTTTTACTTTTATTAGTTGTTATTATTAACAGCAGAAAAGACATATATTTTCTGACTTATCTGTATATCGTTTATCCCTACGAAATAACAGATGAAATAGAACGATCTTAAAAGGAGAAGGGATATAATGAAATTTTTTGATTGGTTCTTCCGAGAGAAATGATCCATTTTATTTGACTGATAGAGACAACAAACAATTCATAAAAAATTCATTATAACAAAAAAAAAAATGAAAAAAAAAATAGTGTTCTTATTCGAAACACCTTGTGATCTTCAACCAATTTTGCACTTCAATATAATTACCAAGAGTAAGCTTTATAGCCTGTTTCCAATACTCGACAACTTAGTCAAACCAAGCCGCTGCAATTCCAAAATCTCCTTGTCGAATGGCCTGTTCTCCCCAGTTGGAATAGATGGGTAAATTCCTTCCCTTAAAACTGTACTTGAGAGTTTCCGACCTCATATGGCTCACCAGTCAAATTCTTTTAGTATCTCATTTTTTTAATCTACCATATATAATTGAATAAGATTTCTAATGGAACTATCCCATTTTTTTCTGTCGAGTTAGCCAAAAGAGGTTATGAGTTTGAAACATTAATTTTGCTTAATGATTTAATCAATTTTATCTTTTCTCCCACCTTCATAAAGCATAAGTATTTTTGCTATCATTACAATTTTCTAAAAGGCAACTATCTTAGTTCCATATGTAAATTTATTTAGAATCTTTGAAAAAGACTTTCTTCATAACAAGGAAAAGACTTACTATTGTTAGGATCTGATGCTACACCGCTGCTCAATACCTTAGGGGATCAACTCTATTACATAAGTGGATTCCTAACTTTTATCGCAGATCATGACATAAGTAAGCAGTTGTTATTGTATCAGCCCAAAATCTCATGAATTGATCTTTACGACCCTTATCCATAGAATAACGTATCTAGGCATACCAATTTAGTCATATTTCCACTTCCATGAAATGCATTTCTTTACTACAGCTAATAAAAATCGTTGTTTTGGACGATACATATGTACAAAGCCTATTTTTTTTTAGTATTTATTTACAGATTTGCTCTTTCTTTCCCTTTCTATAATAGGAATAACACTTGATATTATTAGAAATGCCCAAAAAATATCATATTCGTAAAGTAGAAACATAAATGTGGAAAATATATCGGATTAATTTATTCGAATTGGAATTATTTGCCAAGTCATCTATGCGTATTTCTACTCATGCTCTTTTATTGATTTTGTATCTTTTTCATCCTACCCTATTTATCTATTTAATTTCAAATTAAATATTTGTTTGTTTCACTAGAAGTTGATTCTACTTGATTTTATTTTATTCTTATTCAATTTCAATCGGTAGAAGCAAATTCCGTTTATACACCTTATTTTGCTTATTCAGACCCACCACCTAGTTACAATATCACATTGATAGCCTCTACTTGTGTCCTAGCTCGTCCGAGAGCGAGATTTGCTTCAATTGTTTGTCTCTTGCTTTTAGCTTTACTCAAGTAAGCTTCCACTATTTCAAGAGTTTGTTGTGCTTCTTGTGGTTCAATGTCACTACCCTTCTTCGCATCATTTGCTAAAACAGTGATCTCATTATTGCCTATTCTAGCAAAACCACCCATCAAAGCCATCATTAACCATTGGTTGTTAAGGCATATTCTCAAAATACCAATATCTACAGCTATGGCAATAGGCGCATGGTTTGGTAATACATCGATTTGTCCACTATTAGTAGATAAAATATTTCTTTCACTTCCGAATCCCAAAAAATTCGTCTCGAGGTCAGTACACAAAGATTTAAGGTCATTTCTTCAATTTGCTCTCCATTTCTAAGTTCATAGCCTTTGCAGTAGCTTCATCGATGTTACCTTCAAAATAAAAAGCCTGTTTAGGGAGACCATCTAATTTGCCAGAAACGATCAATTTAAATCCTCTAATTGTTTCTGCTAGACCACATATTTCCTTAGTGAATCGGTAAATACTTCTGCTATGAAAAAGGGTTGTGATAGGAAACGCTCAATTTTTCATGCTCTTGCTATGGTTAAGTGATCTTCTTCGAATAATTTGTCCAACCCAAGGATGGCTATATTGTCCTGAAGTTCTTTATAACATTGTAAAGTTTGTTTAACTCTTTGCACAGTTTCATAATGTTCTTCACCAACGATTTGAGGTTGGAGCATAGTTGACATTGAACCTAAAGGACCTACTGCTGGATAGATACCTTTGGTAGCCAATCCTATTGATAGTATGGTAGTAGCATATAAATGTGCAAATGTTATGGTCGGAGCGAGATCAATCAAATCGTCCATGGGTATATAAACTGCTTGAATAGAAGTTATGGACCCTTCTTTGGTAAAAGTAATTCTTTCTTTAAAAAGCCCATTTCGGTACTAAGAGTGGGTTGATATCCCACAGTGGAGGGCATTCTACCCAACAAGACCGATACTTTAGATCCCACTTGGACAAAATGAAAGATATTGTCAATAAATAGAAGTACGTCTTGTTCATTAACATCTCGAAAATATTCTGCCATAGTTAGGGTCGTTAAACCAACTCTCATACGTGCTTCCGGTGGTTCATTCATCTGACCATAGACTAGAGCTACTTTTGATTTTGAAATATTTTTTTCATTTATTACTCCAGATTCTTTCATTTCTATGTAAAGATCATTGCGTTCATTAGTATGTTCACCTACTCCACTAAATACAGATACACCCCCATGAGCTTTGACAATATTATTGATCAATTCCATAATGAATACTGTTTTGCCCACTCCCACTCCCCCGAATAGTCCTATTTTTGGTCCATCATGATAGGGGGCTAAAAGATGTACTACTTTAATTCCTGTTTCAAAAATTGATAATTTTGCATCTAACTGTATAAAGGCAGGCACAGATCTATGAATAGGAGATGTTATGAAAGTACCTACAAGACCTAAATTATCAATGGGCTCTCCAAGCACGTCGAAAATTCATCTTAGCATCGCTCCACCGGCTAGAACACTTAGAGGAGCTCCTGTGTCAATCACTTCCATTCCTCTCGTTAGACCATCTATAGCACTCATAGCTACCACTCTAACTCGATTATTTCCTAATAATTGCTGTACTTCACAAGTCACATTAATTTTTTGACCAACAGTATCTTGGCCCTTAACTACTAGAGCGTTGTAAATATTAGGCATCTTGCCCAATGGAAAAGCTACATCCAATACCGGACTAATGATTTGAGCAATATGCCTTAGGTTTTTTTTTTTTTTCAAGCGTGGGAACCCCAGGACCAAAAGTAGTAGGATTGGTTAATGAAAGATGTCCAAATTTTTTGCGAAAATTATTGAAATAAAAAATAAATGTTCGATAATAAGTTAAGTTAATTGGTTAATTCAATATTTCAATAAGAAATCAAAAATGGGTGCTAGCACTCGACTTTTTTGGGGCCGTCCAACCGAATGCAATCTAATTATTTACTTATTCAATTTCAATGAGTGAATTTTCAAGTACAACCAAAATCCATTTTCAAAATATCAATTAGATGAATAAAAATCTTGAGAAAGTCTTTCATATGCCTATCATTATAGACAATACGAACCATATCATCTATGGAATTCTAACCCGAACTCTATTCTATTTATGATTCCTTTTTTCTATCTCATCGGCCCTTATTTCATGTCCTATTTCCTATTTCAGCATATTGATTTATGCCTAGCCTGTTATTTATTATATTAATATTATTTTTCTTTTTTATACCTATACCCTTTCTTTCTATTCATGAATGAATTCTGCATATTTTTACATCTAGGATTTATATATACCACATATATTATTGTCGAGAGCAAATTTCTTAGATATTTCAATTTAAAAAAAGGTAAGAGATTAGAAGCTTTGAAAAAAAAAAGAGTGGGTTGCGCCATACATATGAAAGAGTATACAATAATGATGTATTTGGCAAATCAAATACCATGATCTAATAATGAACTGTTTTAATTAGTTGATAATTTTGTGAAAGATGCCTATGAAAAGTTTCATTAACTCTTAATTCATGTTGAGTAGACCTTGGTATTGCGAGAATTCTTAATTCATGAGTTGTAGGGAGGGACTTATGTCACCACAAACAAAGACTAAAGCAAGTTTTGGATTCAAAGCCAGTCTTAAAGATTATAAATTGACTTATTACACTCCTGGCTATAAAACCAAAGATACTGATATCTTGGCAGCGTTTCGAGTAACTCCTCAACCTAGAGTTCTGCCTGAGGAAGCAAGGGTTGTGGTAACTACTGAATCTTCTACTGTTACATGGTCAACTGTATGGACTGACAGGCTTACTAGTCTTGATCGTTACAAATGATATGAACCTAGGATGACTTGCTCCCAAACCCCGTATTTTATTAGCCCATATCTAATTATGTTCAAGTTCTAATGGTCACCTTGACCCCTAACCAACCAGTGATTAGAAACCTTGGTATATAATGAAGATGCAACAATAGGTGATGGAAGTCCTATTGATAAGTCAAAACTAAAACACTTACTCTCTAATGGTGTTTTAGGTGTTCAAAAGAACAAAGAGAAATTCAATCTCACAAAATAAATTCTGAATATTATTAATGGTGTGTTCTTCCTAAAAAACAATCCCTTTTATAGGCTAAGAGAAAACAAAATTTTGCATCACTCGCAGCTTTTTCTCTAAGTTTCTCACTCTCGGATTTATTAAATTTTTTCCACTCAACCTGGGTTTTAGAGGAATTACCTTGGACAGCAAGCTCAACTTTCGCCTCTTGAATGGATGGTGGAACCGTTGGTGCCATACTAGCCTTCTCTTTGAGCTTTTTGGCCTCCCTCCTTTGTTGTATTTGTAATTGATCTCTACACACCTCTTTAGCAGTTAATGGTTCCAGCTTGACCTTCTTACCTCTAAATCTAAAAACAATACAATTCTCTCGATCCTAATAAGTAGCATCTTTATCAAATTGCCATGGTCTACCTAATAAAATATGTCCGGCATGCATAGGCACAACATCACATAAAACAACATCCACATATTTATCTATGCTAAATTTTATCTTGGCTTGTTTATTTACTTTCATCTCACCACTATCATTAAGCCATTGTAATCTATAAGGTTTGGGATGTTCAATAGTTTTTAAGCCTAATTTATCAACTACCATGCTACTAATTACATTTGCATAACTTTCACTATCTATAATCATACTACATATGTTACCTTGAATTTTGCATCGGGTGTGGAAGATGTTTTCTCTTTGAATTTGACCATGATCTTTGTATACAGTAAGGACCCTCCTTGCAACTAAGCTCAAGTCAGCCCTTGAAGGTTGGAGTGTTTCGGATTGCTCATGCTCATCCCCTCCAAGTTCTTCATCATCCAATTCGGCCTCTCCTTTACTTTCCTCACTTTCGGATTCTAATTGACCATTACCTTTCAGCACCATGATCCTCCTATTCGGGCATTGATTG
This sequence comes from Ziziphus jujuba, assembly GCF_031755915.1. Classification (NCBI taxonomy): domain Eukaryota; kingdom Viridiplantae; phylum Streptophyta; class Magnoliopsida; order Rosales; family Rhamnaceae; genus Ziziphus; species Ziziphus jujuba. Next base: position 1,829,495 of record NC_083389.1, on the reverse strand, counting down.
GCAATGTGTCCTCATCCTTGGCACTTAAAACATACAATTTCTCTAAATCTTGAAGGTTTAGGATTAGATTTTACCTCATTCTTTGGTGCTTGGACAGATTCGGCTTTGGACTCCCTTTTTGACCGATTTGAACTTTCTTCTCCAACTTTCAGCTTTGGCTTGTTTTCATAGGTAGGATTGTTTCTCCAGCCACTTGGAATTGATCTTACACTATTTGTAACTCCTCCAAACCATGAGCTTACACCCCTCCTCTTGAATTGATGCTCTAATTTAATAGCCATAAGCAACACTTCCTTCAATTCCACATATTGTTGCAATTATAGTTGATTGGCTATTTCACGATTCAAACCACCAAGAAACCTTGCCATGGTTGCTTCTCTATCTTCATTCATACTTAACCTCATCATAAGCATCTCCATCTCCTTGTAACAATACTCCATGGAGCTAGTTCCTTGAGATAAAGATTGAAGTCCTTGATGCAGCAACCTATGATAGTGTGATGGTACAAACCACTTCCTCATGACTCCTTTCATTTGTCTCCATGTAGTGATCAAATCATCACCAACTCTCCTTTGGGCATTTTGCTCATTGGTCCAACATTGAAGTGCATAATGACCAAATTCCATTGCTACCAATTTCACCTTCTTAGCCTCTGAATAGTTGTGGCAATCGAAGATCATCTCCATACACTTTTCACATTCCTAGTAAGCCTCCGGGTCACTTTTCCCCATGAAAGGTGGTATGTTTACCTTGATGTTGCCAAGATCATCATCTACCTCCTCTCTCCTATGCCTCCCATGGCCTAGCCTCTCTTGGACATCAAGTGTTTCATCCATTCCTTCCTCGAAATCATCTTAAAAATTTTCCTCTTCAAACTCCTCTATAGGTCGTCCATGGCCTCCTCGACCTCCATGGAACTCTTGCCTCAAATTCGGTCCACATGAGATGTTTCTATTCTCTCCATCCTTTGATTTATGTGGTCAAATTGAGCATTCATCCGCTGAAATTGTTCCAAGACAGCCCTCATGTCCATTTGCTCACCACTCCCATAGCTCAGGCATCACCATGGTGGATTCTTCTTCATTAATTCTTAGTGGTGGATCTCCTCTCCTCAACTTTGAATCTGCCATGTTAGTATAAATAATGCAAAATAAAATAACTTCTCACCAAAAATCACTCCCTCACATCTTGACACTCTTCACACTAGTTTCGGCTTTTACCCTCTTTTAAGCTCATACACTCTTGCCTTCTTCCACTTAATGAATTATCTCAAAGTTCTAACTAAAACACCCACAAAAAGGAATTAGATCACAAGTATGTTTTAATTAAATTTACCAACAAAAGAGTAGCAAAAAGTAAGCAATACCGAATGAATTAACGAAATCTAGTTTTCAACGTTTCTAGGCAAAATAAGGCAAATTAACAATAAAATTTTGGAATCAATAAGAACTGGGCTAGATGGTAAGAGATTAAAGATTCAAGAATAAAAAGTTAGAAAAAGAATTTCAAACACGGACAAGAATCGATTCAAACAAAATTAAAGAATTGTGTCGGTTGTTATTCTTGTAATCCAAGTTTTATATCAAATCCTTTAACTAATTTTAATCCAAATAATTTAAGCACCCAAAATTCAAATATCCAGAAATGAAAATAATTCTCCAGCAACTCCAAATATTTAATAAATAATCAATAAAACAGCAGCTCCAATAATTTCCCGCAAACAATCAACTCCAACAAACCGAGAAATTTTTTTTTTATTCGGCTTTTTTTTTCCTTTTTTTTTTTTCTTTTTTTTTTTACTCACAGAACATAAAACAACTGCAGTAGCAAGAATCAACACCAAAATTACAAATCCAACACCAAATAATCACCAAACCCGTGACCTCCCAAACAAAATACAAATTGTGCAGTTTTTTGTTTTATTTATTTTTTATTTTTTGAATATATGAATGCAAATGTTTAAGACTAAAACAGCAAAGAAAAATCAACAAAAACCAAATTAAGAAGAACAATGATGAAAAACAACCAACAAACTAGGAAGTAAAAATATATAAAACTAGGAAATCCTAATTCAACTAGGAATGAATTTTTTTTTCTTTAAAATATGCAGAATGTGTATGATGATAGAAGCAATCTTAACCTAATGCTAAAATTGCAGATTAACACAAAAACAAATAAACCAAATAAAGATAGATCAAACCTTAGCAAAATTTGGCTCTGATACCAAATGATACAAACCTAGAACGACCTGCTCCCAAACCCGTATTATATTAGCCCAGATCTAATTATGTTCAAGTTCTAATGGTCACCTTGACCCCTAACCAACCTGTGATTAGAAACCTTGGTATATAATGAAGATGCCACAATCGGTAATGGAAGTCTTATTGATAAGTTAAAACCAGAACACTCACTCTTTAATGGTGTTTTAGGTGTTCAAAAGAACAAAGAGAAATTCAATCTCACAAAATAAATTCTGAATATTATTAATGGTGTGTTCTTCCTAAAAAACAATCCCTTTTATAGGCTAAGAGAAAACAAAATAAACCTAATTACAATAGGTAAAACCGGCCATGCAATGAAGATTCCTAATATGGCCGAAAGTCTCCTCCTTTCCTAATCTAATTTTGATTAATTAATTCCTTTATTTTGAATTAGGAATAAATTAATTTACAATGAAAATAATAAAATAATAACTTTCCTAAGTTGATTTGTCCAAAAAATAAATAAACAGAAACCAAATAAAAAACTAATCTCCTAAAACAAAAAGTCAAAATCAAATTAGGAAACTAGTTGACTAGTTTGACTACTAAGGTATCTTTGACCAATCTCCATCTTGTTTGGGCTCCAAATCAGCTTCAATATGCCATTTAGGATGCCAAATAAGATTAATAATGATTGCCACACGTTCCCTTTGATTGGAATAAGTCAAACAAGAAGAAATGTCAAAGTCAGCAGCTAAACAACACATTTTTGGCCAAATTGAGATGCTGTCCGTACAAGTCCTTTTTAGATGCTTTTGATTCTACCTTGGATGGATTCCATGTCCTCTTAATTATATTCATTGATTTAATGAAGTGTTGGAACTATTCCTTGCTGCCTAGAGTACAAGTTTGCACAAAAATAGCTACCCGGGTCTGTATTGGCCTCCACCACTTGGATGCTTAAAACAGACTTTTTATATTCGAGTATGGACAAGCTCTTTTAAGAATTAACTACTCCCTATATAAATTCTCCTAGGTTGTCCTTAAACCTTTTGGCTTAAGCTCTATTGATCGGCCCAGCCTTCATCCATATCAGGTCGGCACCCCAACGGGTTGTCGGTTGTGCGGGCACGAACGAATTCGCATCAACAAAGGTCGATGCTACGGCCTTGAGCCCGTTGTTGGAGAAGAAAATCAATATATTGCTTATGTAGCTTACCTCTTAGACCTTTTTTAAGAAGATTTTGTTACTAACATGTTTACTTCCATTGTGGGTAATTTACCAAATAGTTGGGAGTTCTTATTATAATGCACGATTACTTGACAGGGGGATTCACTGCAAATTTAGCTTAGCTCATTATTGCCGAGATAATGGTCTACTTCCTCCACCGTGCAATGCATGCAATTATTGATAGATGGAAAAATCATGGTATGCACTTTCGTGTAATAGCTAAAGCGTTATGTCTGTTTGGTGGAGATCATATTCACGTTGGTACTGTAGTAGGTAAACTTGAAGGGGAAAAAGACATCACTTTGGGCTTTGTTGATTTACTAGGCGATGATTTTATTGAAAAAGATTGAAGCCGCGGTATTTATTTTATGCAAGATTGGGTCTCTCTACCAGGTGTTATCTGATTCTAAATTATTATCGAAATGTTCAAATGATTTTTATCAAATGACTATTCATTTATTGTATTTTCATGTAAATAGGGGAAAGAAAGCTCTATGGAAAAATGTCAGTTCGATTCGATGTTATTTAGTAGGGGGTTAGAATACTAGTGTTGGTTAAGTAAATCAATGGATAGTTTTGGTGGTCCTATTGAAAATGAAAATACCAGTGTAAATAAAGATCTGATTATAAATCATATGAAAAAACAAATTCCCTAATGGGATTGAGAGTAACAATCATAGTTACAGTAATATTGATCATTTAGTTGGTGTCAAGAGGTACATTTGAAATTTCATATCTAATCAAACTTTTTTCTTTAGGGATAGAAATAGGGACCATTACTCCATATATTTTGATATTGAAAATAAAAATTTTGAGACTGACACCAATCGTTCTTTTCTAAGTGCACCAAAAAGTTCTTTTTCCAGTTATCAGAATTCTAGTTATCTGACTAATGTATCTAAGACTGACGATCCTCACTATTATCGTTACATGTATGATACTGAATATAGTTGGAATAATCACATTACTAGTTGCATTGATAGTTATCTTCGTTCTTAAATTAGTATTGATCGTTATATTTTAAGTAGTGGTGTCAATTCCAATGAAAGTTACATTTATAGTTACATTCATGGGGAAAGGGATAAGAGTAGTAAAAGCGAGAGTTCCAGCATACGAACCAATACGGATAATAGTGCAAAAACTCTAAGAAAAAGAGAGTTGGAGAGAGCTCTAACTGAAATAAGAAAAAGAAAAGGGGATTTAGAGACAGCTCTAACTCAACTAAAAGAAAACAAATTAAAATTAAATAAAATTTTAAAAGAAACAAATTAAAGAAAGCTCTAGCTAAAATAAGAGAAAGAAAAAATGATTTAGCATTTTCTCTAAATCAAATAAGAAAAAATGATTTAGCATTTTCTCTAAATCAAATACAAATAAGAGATAGAAAAAGTGATTTAAAGATAACTAAAAAATACAAATATTTATGGGTGCAATGCGAAAATTGTTAGGGATTAAATTAAAGAAAATTTTTAAATTTCAAATGAATATTTGTGAACATTGTGGACGTCATTTGAAAATGACTAGTTCAGATGAAGACATTGTGGACGAAAGTTCAGTTGATCCAGGTACTTGGGAGCCTCTGGATGAAGACATGGTCTCAAGGGATCCCATAAAATTTCATTCGTGAGAGGAACATTATAAAGATCGTATTGATTTTAATCAAAGAACGACAGGATTAACTGATGCTGTTCAAACACGCATAGGATGATTCAATGGTATTCCTGTAGCAACCGGGGTTATGGATTTTCAGTTTATGGGGGGTAGTATGGGATCTGTAGTGGGTGAGAAAATCACACGTTTGATTGAACATGCTACCAATAAATTTTTACCTCTTATTCTAGTGTGTGCTTCTGGAAGAGCACGTATGCAAGAAGGAAGTTTGAGCTTGATGCAAATGGCTAAAATATCTTCTGCTTTATATTATTATCAATCAAATAATAAGTTATTCTATGTATCAATCTTTTCATCTCTTACTATGGGTGGGGTGACAACTAGTTTTGGTATGTTGGGAGATATCATTATTGCTGAACCAAATGCCTATGTAGCATTTGCGGGTAATGGAGTAATTGAACAAACATTGAATAAGACAGTACCCGAGGGTAAATAAGCGGCTGAATATTTATTCCATAAGGGCTTATTCGATCCAATCGTACCACGTAATCCTTTAAAAGTGAGTGAGTTATTTCAGCTCCATGCTTTCTTTCCTTTGAATCAAAAAGTGAAATCAAAAATAAAATTAAGGAGAGCCATATATCCTTATCCTTAATTTTATCCTTAATTTAATATCTAATAAATTATATATCCTTATCCTTAATTTAATATTTAATAAATTATTAAATTTATACATTAAAAAATTTATTACTTGTTTTGTGGTAACCAAGTAATTATTCAGTTTATAGGAAGCAAAGTCAAAATTCCAAGAATGGATTTTTCTTTGGTAACATAAGATTAAATTGGAAAAAGAATCATGCGGATATTTTTTTTTTTTAATCGATAGCCCTGATTACTAATCAGGTTAGGAAATCTCTATCAAACAAAATAAAAAGAGCGAATTATGTCTCATTCGTCCATGAAATTGGGTGAAGGGGTCCTGGATCTTTCTATGTCCCTCAAGAATTCCTGATTTTACTACGAATCTCTTTTGTCGGATCATATTATAACAAATTTTTTTCGCGATGGGAAAAACAAAAATGAAGAATAATAAACATAATAAAAAAGTGAATTATCATACATATATTGCTTGTAGAAAGATGAATAAGCCCATTTATTTACTTATTTTATTTACATATTTGCACTTTTGATTTAAATTAATTATATTACATACGTACTTAGTATATTCTAGTCTATTATATACTTTACAGACTTATAATATCTTATTTTTTTATTTAATATATATTAAATATTTTTTTAATATATATTAAATATATATATATTATATATATTAGTCTATAAACTCTTATATTAGAGACTCCTTATTATATCCTTATTTTATTATCTTATTTAATTATTTCTTAGTATATATACATTATATACCCTTTATTAATAATTAATATTAATTAGTGTATATACTCATTTAGGTATCCTTAGTATAATAGTATAATTATTATATGAATTATAAGATATCTTTCTAACATGTTAAAAGATTAATATAATAATAAATAACAGGTACAAATCAAATATTAAATTGGGGTACCCATTCTATGACAATTTTTAATACCTTACCCTCTATTTTTGTGCCTTTAGTGGGCATAGTTTTTCCGGCAATTGCAATGGTTTCCTTATCTCTTCATGTTAAAAAAAAAAACAATTTTTTTTTTAAAATACGATGGGGAAAAATCTTATCTAATTTTTTTTTTCAAGACTTATGTGAATCATAGCACGGATATCTATTTACTAGAATATGGTATAACGTGTGGGTTCTTCCGAGTATAAGCTCGTATGAATGTGTAAACATGATATATGAGTAACTGAATTAGAGCTATTTTCAAATGGATCGATATCGGGATTAATTTCTAAAATGTAAAGTTAATATATGTATGTGGATATCTATAAGATATCATACGAAAGGGATGTTCGTATTTTAGTTTAGATCTAGGCACTTCGATGAATTACTCCTAAAAGTTCACATCGTAGCAGTTGATGAGTTACTTTGGAAACAAAAAAAATGAAAGTAAATTGTTTTTTGGTTATTCCCCAATTCCAATAAAATGCAACTAGATCTAGTATAGTATGAGCTGGCGATCAGACCGTATATGGATAGAACTTATAGCGGAGTCTCGAAAAATGAGTAATTTCTGCTGGGCATTTATCCTTTTTTTAGGTTCATTAGGATTTTTATTGGTTAGAACTTCCTGTTATTTTGGAAGGAATTTTATAGCTTTAGTTCCCTCTCAGCAAATAATTTTTTTTCCACAAGGGATCGTGATGGTTTTCTATGGAATCGCTGGTCTTTTTATTAGTTCCTATTTGTGGTGCACAATTTCATGGAATGTAGATAGTGGTTATGATCGATTCGATATAAAAGAAGGAATAGTGTGTATTTTTCGTTGGCGATTTCCTGGAAAAAATCATCGTATCTTCCTCTGATTCCTTATGAAAGACATTCAGTCCATTAGAATAGAAGTTAAAGAGGGCACTTATGCTCATCGTGCCCTTTATATGGAAATCAGAGGCAAGGGGTCCATTCCCTTGACTCGTACTGATGAGAATTTGACTTATGAAAAATTGAGCAAAAAACTGCTGAATTGGCCTATTTCTTGTGTGTACCAATCGAAGTATTTTGAAACAAGAACTGAAGAATGACAGCTTTCTTAGCAAGAGGGAAAAAAAGAAAACTCAAGAATCCTCTTTTTTATATAGCACAACATAACTGAAGTTTCTTTAGAACGCTCATTCGAGCCAAACGCAAATGAACAAGGAACAATCATAAAACAAAATTGCTTTTTTTTTTTTTTTCCAGAATTTGAAGTGTACTCTTTCTTATTGTATTTTGGTTTGGTTTTTTTGTATTTGTTCTAAATTCAAGAACTAACCACTGTTGAAGTGTGGCAATTTTGCCACTTGATGGTGCATGTCACCGGCTAGCATGCACACCTTGGTATCAAATCCTTTCCTTTTATGAGTTTATATTTTTTTGTATGTTTTTAATTTATGCAAGGTATATTTTGATAATGTTTTGTGCCTAAGTTATGTATGCAAAAGTATAGGCAAAATTATGCACAAAAGAGTAGGAATGTTATGCTTGAAATGCCTATGGTGCTGGATTCATAATTTCCAGCAACATAGTTCCACTATTTATCTTATATCTGAGGTTGCAAATGGATTTTTGGGCTGAAATTTTGAGGGATGTCTACAGACATATATAGAAGACTATGGTTCAGATTTCAGGTCCAAATGACATGGGAAAGTCCATTTTTTATTCCAAACAGATTGCTGTATCTGATGGGCCCAGTATGCAGAGTATGGGTCAGCTTTGGAGCTGTTTGGCCCATGATCCGGTTCCAGAACTTTCCTAGCTCTTGGAACAATATTTATTGATGACCAAGGATGCTTCAAACCAAGTTTCATAAGCAGATACAAAGGGGAACTAAGTAGGTGAAGCTAGTTTGGTTGTTTACCCAAACTAGTTAAACAATAGGAACTTAGTTCAAACCATGTGCCACTTTTTACTATATTTGGAATAGACATGTTGCAGCTGGTTTTTGACTCTTTTGTGTATGAAAAGTTAGGTGTTGACCATTTTACTTTTTAAATTTCAAATACTTTACTCATTTTGTAAGCTCACATGCTTGGCATGTGTGAACTAGTTGTAATTTCAAGCTTATATTGCAAAATGAATGAAATGGCTAAAGATCGAAGCCTTATTTTCAAAAGCCAACGTGTTCCTCTTCTTCTTATCTCTTCTTCAACACCTTAGAACACTTTAGGAACCCTAAAAACCAGAAAACACCATAACCAAAACCTAAAAACACAACTCACACACAACCATTCCCAAGAGCATCACCAAAAGCTTGCTTGTTGCTAACACTTCAAGCTAGCTTGCTCTTGGTCATAACCTTCTCACCCCAACAACCACTTTACTGAATCACAAATAAAAAGTAGTAAATAGATTCACGGGCTCTATAACTTTTAATGTAATAGAATCGATGCTTAATAGAAATAGAAATAGTAGTATTGAGTCGACAAATGAGGCGAGTTCATTTAAAAATTCCCAGGTGAAAAAATGTCAAAAAATAAAGCATTCATTTCCCTTATATATCTTTCATTTATAGTATTTTTGCCTTGGTGGATCTCTCTCTCATTTAATAAAAGTATGGAATCTTGGGTTACTAATTGGTGGCATGCTAGACACTCCGAAATTTTTTTGAATGATATTCAAGAAAAAAGTCTTCTAAAAAATTCATAGAATTAGAAGAACACTCCCTCTTGGACGAAATGATAAAGGAATACCCAGAAACACATTTACCAAAGCCTCACTGCGGAATCTACAAAGAAACGATCCAGTCGATCAAAATGCACAATGAGAATCGTATGAATACATTTTTTCATTTGTCGACAAATATCATCTCTTTGCTTATTGTAAGTGGTTATTCTATTCTAGGTAATGATGAACTTGTTATTCTTAACTCTTGGGTTCAAGAATTCCTATATAACTTAAGCGACACAATAAAAGCATTTTCTATTATTTTATTAACTGATTTATGTATAGGATTCCATTTGCCACACAGTTGGGAACTAATGATTGGCTCTATCTGCAAAGATTTTGGATTTGCTCATAATGTTCAAATTATATCAGGTCTTGTTTCTACTTTTCCAGTCATTTTAGATAGCATTTTTAAATATTGGATCTTTTGTTATTTAAATCGTGTATCTCCGTCATTTGTAGTCATTTATCATTCAATGAATGACTAAAAAATGATAGATCAATTCAATTATAATGCTTGTTACTTTGTACATAAGCAACCCACTCAAAATTGTACTTATTCTTTCTACCCATATGGGAGCTTCCTCTAACGTTCCACTAAAATTATTTCAGTAAATAGCAGAATCATAGATAGGGATTTGTACTAGTGACTTATCTAATTTAATTGTAGAAAATTTCAGGATCAATGATTGGACCATGTAAACTAGAAATACCTTTTCTTGGATAAAGGAAGGGATTACTCGATCTATTTATGTCTTGCTCTTGACATATATAATAACTTGGGCACCCATTTCCAATACATATCCCATTTTTGCACAGGAGGTTTATGAAAATCCACGAAAAGCGACCGGCGGTAATGTATGTGTCAATTGCCATTACCAATAAGCCCATGGATATCCAGGTTCCATAAGCGGTACTTCCTGATATTATATTTGAAGTAGTTGTTCGAATTCCTTATGATCTACAATTGAAACAAGTTATTGCTAATGGTAAAAAATGAGCTTGGAATGTAGGGGCTATTCTTATTTTACCTGAGGGGTTTGAATTAGCCCCTCCAGATCGTATTTCGCTCGAGATTAAAGAAAAGATAGGTAATCTATCTTTTCAAAGATATCATCCCACTAAAAAAAATATTCTTGTGATAGGTCCTGTTCCCAGTCAGAAATATAGTGAAATCATCTTTCCTATTCTTTCCTCGAACCCCACAACTAAAAAAGATGTGCACTTCTTAAAATATCCCATATACATAGGCGGCAATAGGGGATAGGGTCTGATTTATCCCAACGGAACCAAGAGTAACAATAATGTTTATAATGCTGCAACATCGGGTATAGTAAGCAAAATCATACAAAAATAAAAAGGGGGATACAAAATAACCATAATGGAAACATAGGATGGACGTCAAGTGGTTGATATTATCCCTCTAGGACCAGAACTTCTTGTTTTAGAGGGAGAATCTATCAAACTTATCAACCAATAACAAACAATACTTCAAGATCCATTATGTGTCCAAGGACTTTTGCTCTTCTTGGCATCTGTTAGTTTGGCATAAATATTTTTTGTTCTTAAAAAGAAACAGTTTGAGAAGATTCAATTTTCTGAAATGAATTTCTAGATCCAAAGAATATTCCACACCAAGCTCTAAAAAGAATCCAACTTTTGTTGCCAATTATGTTATGTAATTATGGATGATAAAAAAAGTTCTAAAAAGCTTCTTGTTTTTTTTATATTTTTTCTACCAGAGTTCGAGAATTGAATTACTTGGACCACACTTCTAGTATGTATACTGTGAAGGAGACTATTTGAGTTTACTCCTCTCTTCTTTATTTCTTTGTTTTTTCAATCCAAATTGAAGCGTATGATTATGCAATTTGGTCAAATTTCAATGTCATAGAATGAATCAATAGTTTTCTATTTGATTGGATACTAAAAATTAAGAGATAAATAAGCGTAGAATAGAAACCAAAGTACAAAAGAAATGAGAGGAACATAAGTAGTGATAGTGGACAAACAAAAAATATAGGAAATTTTAGTGAGCAAATAGAACTTCTTCAATGAACTTAGAAAACATATTAAAAATATATATATATAATTGTGGTTGTGTCATCCAAAAAGAGAAAAGAGAGGGAGCCCGTTGTGATTTTTGAAAGTATCGTCGGATACTATCGAGGAACAGATGTTCTTAATCAAGTAATGAAGTGAGTTTTCCAAAAACATCATAAAAAAATGAAACGGAGTTTTTGAAACATCAGAAAAAGTGATCCATTTTTTTTACCATTTACACGAATAAACTGTTATGATTATTCAGAACTCAACGGGCCTACCCCCTTTTTCTTTTTCTGATTTGAGGGGGCATCGTTGAGTTCTTACGTTTTCATGTCATGTCTACAACTCGGTTCATTTGATTACTAAAAGGATGAACCTAATCTAGAATACGAACCATAAAAGAAGATACCAACTAAACCGATCACAAGAATACTAGTTACAGTACCTATTAGCCAAAGAGGAATCCTTTCGGTAGTATTGGCCCTTTTTCCTACTTTCCTCCACATTTCATCAGGGGGTCATGCTAGAGACATAAACAGCCATAGATAATTATAAGATTATATCCTTCTGAATGAGATAAGAGAATTCCTACTATACTTGTACTATTATCTTTTCTTCTTTTGATTGAAGAAATAATTGGAAAATAAAACAGCAAGTACAAAAATGAGTAATAACCCCCTGTAGAGACTAGTACGATTCAATTCAACATTTTGTTCATTAGGGTTTGATTGTGTCGTAGCTCTATGATCCAGATTATATTTATCATTGGATGAACTGCATTGTTGATATTGGCCCCAGAAAAGAAACGGTAGGTATAGCTAGTTCGTGAATAGCTAACCATCGCACTTTAAAAATTGGATAGGTCCTATCTATAGTCATTGGGGCCTCCTAAAAGGATTTACTAAATTCATCAAGTTGTTCCAAATGATCAAAATGGCCAGTTATTAATGGAATTCCTTGTCGGCTGTCTGTAAAATACTCGTTTGGATGAGGGCTTCCAAATACATCGTAAGCTAAACCGGTGCTGACGAATAGCTAACCCGTAATGAATAGGGAATGTATAGTAATGCTGTGAATGACCCAGTATCGAATATTAGTAATAATATCAGCAAAAGAACGTTCTCCTATGCTTCTAGACATGTTAAGCTTCGTATATTCTTGTACAGTCAAAGGGGTACCGATTCCCCAAAAGTTGAAATCAGTAAATTTCCATGTAAAATTGAATTTTTTTCTTTGTGAGATCGTCAATATTGCACCAAGGGTGATACGAACCTAGGACGACCTGCTCCTAAACCCGTATTATATTAGCCCAGATCTTTAATTAAGTTCAAGTTCTAATGGAATGGACCTCAACCCCTAACCAACCTGTGGTTAGAAACCTTGGTATAATGAAGACGCCACAATAGGGAATGGAAAACCTATTGATAAGTCAAGCTAAAACAACCAATTCTCTAATGGTGTTTTAGGTGTTCTCAAAGAACAAAGAGATAATTAATCTCACAAGTATTTTCTTAATCAAATCAAAGTTTTTATTATTATTGAAAAATAAGCCTTTAAATAGGCTTTGAAAGAAACAAAGTAAACCCTAAATGATACGAACCTAGGACGACCTGCTCCTAAACCCGTATTATATTAGCCCGGATCTTAATTAAGTTCAAGTTCTAATGGAATGGACCTCAACCCCTAACCAACCTGTGGTTAGAAACCTTGGTATAATGTAGACGCCACAATAGGGGATGGAAAACCTATTGATAAGTCAAGCTAAAACAACCAATTCTCTAATGGTGTTTTAGGTGTTCTCAAAGAACAAAGAGATAATTAATCTCACAAGTATTTTCTTAATCAAATCAAAGTTTTTATTCTTATTGATAACTAAGCCTTTAAATAGGCTACAAAGCCACGAAATTCAACCCTAAAAATAAAGAAAACCAGCCATCACACATAAAGAAACCTAGTTGGCCGAAACTATACTTCCTTTCCTAATCTAAGTTTGATTAATTAATTCCTTTACATTAAATTAGGAATTAATTAATTTACAATGGAAAGAATAAAATAAAAACCTTCCTAAAGTTATTTGTCCAGAGAATAAATAAATAAAAGCCAAAAAGTAATGGTAGTTTCCTAAAACAAAAAGTAAAAACAAATTAGGAAACTAAAAATGCTAGCCTTTTTGATCAAGTTAACTTTGATCAATCTTTGACCTCTTTGAGCTTCAAATCAGCTTCTACATGCTTTGTAGGATGACAAATAAGCTGAATATGAAGTCCCACACGTTGCCCATGCTTGGAAAAATAAGAAAAGGCTAATACAGTAAAATACAGTAAAGCCAGCAAGCAATACAGCAAATTCGGCCAAATTGTTGATGCTGTCCGTACAAGCCCTTTTTGATTGCATTTGAGGCTGATTTAACTTGATTCCATGACCTATTAGGCATATGTATTGAACCCATAAAGCATTGGAACCATTTCATGCTTCCCGGACTCCAAAAATGTACCAAAACCGTCACCCGGGTCCGTATCGGCTTCCACCACTTGGATGCTTAGAATAGGCTTTGTATCTTCAAGTATGGACAAGCTCTATTGAGATTGATTACCCCCTGTATAAATACTCCCAGGTTGTCCTTAAGTCTCTTAATTTGAGCTCTTGTGATTGGCATGGTCTTCATCCATGTCAAGTCAGCACCCCAGCGGGTTATCAGTTGAGCGGGATCGGGCGGAATCACATCACTAAAAACCCTAGGTAAAATAGGCCACACAATAAAGAGTTCTATGGTGGCCGAAATTCTCACTCCTTTCCTAATCTAATTTGGATTAATTAATTCCTTTATTTTGAATTAGGAATTAATTAATTTACAATGAAAATAATAAAATAATAACTTTCCTAAACTTATTTTTCCAGAAAATAAATAAATAAAAAGTAAAAAGTAATGGTAATTTCCTAAAACAAAAAGTAGAATCAAATTAGGAAACTATAATACAAGCTTTTTGACTACGTTGACTTTGACCAATCTTTGACCAAATTGAGCTCTAAATCAGCTTCTAGATGCTTTGTAGGATGCCAAATAAACTGAATATGAAGGTCCACACGTTGCCCATGCTTGGAAAAATAAGAAAAGGCTAATACAGTAAAATACAGTAAAGCCAGCAAGCAATACAGCAAATTCGGCCAAATTGTTGATGCTGTCCATACAAGCCCTTTTTGATTGCATTTGAGGCTGCTTTAACTTGATGCCACGACCTCTTAGGCATATGTATTGAACCCATAAATCATTGGAACCATTTCATGCTTCCCGGACTCCAAAAATGTACCAAAACCGTCACCCGGGTCCGTATCGGCTTCCACCACTTGGATGCTTAGAATAGGCTTTGTATCTTCAAGTATGGACAAGCTCTATTGAGATTGATTACCCTCTGTATAAATACTCCCAGGTTGCCCTTAAATCTCTTAATTTGAGCTCTTGTGATTGGCCTAGTCTTCATCCATGTCGAGTCAGCACCCCAGCGGGTTATCAGTGGAGCGGGCTCGGGCGGAATCACATCAAAGGGTGTCCTTAGAGTATACGAATCAGTATAGCGATCCTTCTTCCGACAGAGCAATGAAATTTCACAATCCCTATCGAAATGAAGTGTTAGATAATTTCTTTCTTCTTTTCTAGTTGCTTGTCCATGTAGAATTATGTACTATTCAATAAAAAATACCTCAAATTCTTGCAGTACCCATAGTAGTACTTGTAATATAAGGGTTTTCTCTATTATTGGCTTTGGGCTCGAAAATGAGGATCAGGTAAAATGTGAATCTGATGGTTTCTTGATTTCCAATAATTTATGAAGGAGATTATCATATTCTCAAGACTCAATTAGATGTTCCATTTAAAAAAAATACTTTTTTGGTTTGAGAAAATGTATTTTTTTTCATTTTTTTTTTCATTTTAAGGAATTGGTTAGTCATCTAGTAACAAGTAACAATAGTAGATAATATTTAATGAAAGAACAAAGAAAAAAATAAAAAAAAATACTCATGATATACATATTGATGCTGTGTTAGACCCAAAAGAAAGGGTCGTTCTTGATCTAATTACAAGGACGGGGCTATGTAATATGGAAAGACAAAATGTAAAACCCCATTTTGAGTGATCTGATCATACAGGACTTTTTTTCTTTTCATTCGAGAGATTATGTGAATGAACTGCTACTGAATCTAATAAGTTCAATTTCAATTTAAAGTAAATATAAGTAAAAGGAATTTTTATTATAAGATAAGGTCACTTATCATTCTAAAAAAATAATGGATTCGTCAATACAATAAAAAATATTAAACTATAAATTATTTTCTCATTTTTTTTCCATAGTCACTCAAAGAAAGTTTCATTTTTTGAATGAAGTTCTAAACAAAGTTTATTACTTTAATATTAATAATATTAATAATATTTAGAATAATAATTAATATTCTATATCTATATACTATGGATATATATTGGTTATTAGTATTCTAATTACTATTCTATTAGTTACTAGTTTACTTGACTCAAGAGTTGCTTAAGGAATCTGTTGATTCTAACTTTCAGGAGGGGTAGATGTCCCAGATGATGAATTGATTTCTTACCTATGTTACTCTATTTTTGTCAATACCATCTATAATTATAATAACTACTGAATCAAAAACTTTCAATTGAATTTATCCTTTCAATTGGTATTTCTGCTTATCCTCATATCTTTCAAAAATGGAAACTTAGGAAGTGCTTTACAAACACATGTATAAAATAAATCATATTGTATTTAAATTTATCCTCTTCATGCTTACTATAACTAGTTATTTTGGTTTTCTAATAGCAGCTTTGACTATAACCTCAGCTCTATTTATCGGTCTAAACAAGATACAACTTATTTGAAATTAATTGCATGAACCTTTCCTTAAAAAAACCCTTCTGTGGTAGTTCATATATTTTATAGTTCCTTACCCGGTCAATTTCCAATTCTTGGTCATTGAGATTCATGGGTAATACGGATTAATATTTAAGGATAGAATAGATATATTACCTTTCTTTTTCTCCATTCAAAGAAATTGAAATGTAGAAGTTTTTCTATTTGGAATTGTCTTAGGTCTAATTCCTATTAATTTGGCTGGATTATTCATAACTGCATATTTACGATATAGACATGGTGATCAATTGGACATTTCATTAATGAACATCTTTTTTTCTTTTAATTGACCTCCTACTTTCTTTTTCTATAATTTATAGGAGGTCAAATTAAGATTGATGTTCAACTATTTCAGTGTAATTTTCAACCGAACAAATAACAAGAATGGAATCACACTCTGTATGATACGAACCTAGGACGACCTGCTCCTAAACCCGTATTATATTAGCCCGGATCTCAATTAAGTTCAAGTTCTAATGGAATGGACCTCAACCCCTAACCAACCTGTGGTTAGAAACCTTGGTATAATGTAGATGCCACAATAGGGGATGGAAAACCTATTGATAAGTCAAGCTAAAAAAACCAATTCTCTAATGGTGTTTTAGGTGTTCTCAAAGAACAAAGAGATAATTAATCTCACAAGTATTTTCTTAATCAAATCAAAGTTAATTCTTATTGAAAAATAAGCCTTTAAATAGGATTTCAAAGAAACAAAATAAACCCTTAAAACCTTAGGTAAAACCGGCCACACACATAAAGAAATCTAGTTGGCTGAAACTATACTTCCTTTCCTATTTTAAGTTTGATTAATTAATTCCTTTATATTAAATTAGGAATTAATTAATTTACAATGGAAAGAATAAAATAAAAACCTTCCTAAAGTTATTTGTCCAGAAAATAAATAAATAAAAGCCAAAAAGTAATGGTAGTTTCCTAAAACAAAAAGTAAAAACAAATTAGGAAACTAAAAATGCTAGCCTTTTGATCAAGTTGACTTTGATCAATCTTTGACCTCTTTGAGCTTCAAATCAGCTTCTAGATTCTTTTTAGGATGCCAAATAAGCTGAATATGAAGTCCCACACGTGGCCCATGCTTGGAAAAATAAGAAAACGCTAATACAGTAAAATACAGTAAAGCCAGCAAGCAATACAGCAAATTCGGCCAAATTGTTGATGCTGTCCGTACAAGCCCTTTTTGATTGCATTTGAGGCTGATTTAACTTGATTCCATGACCTCTTAGGCATATGTATTGAACCCATAAAGCATTGGAACCATTTCATGCTTCCCGGACTCCAAAAATGTACTAAATCCGTCACCCGGGTCCGTGTCGGCTTCCACCACTTGGATGCTTAGAATAGGCTTTGTATCTTCAAGTATGGAAAGCTCTGTTGAGATTGATTACCCCCTGTATAAATACTCCCAGGTTGTCCTTAAATCTCTTAATTTGAGCTCTTGTGATTGGCCTAGTCTTCATCTGTGTCGAGTCAGCACCCCAGCGGGTTATCGGTTGAGCGGGCTTGAGCGGAATCACATCACTGTAGGATTTGAACCTATGACATCGCATTTTGGAGACCCACGTTCTACTGAACTACACTAAGCTTTATTATCACAAAAATAATTTTGTGACCCAATTTGTCTTGCATGTATATACTATCATAAAAAATATAATAAAATTAAAGATTGATTTTGTATATCCAATTTTAATCAATTTCAATTGATCCCTCGTTACTGCCCATAAGAAATAGGTAGGGATGATAGGATTTGAACCCGTGACATTTTGTACCCAAAACAAATGTGCTACCAAGCTGCGTTACATCCCTTTCAATTGGCTTACAGTGTCATTGTAGAGAATCTCTATCTTGTTTTCCACATCTTTATTTCTTCCTTTAATATACACAAACTATCTTGCTATTTCTTCTTTTTTGTCTAATATATCATATACCATATAATAATAAAAGACTTATATTATATACACATTAAATAAAGATAAAACCTGCCATAAAGTAAAAAAATATATATATATATATATATATTTATTTTTTGGGAATTCTCAGGTAGAAGTAAAAGGGGATTTATTTTTTTGTTTTAAGAAAAGGAATATCGACTATCTACTATACTAAATCGTTGTACATTTCAAGTCAAGTTGTACATTTCAATTTGAATTAGGGATTCTACGTACAAATAGAAGTGGTCAGTCGTTAACTACATATACACATCGGGTCATATATGTATTACCATTATATCATACATTTTAGAATAAAATTACAATAACAAATAAAGAAGGAGGATTTTCAATGCGAGATCTAAAAACATACCTCTCTGTGGCACCGGTAGTAAGTACTCTATGGTTCAGATCTTTAGCGAGTTTATTGATAGAGATCAATCATTTATTTCCGGATGCGTTGATATTTCTTTTTTTTTTTTCATTCTAGCTAGTGAGATTTTGGGGGGGGGGGGGGTGTGAAGAAGATTAGAGATACAATCAACTATCTGTGACTAATCCCTTTTTTTCTCTTCTTCTTTTTTTTTTTTAATAAATGGAAATGTGATGGCTATAGCAACAATATCATACAAGATACCTAAATGAAATACTGTACAGCGATTTGTATTTGTTATAAACTGTAAATTAAATATAGTTACAAATCATTATATTTCTTATTATTATTATAGTGATTATTGATTGATTTAAATTGAAAGGAAATCTTTCATAATTTTATTTCGAGTGAGCAACTTCTATTTCATTTTTTTTGGTTCCTTTCTTCTTCCCTTCGAATCAGAAAATAGAAAAATGGAGTCAGTCAAAAACCCAAAGGAGGTTCGTGGCCAAAAGTAAAGATGTACGAGTAACGGTTATTTTGGAATGTACCACTTGTGTTCGAAATTGTGTTAATAAAAAGTCAATGGGCATTTTTAGATATATTACTCAAAAGAATCGACATAATACACCCAGTCGATTGGAATTGAGAAAATTTTGTACCTTTTGTTACAAACATATGATTCACAGTGAAATAAAGCAATAGATCGAACCGATTGCCTCTGTGTTTGCCTTCCAATCCAAGGAACGTGAAAAACGACGTAATATAGATAACATAACCATTTCTATAACATATATTAAATATAAACAAATCCTATTTATTAATTAATTCTAAATCATTTTTGATCATTTTTGTTTTAATCCGATCAAAATAGGAGTAGGATTTTCGGGATAAAGAATAAACAAACCATGGATAAATCCAAGCGATTCTTTCTCAATTTCAAGCGATCTTTTCGTAGGTGTTTTCCCCTGATCCAATTGGGGGATTGAATTGATTATCGAAACAAGGGTTTAATTAGTCTATTTATTAGTGAACAGGGAAAAATATTATCTAGACGGGTGAATAAATTGACTTTAAAACAACAACAATTAATTACCGTTGATATAAAACAAACTCTTATTTTATCTTTGTTACCTTTTCATAATAATGAGAAACAATTCAAAAGAAGTGAGTCGACCACTCAAACTGCTGGTCTGAGAACTAAAAATAAATAACTCTTCAATTGAATCAAAATATAATTCCAATCCGAATGCAAAATGAGAATTTACTTTTTGTTCAAAAACTCTGAGAATCCAGGTTTGATTATCATGTCATAAGAAAAAAACTAATTGGGAAAGAAGAATAAATCTTTTTTTTATTGAACGTGTTTGTTCATTTTGATAACTTTCTCATAGGATGATATTTTATCATACTAATTTCTACTCTACCTTCTCGGAGTTCATTCTCCAAGGAACTCCCTTTAAAAAATTCCAGTGAATTCCTTCCAATCACATAATTGTTTATAAATGGATTTCTTGTCGAACAAGAAACTCGAGCGAGATCCATTTATATACGACAATGAGCCTCCCAATATGCGAGATCCATTTATATACAACAATGAGCCTCCTAATATTGAGAGGCTAATAACTTCAACTAGTCTCTATGCTCCTCGAATGGATCTCTTAGTTGTTAAGAGGGTTACCCAAAAGCAGTATATAAGGGGTACCCAATAAAACTTACAAGTAAACCCGATATAAAGATGGCAACTAGGGTTGCTGTTTCCATTATTATATAGTTTAAAGATCATAATGGGTCTATGATAAGATCATTTATTTACAACGGAATGGTATACAAAGTCAACAGATCTCAATGAATATGAAATACGATTTATGGCTATATAAACCATTGAGAATAGTTATAGATCTGGTCCAAGACGAACTGCTATAGGTAGTTTATTGAAACCATTGAATTCAGAATACGGTAAAGTAGCTCCTGGGTGGGGAACTACTCCTTTGATGGGTATAGCAATGGCCCTTTTTGCGGTATTCCTATCTATTATTTTGGAGATTTATAATTCTTCCATTTTACTGGATGGAATTGGAATGAATTAGATTCACAAGAACTAGTGACTGGCTTTTCAATACAAAGTGAAGTATTTAGGTGTCTGATTTTTATCCCATTCTATTTCGGTAGTTCGATTGTGAAATTTCTTTCTTTCTATATTTCCGGAATATGAGTGGGTGACTTATTATAATTTATCCTATGGATAGTATAGAGAGTGCATCTGTCATCTTGATAGAGATGGTTTTACTTCGTCGGATATTCATTCTAGTATCTGAAGCACAAAATATAGGAAATAGATTCCAAAGTATTATTAGCACTATGATTCATCCTTAATATTTAGACCACATGTCCGGACTTCCATTTTTGTTTTTCAAAGAGTTAGATTTAGAAGTTATAAATCGAAATATTTTTATTTTTTCAAACTCTTATTTACACTTATTTTGATCAAAGAACAAGGGTGTGGTTGGATTTTTATTCATTCTAGTTATTCATTGAATAAGTGATAATCCAACAGTTCTTACTTAATGAATTTTCGGAATTAGTTTATAAAGAAAGAGTTTTATTGAATCATTATGGTTCTAGTATGAATCTGGGGTTTTAACCGATTCATAGCCTCTTAACAAGAGAATTCCTACCAATATCGATAATAAAGAAAACAGTAGTTAAAGGCGCATTACACATAATAAGAAAAACTATCAAATAGGTAAAAAGAAGATTTAAGAGGCCTATAACCATCACCATAGAGACAAATGAGCTGACTTGATATTTTGGCATTATAACCACAAGGAAGAACTTTCAGATTTTTATTCTTTTGTATCTTCATAAATGATTGAATCAGAGGATTAAGAAGTTTCGAACTTAACTTTCTATTACACATATCCAATAGAACTAGTATTTTGGTGTTTCTGTTTGAGCTGTATGAGATGAAATTCTCATATATGGTTCTTGGGGGGGTCCGCTCCGTTTACCTATCCCAATAAAATCTATGATTGGTTAGAAGAACATCCTAAGATTCAGACAATTGCAGATGATATAACTAGTAAATATGTTCCTGCTCATGATAACGTTTTTTATTGTCTAGGCGAAATTACATTTACTTGTTTTTTAGTACAAGTAGCTATTGGAACCATGACTTTTTATTACCGTCCGACTGTTACAGAGGCTTTTGCTTCTGTTTAATATATAATGATTGAAGCTAACTTTGGTTGGTTAATCCGATTAGTTCATCGATGGTCAGCCAGTATGATGATCCTAATGATGATCTTGCATGTATTTCGTGTGTATCTCACCGGCGGCTTTGAAAAACCTCATGAATTGACTTAGGTTACAAGTGTAGTTTTGGGTGTATTGACCGCATTTTTTGGTGTAACTGGTTATTCCTTACCACGGAACCAAATTGGATATTGGGCAGTAAAAATTGTAACAGGTGTGCTAGAAGCCATTCTTGTAATAGGATCGCCCTTGGTAAAGTTATTACGTGGAAATGCTAGTGTGGGACAATCCACTTTGACTCAGTTTCATTGTTTACACACTTTTGTATTACCTCTTCTTACTGCCGTATTCATGTTAATGCACTTCCTAATGATACGTAAGCAAGGGATTTCTGGCCCTTTATGATATAATGTAATGTAATTTATAATGTAAATAATATAAAAAGTATATTATATCATAGCTATTTTTAATCAATCATTTATCAATTTGGGTAGGACAAATAGTATTTCATTGCTCCAAATATGTCCTATTAAGACAAATAAGACATGTGTTTGGATATTTCTCTTCAACTCCGCAAAAATGTAATAATGTATTATTTTCATTTTTTTGACACTCATAGTTGAAGTGAATTTTCTGAAGATAAAATGGATTATGGGAGTGTGTGACTTGAACTATTGATTGGGCCGTGCAGAATATATGCTCTTATCTGCCACATTTGAATTCACCACTAAAATAAAAAAATGTGTCTTTGTTACACCATACAGAGGTATAGGCTGATTCTTTGAAGAGAATCTTTTCTATGATTAGACTCGATCATGTCGTGTATGAATAGGCTCCGTGAGATCCAATAGAAAGAATAAGTGAAGTGATGTGACATAATCTCGGAGTATGTTCTATATATTTCACTTACTTAATAGTATGGAAATGTATTCATTTTCTTTGTATTGACTCGATTTATTATACTATCGGAGTGAAACAGGGGATCTAAAGAAGAATAAGAAGAATAAAGGCTAAACTAGATTAGTAACAAGTAAATGCTTTGTATGTATAAAGTTTTGATATTCTTTGGGAAAAAGTCCAATTGCAAGGCCTGAGACAGCCCAGAAAGCATTTGATCATGATTTGTAAGTGATACGAACCTAGGACGACCTGCTGCTAAACCCGTATTATATTAGCCCGGATCTCAATTAAGTTCAAGTTCTAATGGAATGGACCTCAACCCTTAACCAACCTGTGGTTAGAAACCTTGGTATAATGTAGATGCCACAATAGGGGATGGAAAACCTATTGATAAGTCAAGCTAAAACAACCAATTCTCTAATGGTGTTTTAGGTGTTCTCAAAGAACAAAGAGATAATTAATCTCACAAGTATTTTCTCAATCAAATCAAAATTTTTTTATTATTGAAAAAAATAAGCCTTTAAATAGGCTTTGAAAGAAATAAAATAAACCCTAGAAACCCTAGGAAAAACCGGCCACACAATGAAGAAGTCTACCTTGGCCGAATCTTTCCTTTTCCTAAACTAATTTGGATTAATTAATTCCTTTATTTTGAATTAGGAATTAATTAATTTACAATGAAAATAATAAAATAAAAACTTTCCTAAACTTATTTGTCCAGAAAATAAATAATTAAAAACTAAAAAGTAATGGTAGTTTCCTAAAAACAAAAAGTAGAATAAAATTAGGAAACTATAATACTAGCTTTTTGACTAAATTGACTTTGACCAATCTTTGACTAAATTGAGCTCCAAATCAGCTTCAATATGCTTTGTAGGATTCCAAATAAGCTTATTGTGAAGTTCCTCACGTTGCCCTTGCTTGGAAGTATGAGAAAAGGCTAATACAGTAAAATACAGTAAAGCCAGCAAGGAATACAGCAAAACCGGCCTTTCCTTCTCCTTGTGCACAAACCACCTTGTTGGTCGGTTTTGAAACTGATTTGGCTGGTTTCTATGACTCATCCTCCATATGAATTGAACCCATAAGGATGGGGTTCCAATTCATACAACCCGGCCTCCTTATTATCACCAAAAACGTCACCCGACCCTGTTTTGGCTTCTATTGCTTGTATGAGTAAAACAGGCCTTGGTTCTTTAGATGTGGCCAACCCCTCTTGAATATGACTTATTCCTTGTATGAATACAGCAGGATTGTCCTTGAACTTCTTGGCTTGGGCCCTAGTGATCGGTCCCACCTTCATTTGTATTGTGTCAGCACCCCAGCGGGTTGTCGGTCGAGCAGTCTCGGGTGGATTCGCATCATTCCCCTCCTCATGAAAAGGATTTGTCCTCAAATCAAAGTCATCACCTGCAGAAAAAGGAGATAAATCAGCAACATTAAAGGTGGCACTAACACTATACTCACCCGGTAGATCAACATTGTCGTTTATCCTCTCCAAAACTTGAAAAGGTCCATCACCCCTCGGCATGAGTTTTGATTTCCTTTGGTCAGGGAATCTTTCTTTCCTTAAATGCAGCCACACCCAATCTCCAGGTTCAAACACCATTGATTTTCAGCCTTGATTAGCTACCCTTGCATATTGCTCGGTCCTCCTCTCAATGTTTGCTCGGGTCTTCTCATGAATCTGCTTTACAAAATCAGCTATTTATTTTCCATCTAGATTAGCACGCTCACTTAAAGGCAAAGGTGTTAAATCTAATGGAGTCAAAGGATTAAAACCATAAACAATTTCAAATGGAGTAAATTTAGTTGCTGAATGTAAAGACCTATTATATGCAAATTCAACATGTGGCAAACATTCTTCCCAAGTCCTTAAATTTCTACTAATTAATGCTCTCAACAATGCAGACAATGTTCTATTTACTACTTCGGTTTGTCCATCAGTTTGTGGATGACAAGTAGTTGAAAATAAAAGCTTAGTACCTAATTTAGCCCACAATGTTTTCCAAAAATACCTTAAGAACTTAGCATCCCTATCCGACACAATAGTTCTTGGCATTCCATGCAATCTCACAATTTCCTTGAAAAATAAATTAGCAATATTGGATGCATCATCAGTTTTGTTACATGCAATAAAATGTGCCATCTTAGAAAACCTATCTACTACAACAAATATTGAATCCTTACCTGTCCTTGACCTAGGCAACCCAAGAATAAAATCCATAGACAAATCTACCCAAGGATAGGTAGGGATCGGCAAAGGCTTCTACAATCCATGCGGTTTCAATGTTGATTTTGTTTTTCGGCACTTCAAACATCTTTCAAAAATTCTCTCAACATCTCTCCTCATGTTAGGCCAATAAAAATGTTCTTGCAGCAAGGATAAAGTTTTTAAAACACCAAAATGACCCATTAAACCACCCCCATGACCTTCCCGAACTAATAATTCCCTAATACTACAATTAGGCACATAAAGTTTGCTTTCCTTAAATAAATATCCCTCAAATATGTAAAATTTATTAAATCCATGTTTCAAACAGGTTTTAAAAATTTCTCCAAAGTCACTATCATGCTCATAAAGTTCTTTCAATTGTTTAAATCCAAGCAACCTAGCATCTAAGGTAGAAAAGAGCACATACCTTCGGGATACTGCATCGGCAACCACATTTTCCTTACCTTTTTTGTAGCGGATCACATATGGAAATGTTTCAATAAACTCAATCCACTTAGCATGCATTCGGTTAAGCATTCCTTGACCCTTGATATGCTTCAAAGACTCATGATCCGTATGAATCACAAACTCCTTTGGCATGAGATAATGCTACCACATCTCCAAAGCCCTCACCAAAGCATACATCTCCTTGTCATAAGTCGGGTAGTTTAGGGCAGCTCCATTCAATTTTTCACTAAAGTAGGCTATGGGCCTTCCTTCTTGCATTAAAACAGCTCCAATACCTACACCCGAAGCATCACACTCAATTTCAAAAGTCTTAGAAAAATTTGGCAAAACTAACAAAGGTGCATTACACAATTTTTCTTTCAATAAATTAAAAGATTTTTCTTGTACTTCCCCCCATTTGAAACCAACATTATTCTTGACAACTTCATTCAATGGTGCTGCTATGGTGCTAAAATCCTTGACAAATCTTCGGTAAAAGCTTGCCAAGCCATGAAAGCTCCTCACTTGGGTGATGGAAGTAGGAACCGGCCACTCTTGAATTGCTTTCACCTTAGCTTGGTCAACTTTGATTCCTGCAGCACTTACTACAAAACCTAGAAACACAAGCTCTTCTTTGCAAAATTCACATTTTTTTAATGTTAGCAAATAATCTTTCCTTTCTAAGAACTTGCAAAACTTGCCTAAGTTGATCCACATGGTCATCCAAATTTCGGCTATATATTAGAATGTCATCAAAATAAACAACCACAAAATTACCAATAAATGGACGCATTACATGATTCATAAGCCTCATGAAAGTACTAGGTGCATTGGATAATCCAAAAGGCATAACTAACCATTCATACAGCCCATATTTAGTTTTGAATGTGGTTTTCCATTCATCACCTTCTTTCATCCTAATTTGGTGATAACCACTCCTAAGATCAATTTTTGTAAACATGCAAGCACCATGCAACTCATCAAGCATATCATCTAATCTAGGAATGGGATGTCTATATTTGATGGTAATGTTGTTTATAGCCTTACAATCAACACACATTCTCCAAGAACCATCCTTTTTAGGTACCAACAAAACAGGAACAGCACATGGACTTAAACTCTCACGAATATATCCTTTATCAAGCAAATCACTTACCTGTTTTTGCAGCTCCTTTGTTTTTTCGGGATTGCTCCTATAAGGTGGTCTATTTGGTATGGCAACCCCTGGAACAAAGTCAATTTGATGTTCTATCCCTCGAATAGGTGGTAGTCCACTTGGAATCTCATTTGGGAAGACATCTCCAAATTCCTTCAAAAGATAAATCATTGAACTTGGCAATTCAAGTTCTTCAAAGTTAGTTTGATCATTAAAATAATTTTCTTTGTAAAGCATGACCAGCAAAGGTTTCTTACACTCAATAACCTTATTAATATCCCCTAAACTCAAATAAAAATTGCTACTTAACCTTTCCTTTCTTTCTTTTTCTTTTTTTCCCTTGGATTGGCGCAAACCATCGGATTTCTCTTCCTTCTCCAAGCTCGCGGGTTTGCCACTTCCTTTTCCCTCTCTTTCGGCTTTCCCTTGATCTTTCCACTCAATATGAACCTTAGGAACCTTACCTTGGTCAGCAACCTCAATCTTACCTTCTTGAAAGAATGGTGAAGCCGTTGGTGCCATACTTGCTTTTTCCTTAAGCTTTTCGGCTTCTCTCCTTTGTTGCATTTGTAATTGGTCTTTGTAAACCTCTTTAGGAGATAATGGTTTCAGCTTGACCTTCTTCCCTTTAAACCTGAAAACAATACTATTTTCTCGACCAAAATGAGTAGCATCTTAATCAAATTGCCATGGTCTACCTAATAGTATATGTCCAGCAATCATGGGTACAATATCACATAAAACTACATCCTCATATCTACCTATATTAAATTTTACTTTGGCTTGTTTATTCACTTTTATTTCACCACTATCATTAAGCCATTGTAATCTATAAGGTTCTGGATGTTTAATAGTTATTAAGCCTAATTTATCAACTACAATGTTACTAATTACATTTGTACAACTTCCACTATCAATAATCATACTACAAATCTTACCTTGAATTTCACATCGGGTGTGGAAGATGTTCTCTCTTTGAATTTCATTCTCATCTTTGTATGCAGCAAGTACTCTCCTAGAAAGCAAGTTTAATTCAGCATTGGATGCTTGCAAGGTTTCAGGTTCATCCCCCAAGTCCTCCTCCTCTTGCTTGGCTTCATCCTTACTTTCTTCACTTTTCGATTCTAGCTCGTCATTGCCCTTTAACACCATGATTCTTCTATTCGGGCATTGGCTATCAATGTGTCCTCCTCCCTAGCACTTAAAACACACAACATCATAAGTTCTAGAAGGTTTAGGATCTAATTTTACCTCATTCTTTGGTGCTTGGACAGATTTGGTTCTAGTCTCCTTCCTTGGCCAGTTTGAACTTTCTTCTTTGACTTTCGGCTTTAGCTTGCTTTCATAGATGGGATTGTTCCTCCAGCCACTTGAATTGGACCTTCCACTGTTGGAAACACCTCCAAACCATGTTCTTACACCCCTCCTCTTGAATTGGTTCTCAAGCTTAATGGCTACATGCAACATCTCCTCCAATTCCAAGTATTGTTGTAATTCAAGTTGGTTGGCAATGTCACGGTTCAAGCCACCAAGAAATCTCGCCATTGTTGCTTCTCTATCCTCATTCATATTCAGCCTCATCATTAACATCTCCATCTCTTTGTAATAATCCACCACGGACCTACTTCCTTGAGACAAAGATTGAAGCCTTTGATGCAGCAACCTTTGGTAATGAGATGGCACAAACCGCTTTCTCATGGCTCCTTTCATTTGACGCCATGTTGTAATCAAGTCATCACCAACCCTTCTTCGGGTGCTTTGCTCATTTGTCCACCATTGGAGTGCATAATGGCCAAACTCCATTGCTGCCAACTTCACCTTCTTACCTTCCGAATAGTTGTGGCAGTCAAAAATCATCTCCATTTTTTCTTCCCACTCCAAAAAAGCTTCGGGATCACTTTTACCCATAAAAGGTGGGATATTAACCTTGATATTTCCCAAATCATCATCTATATCTTCCCTCCTATATCTCCCACGGCCAGCTCTATCTTGGATAGCAAAGGTTTCGTCCATACCTTCCTCAAAGTCACCGTCGAATGGCTCCTCATCAAATTCCTCTCTCGGCCTCTCGCGACCTCCTCGTCCTCGGCCTCGTCCTCCATAGAATTCTTGCCTATTTCTTGTATTCGGCCTTCCTTGTGAGGCTTCTAGTCTTCCCACTCTTTGATTTACATGCTCAACTTGAGCACTAACCCGCTGTATTGATTCCAAAACAGCTCTCATGACCACTTGGTCTCCACTCCCGGTAGCTTGGTCATCGCCATGGAATGCTACGGACTCTTCCTCATTGAGCCTTAAGGGTGGATCCCCTCTTCTTATTCTAGAATCTGCCATGTTAGTAAAATACTGCAAAAATAAAATAAATCCTCACAATATTCACTCCCTCACGTGTTTCACTCAAACAAGGTCTCGACACTCGTGTTTGCACACTAGTTTCGGCTTTTACCCTCTTTTAAGCTCTCACACTCTTGCCTTTTTCCACTCAATGAATTATCTCAAAGTTCTAATTAAAACACCCACAAAACAGCAATTAGATCACTAGTATGTTTTAATTAAACTTATCAACAAAGCAGTAGCGAAAAGTAGGCAATACCGAAAGAATCCAACAAATCCTAATTTTTCGGCTTTCTAGACAAGAAAACACAAAATAATGGGAAAACGTTGGAATTTTTGAAAACTGCACTGGATGGTAGTAGATTATGAGTTCAATAAAATTCCAGAAAAAGAAATTGAAATACGAACAAGAATCAAAGAGAACAAAATTATAGAAAAGTGTTGGTTGTTGTTCTTGTAATTCAAGTTTTGTATCAATTCCTTTAACTAATTTTAATCCAAAAAATTTGAACACCCAAAATCCAAATATCCAACAGCAAGAATAATTTCCCAGCAACTCAAATATTGAATAAATAATCAAAACCCAGCAGCTCCAACAAATTTCCAGCAAACAAATCAAACTCCAACAAACAGAAATTATTTTTTTTTTATTCGACTTTACCTCTTCTTTTTTTTTTCACTCACAGAACACAAACAACTGCAGTAGGAAGAATAATTACCAAAATTGCAATTCCAACTCCAAAACAAACACCAAACCCGTGACCTCCAAAATGTGCAGTTTTTTTTTTTTTTTTTTTAAATGATGCCACAAACTTCTTCTTTTTTTTTTTTTTTTGAATATATGAATGCAAATTTCTAAGACTAAAACAGCAAGGAAAAATCAACAAAAACCAAATTATCAAGAACAACGATAAAAGACAACCAACAAACTAGGAAACAAAAATACGATAAAACTAGCAAATCCTAATTCAACTAGGAATGATTTTTTTTTTTTTTTTTTAAGATGCTGAACGTGTATAGGATGGATGCAATCTTAACCTAATGCTAAAATTGCAGAATAACACAAAAACAAATAAAGCAAATAAAGATAGATCAAACCTGAACAAAATTTAGCTCTGATACCAAATGATACGAACCTAGGACGACCTGCTGCTAAACCCGTATTATATTAGCCCGGATCTCAATTAAGTTCAAGTTCTAATGGAATGGACCTCAACCCCTAACCAACCCGTGGTTAGAAACCTTGGTATAATGTAGACGCCACAATAGGGGATGGAAAACCTATTGATAAGTCAAGCTAAAACAACCAATTCTCTAATGGTGTTTTAGGTGTTCTCAAAGAACAAAGAGATAATTAATCTCACAAGTATTTTCTCAATCAAATCAAAGTTTTTTTATTATTGAAAAAGATAAGCCTTTAAATAGGCTTTGAAATAAATAAAATAAACCCTAGAAACCCTAGGAAAAACCGGCCACACAATGAAGAAGTCTACCTTAGCCGAATCTTTCCTTTTCCTAAACTAATTTGGATTAATTAATTCCTTTATTTTGAATTAGGAATTAATTAATTTACAATGAAAATAATAAAATAATAACTTTCCTAAACTTATTTGTCCAGAAAATAAATAATTAAAAACTAAAAAGTAATGGTAGTTTCCTAAAAACAAAAAGTAGAATAAAATTAGGAAACTATAATACTAGCTTTTTGACTAAATTGACTTTGACCAATTTTTGACTAAATTGAGCTCCAAATCAGCTTCAATATACTTTGTAGGATGCCAAATAAGCTTATTGTGAAGTTCCTGACGTTGCCCTTGCTTGGAAGTATGAGAAAAGGCTAATACAGTAAAATACAGTAAAGCCAGCAAGGAATACAGCAAAACCGGCCTTTCCTTCTCCTTGTGCGCAAACCACCTTGTTGGTCGGTTTTGAAACTGATTTGGCTGGTTTGAATGACTCATCCTCCATATGAATTGAACCCATAAGGATGGGGTTGCAATTCATACAACCCGGCCTCCTTATTATCACCAAAAACGTCACCCGACCCTGTTTTGGCTTCTATTGCTTGTATGAGTAAAACAGGCCTTGATTCTTTAGATGTGGCCAACCCCTCTTGAATATGACTTATTCCTTGTATGAAGACAGCAAGATTGTCCTTGAACGTCTTGGCTTGGGCCTTAGTGATCGGTCCCACCTTCATTTGTATTGGGTCAGCACCCCAGCGGGTTGTCGGTCGAGCAGTCTCGGGTGGATTCGCATCAGTAAGCTTACTTGGGTATCAAGCATTTAACTATAAGAACTTAATTCCTTACAATGGATGGTTGTTGAAACTCCAAAAAAGGAAATTTGGTAAATTTATTCTTACTCTTACATAGAGTCATTCATACAGGTGTGGATAGCATATAAAATTATTTTTTTTTTAATATGGATCTATTTGGTTCATTTGATTTGTTCTCAAGTCGGATGATGAAAAATTATCATGTCCTGTTCTTTTGGGGGATCCTATCCTAATAACAAAAACACTTAACTTGAACGATCCTATATTAAGAGCTAAGTTGGCTAAGGGGATGGGCCATAATTATTACGGAGAGCCGGCATGGCCCAACGATCTTTTATATATTTTTCCAGTAGTAATTTTAGGTCCTATTGCATGTAACATAGGTTTAGCGGTTCTATAACCATCAATGGTTGGCAAACCCGTGGATCCATTTGCAACTCCTTTGGAGATATTGCCTGAATGGTATTTCTTTCCTGTATTTCAAATTCTTCATATAGTGCCCAATAAATTATTGGGCATTCTTTTAATGGTTTCCTTACCCACAGGGTTATTAACAGTATCCATTTTGGAGAATGTTAATAAATTCCAAAAACATTTCATCGTCCAGTAGCGACAACCATGTTTTTGATTGGTACTATAGTAGCCATTTGGTTGGGTATTGGAGCAATGTTACCTATTGAAAAATCCCTAACTTTAGGTCTTTTTAAAATTGATTCAATTGTGAAAAAAAAAAAAAAAAAAAAACACAATATGTGTATCTAGGGAATAGTCGCTTCAAAGTGAATTCTCCTTAGATACATTTATTTATTCAATTCAATTTTGGATCTATTCTGACTGTATGGAATGTGCTAAAGATTTAAAACTCATTTTTATCTTTTTTTCTTTTAAAAAAAAAGAAATAATCCATTAAAATTTATGCAAAATGCTTTTCTATTTCTAGGATGTCCAATATAAGTTTTATATCTTCTATGCGAAAATGTTTCATTTTCGTAAGGTCTTCTTCACTGTTATTAAAAGGTCTAATAATGTATGTATATTGGAAATTTTAAGGCAATTGTAGACCCTGGGGTGTGCAATTCTAAATGGTCAATAAAAATAGGTTTCAATGTTATTTCGTTTTGATTTTTACGTGGTTTAGCCTATCCATCAATAA
The DNA here is from genome assembly GCF_031755915.1 of Ziziphus jujuba. Taxonomy (NCBI): domain Eukaryota; kingdom Viridiplantae; phylum Streptophyta; class Magnoliopsida; order Rosales; family Rhamnaceae; genus Ziziphus; species Ziziphus jujuba. Next base: position 1,797,121 of record NC_083389.1, on the reverse strand, counting down.
AAGTAAAAAAGGGTAAAGTAACTTTGTGTTGGTTTTTTTTCTAAATTGAAATTTCTTCTTCTGCATGTAAAAAGGGAATAAATAAATGAATCAAATTTTAGGAAGCCTCATGAAGTGCTTCTTTAGGAGTTAAACTTCCATTTGTCCATATTTCGAGAAAACGTATCTCTAGTTTTTCATTCCCATTTGCATAAGAATGAATACTATGATTGGCATTTTAAACAGGCATGAATACAACATCTATAGGATAAATTCCATCTTGAAAGTTATTTGCATTTTTATATGATAGCCGCAAAGCCTTTCGAGTTGTAATTCAATATACAAATTAATTGATTCCGTTAGTTTCGCTATAGGCTGTATATTATCAACGATTTCCACCGACGATGGTAAGATGATGTCTTGAGTAGGTATATATCGGGGACCTTTAACACAAATAGACGCATCATGAGTTCCATAAAGATTACTTCTCAATACAATTTCTTTCAAATTCATTAAAATTTCATGTGCAGATTGTTGAATACCCACTATGGTAGAATATTCATGTGGTATTTTATCAAATTTTGTGCATGTGATACATGTTCCTTCTATTTTTTCCAAGCAAAGCTCTTCACATCGCAATGCCTATTGTATCAGCTTGGCCTTTCTTAACTAGAGCCAGAATAAAGCATCCATAGTAAAGATGCTTACTATCCACTCATGATTCAACACACTTCCATTGCAGTGTCTGAGTGTATACTGTTACCTTTTCAGTAACCATAGTAATATTATTTGATCAGTTCATTGAATTATTTATCTCTCTTAAAATATCTTCAATGTTTATCTTTATACACATATTTTTTTAGGAGGTCTACAGCCATTATGTGGCATTGGGGTTACATCTCGTATGAAATTTAATAGTATACCACTTCTATGAATAGCTTTTGATGCTGCATCTCTTCCGAGACCGAGGCCTTTTATGATAACTTCTGCCTGTTGCATACCTTGATCCACTACTGTCCGAATAGCATTTCCCACTACGGTTTAAGCTGCAAATGGCATCCCTCGTTTTGTACCCTTGAATCCACAAGCACCAGCGGAAGACCCGACCCCTTACATCTATAATAGTCACAATAGTATTGTTAAAACTTGTTTGAACATGAATAACTCCCTTTGGTATTCTACACACATTTTTACATGAACCAATACATCTATTCTTTCATGAACCAATTTTTGGTATAAGTTTTGACATATTTTATCATATCATAAATATAAGTCAGAGATATATGGATTTATCCATTTCATGTCAAAACGGATCCTTTATTTTTATTTTTGTATTTGTACAATAATTCCTTTTGATTTATAGAGTCCTTTTTTGTTTAGAAAGATTATAATTGTCTTTGTTTATGTCTCGGGTTGGAACAAATAACTATAATTCATCCCTGCCTATGGATCAATCGACATTTTTCATAAATTTTATGCATAGAGGCTCTTATTTTCATATTTGTCATTCCTTAATTAATTTTAACTTTCTTTATTGGAAGAAAATAAGTTGCTTGAAATTTTTAACTTTAAATTATATACCCCAAAAATGAATGTTGAAATTGAAAAAACCATTTAATCATTGGATTCTTTTTTTGGAGTCTATAAATTATACTTCCGCTGGTTGAATCATAATGACCTGCTTCACTTTTGCTTCGATTTCCTCGTTGTATACGTATAAAAAAACTACTTATAATCATTCCTGAACATAATCTAGAATCATATTTTCATTATCTAAACAAATTCAGACTATACCATTGGGTAGTCATGCAGTAATTCAACCTTCATGAATCTTTTTTTCCTTTCATTTTAGGTTAAACTCCTTGAGGTATCAACTAATACGGGAGGGGTGATATTAGAAAACCGCCCTCTCTCTTTTCTTTTTTTTCTTTCACAAATATGAAAGTTTCACATATAATTTGCATATCAAAAGGATTACCATATATAACATAAAAGTTCTCCACCAATTCCGTCTAGTCGAGCCTCTTTGTCTGTCATTATACCCCGAGAAGCAGAAAGAATTACAATCCCCATTTCGCCTAAAATTCTAGGAATTCATTGATAGTTAGAATATATTCGTAGACTGGGTCGACTGATCCATTTTAAATTTGAAACAGCTTTATATGGTCCTTTCCTATTCCTTCTATGTCGTAGGTTTAAAACCAAAAAATCTTTGTTGTTTTCTTAATGTTTCCGCATGTTTTCAATAAAATCTTCACGTAAAAGGATTTTAAAAATGTTTTCAATAATGTTAGTAGATGGCATTCAAACTGTTATTTTTTTATTCATATCAGTATTTTGTATAGAGGTTATTATGTCAGCAATAATGTCTTTATTCATGATAAACTCACATTTTTATTATACTCGAATTTTGATACAATAAACATGCTCTTTTTATGTTTTTCTTTATTTTTTAATATGAATTCTTAAGCATATACATGAGGCACAACCAATATACTACTAATAATAAATCTCAATTTACTAAATAATCTTAATATATTTCAGTTAAATACTCAGTTAAATATTATAATTATATTAATTATATTAATTATGTTATAATTAATTATATTAATTATGTTATGGTCTCTTCTTATAATACTTTGGGTGTTAATGAAACTATTTTAGTGAAATTTAATTGTCCTAATTCCTGAGCGATCGAAAAAAAAAATCGAGTTCCTTTTGGATTTCCTTCTTGATCAATAACAATCGTAGCATTGTCATCATGTTGTATGATCATATCGTTCTCACGTTTGAGTTCTTTACAAGTATGTACAATTACAGCTCTGATCACTTCTGATCATTCTAAAGGTGTATTTGGTACTGCTTCCTTGATTACAGCAACAATAACGTCACCAATATGAGCATATCGTCGATTACTAGCTCCTACGATTCAAATACTCATTAATTCTCGGGCTCCACTGTTATCCACTACATTCAAATGGCTTGGGGTTGAATCAATTTTATATTTGTTTTTTCAATTAACATAAAGAGCAAAGTAAAAAAAAAAAAAAATGTTGTTTGTTCAAAACAAAAAAGGAAACCTGCAATTGTTTTTTTTTTTTTCATCCAAAAAACCTTTTCTTTTGGTTCTACGTTCCTGTACCGAAATAATGAATTGAGTTCGTATGCCACTAGCGAAATAGCCCTTTTGGCTATATTTTCTGCTACTCTGCTGATTTCATAAAGTATTCTATCGAGTTTGAAGACCACTACCCAATATTGGGAGATCCTTTCCTCGAACCCATATGGGTTTCTGTAGGTCTTATTGTAATTGGTTTGTCTGGAAATATACGTACCCATACTTCCCACCATGGTGGACATTTTGTGTCATTGCTTGTCGATTGGCTTCAATTTGTCGAAATGTGATCCAAGCAGGTTCAAGCACTTAAAGAGCATATCTACCAAAGCAAATACGATTACCTCGATAAGATATTCCTTTAATTCTTCCTCTATGATGTTTATGAAATCTGGTTCTTTTGGGGTTATAGTTGATGGTTGTTTATTAATTCCATCTCTACTACAGAACTGGACATGAGCGTTTCTTCCCATCCAGCTCCTCGCGACTGAAATGATTAAAAAATAATATCTATATATTTATATTTATGTATTTAATGAATAATATATTGAAAAAATATTTTGATTCATGAGATTTTTTGAAATTTGATCTAATCTATTAGAAATTTTTATATCTTGTTTTGATATATAACCAAACATGGGTTTGATTTATAGAGAATTTTTATTTAGAGATACATTTAGAGATAATAGTATAGATAAAGTCATTTTCTTATTAGGTTATAACGAATCTTTATTTAGTTTTGCTTTTTATTGTCATATCAGATCTGCTAAAATTTAGAAATTCAATAAAATCAAAATTTTCACGGCGAATATTTACTCTTCCAATATTCAGTTGTAGGATTAGTCTCTGACATGACCTTTCAGAATAAATGAATTGGTTTCTGGTTCGTTCCACCATTCTACCCAATGAATCATTAAGATTTGTTTTCAATATAATCTTATGTATTCATAGGTTCTATCATTCCCATTGCTTCTCGATTAATGGTTGGGTCTGACTTCTACAATGAAGCCATTAACGAAATTTGATTTATTATCGACTCAATCCTCTTAGTATTTATTGGTTCGGGGCTGTTGATTCTTTTTCTATGAATAGACCTTACATATTGGAATAATATATCATTGATATTTTTTTTTTTCGCTCTTTCTCTCATTCTTCCATTTATCTGCATATTTTTTTCTTTACAACTCAGACTTAGATTAGTTTCTTCTCTTTTGTTGTTTGTTTATGCAAAAAAGATTTCAGTTGCTACGTTGATATAACCAATATATCATATCTCGACTGGCTTTTTATATCTAGATAATGCGAAACGATGAGTTGGTTATTAGATCTATATTAGTTCTATATTTATATTAGTTCTATAATAGTTATTAGTTCATAACTATGGGTTGGTACTTCTTTATTTTTTTTGAACCCTAATCCTAAAAAATCCAATGAGTCACACACTAAGCATAGCAATTATATCAAATGATTAACCGAATTTTTATTCAACCTTATAGAATTGTTCACTTTTATTTTGAGTTAAGAGAAAAAGAATGAAAGAATTTATCATTTTTTGTTCTATTACTGGATGGATATAATAGAACTAAAGATAAGTCAAGTAAAGGCCTATTATTCCTCTTCTATAAATATCCAAATTTTGATTCCTATACCCCATAAATAGTTCAAACTGTATAGGAATAGTAATCAATTTTCGCTTGAATGGTTTGCAGAGGAACCATTCCTTCTCTGATCCATTCGACACATGCAATTTCTTTTCTGTCGATACGCCCTACAATTTGTACTTTAATTCCTTTTGTACCCGCCTACTCAGTTAATTAAATAGCTTTTTTTATTGCTTTCTGAAATGAAACTCTATTTTTTAATTGTCCGGCTATAAAAATCAATTTAGATTTTTCCCAATCTTGGATTATTTATTCGTTGCACAAAAAAACTTTTTGAATTCTTCTTAGAAAGAGATTTTGCTAACAAAAAATCTTTCAATGCTGCTGAATATCCTTTCCTTTTCCAAATATTTTTTCGAATGCGTTTTTTTGATATAGAGGTGCACTTTTTGGAATTGCCATCAAAAAATTCTAATAGGTTATTCATTACAGGGTTGGATGTCAAAGACATCTATTGTTCAAACCAATTGTTCTTTACTATTAATTATAGTTATCGATCTATTTATTTTATAGATTGTACTTCCTTTATAAAAATATGGATCTAGAAAAATCGCATAAAATATTACAAGCAACATAAACAATATGGTGGTTTTTAAAAATTAAATACAAAATTTTTTTATTTGTTTTTTTTTTCTATTCCATACAATTTAATACAACATCTGGAAGAAAGATTTGTATTTATTTTATTGGTACTCTTATATCATCATTCAAATTGATATCTTCTATATCTCTAGAATCTACTATGCAATAGAACTAGAATTGATTGGAGTTGTTATGAGAAAAAAACAAATACAGAAAAAACTTGTGCCTTTCTATCTTTGTCTAGTTTTTTTTTTTTTTTTTCGACATCCGAAATTTTATACATGGACTAAAATACATCAAAATGTTTAATAACCAACCTATCTTTATTAAAAAAAAAAACTTTAGTAATTTGTTTCTATTAATTATTCATTTTATTTAATTGGTCAAACTCGATAAATGAGTAAATGTAATTAAATTTTAAAAATTAGAATGAGACTAGTAGTTAATCTGCGAAAAGATTCAGGATAGATGATTTTATAAAAGCTATTTTAGGAATTCTTTCTTTAAATTTTATGTAAAGTTACGTGTTGGAGTCATAGTTTCTTTATCATAACCTTTCCAACAAATGTCTTTTATCAAAATTGAAGACAATCAATTGGTTCAAATTCGTTACTAATTCTGAATAATCAAACTAAAAGTAAAATAAATAACTTTTATTTTATGAGCTAAATTAGGGTTATTCGTGCTTCATATCACAATAAAAAAACTAATTTTGGTGAATTTTTTTATCCTTGTTCTATATATAAATAAATTATTGTAATACGTAATAGTAATAAAAATTTAAATTTTCATTTTTTGTTAAATAAATTATTGTAATACGTAATAGTAATAAAAATTTAAATTTTCATTTTTTGTATCTCATAAAATTTGACTTAATAATTTAATTAAAAAAACGTATTTCTTTTTCACTAGCAACCTGGTCATATCGTTTGACCAACTCTAACCTCTTCATTTGAAATATTTGAGGTAGCTGAGAAAGATTCAGCATAATTAAAGCTAGAAAATTCTATTTCATTTTTGTATATCTTAATTATTTTTTTTTAATTAACTGGCCTTTTTCAAAGGAAGTAAAAGCCCGTGAATTAGAAACAATTAATTAAGATAAAAAGATTATTTTTTATGGAATATAATATCAATATTCATGGATCATACCTTTCATTCCCCTTCCAACTCCTATGTTTAGAACCTACCCTTGGGAGGGGAACAACAATTGGAAACGGCTACTATTACCCCATAGGCTGAGGAGCAAAAGGAGGAATCTGCATGAGGAGGGGCTTGATGATACGAACCTACGACCACCTGCTCCTAAACCCGTATTATATTAGCCCGGATCTTAATTAAGTTCAAGTTCTAATGGAATGGACCTCAACCCCTAACCAACCTGTGGTTAGAAACCTTGGTATAATGTAGACGCCACAATAGGGGATGGAAAACCTATTGATAAGTCAAGCTAAAACAACCAATTCTCTAATGGTGTTTTAGGTGTTCTCAAAGAACAAAGAGATAATTAATCTCACAAGTAGTTTCTCAATCAAATCAAAGTTGTATTCTTATTGAAAAATAAGCCTTTAAATAGGCTACAAAGCCACGAAATAAAACCCTAGAACATAAAGAAAACCGGCCACCACACATAAAGAAACCTAGTTGGCTAAAACTATACTTCCTTTCCTAATCTAAGTTTGATTAATTAATTCCTTTATATTAAATTAGCAATTAATTAATTTACCATGGAAAGAATAAAATAAAAACCTTCCTAAAGTTATTTGTCCAGAAAATAAATAAAT